>NC_060021.1:4800000-5147500 GCF_021134715.1 Daphnia pulex | reverse complement strand
AAAAGAAGAAAGCAATTAGCATTGTTAAAAAATTTAAATATTAGTAATTTTGGACCAATACCAACAACACCTTCAAACTTTTAGTTTATTTTTAGTAGTTGTACCGTTTGAACGGTCTTTTAAAAGACACTATTATTGTTTGTTTTTTTTCCTCTTTTCTAGCGTGACGAGATGCAATCGGGGCATCCGGTCCATTAGAAGTTCGATGAGTATAAGTTTGTCCGGTTTTGTTCCATGACTGAATTTCTCGTGCTTTTGCTGTTTGTTTTAAATATTTTTACCTGTCGTGGTAGTGATGACATTCTCGAACGCTGGCATCGCAGGAGGCAGGATAGGAGGTTCTCTCAAGCGAGGTTCAAAGCGAAGGAACAGACTCGGGTGGTTAGGCGGCATATAGAACCGAGCATGCGAGATAAACGGTGGACTGGATGATCCTCCACCTCCACGGACTTTTTGTTTTTGTTTTTTTGGTTTGGTTTTTTTGGTTTTTTTTTTTTTTTTTTTTGTTTAATTGGGTCAACACCAAACAGGATTCGGTTAGGTTGAATTTTGAATTACAAATTATTGAAATTGTTTTATAGGAAAAGGAGAAAGAAGCACAAGAAGCAGTTATTTCTGAATTGTAGAGCAACGCTTAGACTAATCAAATTTCCTCCTAAATTATACAGGTGAAATATGGTGTGGAGGACCCTATTTTTCCCTGCCGTTTCCCAGCTGCTTTAAGCAGTGGGGGCAAACAGAATAAACGAATGTCGAGCAACAACGAGATAAGGTCGGCGGGGGGAACGACAAGAGAATAAATAAAAAGGGGGTAATTGAATGTGTTAATCGGTTAGAGATCCGTTAGCTCTTTTCCGTTTTGCTTCGTTTTTTCCTCACTCAAAACACACACACACACACACAGCTCACGACCCCTCGCAAAGTTACGGTAGGTTCATGGGAGAAGGTGTTTCCCTCCTTTCACAACTCACGCTCAAGTGAACGGGAATCCGGCTTCCCCCCTATTTCGCCCGCCCCTTTTTCTCTCTAATGGGAAATTTACAAATGAAATGGAAAAGTATTTGGAGAGCAACGCATCATGCAAAAACAAAAGCAACACGGAGCACTCGATCCCACCGACACCGAGGGCCCATAAAGTTTGATACAGTTAAAACAAGGAGAGAGATTTCGGCGAATAAAAGAAAATGGTCCAACTTACAATCATCGCGGCCCTGAAGGTTGGCGATCGACTCTCCTAACGTGTTGGCCAGGATGAAGGGAGCGCCTCCTGGTGCGGATCGGAGTCCAGCGGTGAGGGGCGGTCCCCGAAGGTCCGACTGGATGATGGTGTCGTCTTCGCTGTTGCGTGTCACCTGAGGGACGCAGCACGTCACCAACCACGACGGACCTGGACATCCTCCCTCTCTGATCCCGCCGTTCATCCAACACATCACCGTCAACGTGCAACTTTCGCACTGTCCATCTATATCAAGCGCAAACAACTGTTAACAACGTGCTGCATTCGTGTGTGTTTCACTGGACTTTACCTGTGCTCTCGACTGAAGTGAAAATGACAAAGATGAAAAGGAATGACAACCCATGGAATGAGGCCAGTAGCCGGGTCATCATCATGGACGTCCCGGAACAGGCTGCACGACGACGACGAAGCCGACGTGATGTGAACTTCCTGGCCAAAATGAAAATTGAACAAAATTATGAAGAAATAAAATAAAAAACCATTTCGGATTGGACGACCATGTTGACCATTATTACAACTCTATTAAAGATAGTATGATATTCTACCGCAAGCGGAATTTTGGTTGGAAATTAGTTTCGAGTATCGCGTCGGTTGGAAATAAATTCGTAATAAAAAGAGCGAAATGATAACCGCCACCCCACTGCAACCGAAAATTGCGTTTCAAGCAAAGCGGGGAGCCGCCAATTATGCCGTCACGTGGGCGGCGGTGTGATATCACGTCGTAATTCTATTCTTTTAATTGGCCGATTGCGTCGAGGTGTACTCACCAGTCCAGTCCAAGTTGAAGCCAAACCTGCACTGCCTCTCTATGGTGGCAGCCGTAATGATGGCCCCCAAAAGGGAGGAGGGAAAGACATAAATGTCGGTCACTTGGTTAGTTTGTCACGCCGAAAAGAGAATGAGAGAGAAGTCCGCCAGAGTTGATTTTACTTATGTCTCTGTGTGTGTGTGTCCCGTGAGTCGGCGGGAGAGAACAACACCGTTAGAATAGTGTTCCGTGTTCAGAGGGCTTATTAACTATTGACTGGAGCCGAGCTACCGGCGTGACTCGATAATATTCCAAAATATCGGACAAAAGAAAAATAAAAAAAAGGAAGAAATTTAATGATCAGACAGATTCATCATCGCAATGACAGTCGAGAGGAGCTCAGACGATTAAAGTCAAATAAAATATTTCTTTCTTATCGCCCGTGAAAAAAAAAGCCCCCGAATATGGTCAAAGGAAATTACGGGTCAATCAAAAGACTGTTGCTCGTGATCGTGCGTTTACTTGTCCCTCTCTTATATGGGACAGGAGCGCGGCGAAACATTATTAGATGTTTCTCAATTTCCTACTGTCGTTTATCTTCCCGCCGCCATATTTCAAAACGACTGGGGAAAAAAGAAATGACCGATGGTCGTCTCATGACAAATAATGGGCCATCCCTTTCGGAATATCTCATGTAATCCTGCGCTGTCTGGAAACCCGTACGGGCGATATGTCATTTTCTTTTGTGAGCAGTTGCAGAAGCGTGACTCTATAGCTCAAGTTGTGACGGGCGGGCGTTGGATTTGCGGCTCGTCAGGTTCCTGCCCAACTGCTGTTTTCTTGCCATTCATTCCAACGTGGTCGCTGTCGCGATTGTCGGCGGCCGAAAAAATGTTCTCCTCGACGAACAAGACTGGCATTTTCAATTTAAAACAAAAGAAGAAAACGGTACTCGTCGCCTGGAACGTTGTTCCCGTCGCCGCGGTTCCGCTCCGCCACGGTGAAAGGTAAAAGGACGCCAGGAAGAAAAAGAAAATGACCGTGTGAAAAAATGTGAACAAATTTTCCCACTTGTTTCTCCTTTTTTACTTTTTCAAGGCCCCACCGTCGGGGAGTTCGGAAAGAGTCAAAGGTCTTTCTGTGGGGTTTACACCCCTAGGAAACATACCGGTGAACGCGTAATCTACCGGGGCATTACCGTTAAAAAACATAATCCCGTGTACACCCAATCATTCACACACAAGAGAAAAAATGTTCAGCATCTTCTTCTAACTAAAAAAAATTCTTCTTTTCCGATGAGAAGAAATGACTCGAGAGTTTTGTAGTTGGTTGCACGTTCATCATCGTCATTTTATTACACGCAAGAGAGCCCCAAGGGGTAAAGAGACCAGCCGAGTTATTCTTTTTTATTAGACGCGTAAATTTCTTTCTTCTTCTTCTTCCTTTTCTTGACGGTGTCATAGACCAACGGTTGTTTTTTTTTTCTCGTCCCGCAATGCCACCGAACGGGGTTTGGTTCAGCAGCTGAAATCCAGTGTAGAGTGCTGCTGCTGTCCCACTGAGTTTAATTTTCAGAAAAATCCAGGGCGTCTTTGTCTCTACACTTGCACACACGAGCAAGAAAAACTATCCATCAATCTGGCTCGTCTGGTTAGAATTGTGTTGGCGTAACGAGCACCACCAACGAGATTGAGAGATAAAAGGAACCTGCACGGTCGGTCCGCCCAGATGCCGGTGCCCGTCGTGTACCCCCAGAGACTATGTATACCCCCAAGAAGAAGAAGAGAAAGAGAGTTGGATGTCAGGCGAGTAAGTCGTGTAGTAATGGAGAAAGCAAAGCACCACAGGTGTGTGATGGATGGACAATAAGCAACTTGCTACTACCACTACTACTACTACTACTACTCCTGCTGCTCACGTGCATACCTCTCTCTCTCTGATAATATGCATAATGCGCGGGCAATCATTCCTCCCATTTTCTACTTTTAAGTCCTCGTTTGAGTGGGCGGGTTTTCTCTTTCGGCCCTGTACCGCGCGTGCGTTTAGAGAAAACGCCAAAAAGACGTTGGAAAAATGGTTGGAGAGAGAAAGAAGTCGACCCACATTCCCCCCCGCTCGCCCGTGAAAGATGATGACGTTATCCTATCCTCCTCCATCCGTGTGTGCACCTACATTTCTGTTCTCCTTTTTGTGGTTCTTTTTCCTCCTCCCAATATGGCTAAAAAGTGGTCAGCGACATCCAAATTAGTTCACTTCCCACCCAAAACTCCTGTTTTAAGAAAAAACAAAACAAGAAAAAAACAACAACCAACTGAATCAACTTCTGAAAGGACCAGATTTTTAAAGGGAGTTGAACGAGAGACAATAACACATAAAGGATCAGCTGGGTTTGACCTATTAAAACGAGGAGCGTCCACTTTTGGCTGCGTGAACGAAGTGGGGCCCGCCGTCTCTGTTATGTGTTATTTCTCTTTACTAAATTTGCATCTCGGGGAGAAGAAGATGCAAACCAGTTTGTTTTTTGGCTTTTTCTGGTTCAAGATTAAATAATAACCTGGCGACCTTAAAAACAATTTCAAGTGGAAACAAGAAAAACGGCTCGCGTGCCAATTTTAAAAAGGGCGCCGCCGTGTCAAACCCACACAATGTTGGCCGCGAAGAGGTTAATCGCCATTTAAATGAAATTTTCTCTCTTTTTTGTTTGGACCAGGAAGTGAGAGCTAAGGAGAGCAGACCAACTTCCGCTTGCTGTTTGATTGCCCAATAATTACCAAATCAAAACACGAAACAACTCCAAATCTGGATGAATATCTCACACAACATCGGCCTAGATCCGTCACCTCCAAAATGCTCACAACAGGGAAAGAAAAAAACGGAAACCTGTCTTTTCTTTTTTTCAGTCGTCGCCGTCCAAGTTGAACGAAGAAATCATTTCGTATTCAAAGGTGGTGACGACGAGCCGTGAGTTATAGTGGCGGCCAGTCGAAAGAATGGTGCGGCGAAAAGGAGACGAGAATAAATAGTGAGAAGAAGAAGAACTAAAAAAAGACGGGAAAACCGGTTTTGCTGATAGCCTCTTGTTGTGTTTCTTATAGCCCTTTGGCTCTATACGCGATCTAACGGAGTAACCAGTGTGACGACCGAGCCTCTGGTCTTCTTCTTCTTCTTTTTCCTCGTATAGTTTCAGCCAAATAGACACAAAGAGGAGACTGGGGGGTTTTGAGCAGTAAACCAAAAAGTTGTTGTTGGACTTGTTCGACTAGCTAATTTATTTCGGCAACTGGTTGATGGCAGATTTGCCGAACCAGCCTCAAATAGTTTCAATGGAGGGGGGAAAACAACACAATTTTGGGCGGTGAAATTCAAACTAGAAAAATGCCAAACGGCCAATGCGGGTACTCCGGCCAGACAATATATGCTCACGATTATGCAATGCTCTTTAATTCTCTGACACAGACAACCTACATCAAAGTGAATAAGCAGCTCATTAATCAGTTCGCTCCGGATTTTCGCAGACGATCCACGCCTTCCTCCATTCTTTTTTTTTTTTCCTCTTCACGCGCTACTCACAAAATAATGAGCCAAAACAAGTGCCTAGACTATTGAGAGCGTGAGTTATTCATCCAGACACGGTGCAATTGCAGTTGCATTTCTCTTTTTTCTGATTTGGGACGAGTTAAATGCAGCCTCACGAATTCAGTCAGAAGGAGGAAGTCGATTGCGGCACATAAAATCTAGCGCCAATCGGACAAAACACGCAAAGTGTTCCTCTTGAGCCAAAAGAAATTTTTGTGGGCCGAGTGGCATTTGTCCCGATGCTCCAATGATCGGCGGCAACGAAAAGACTCACACAATTTTATGTATGAAAATTGCCTTTTTATTTTTCATTCTTCTCCGTTTTACGATAGGAAATAACCGTCCACGGCAAGTTTGTTGATAAAAGGCTGACGATGTTATAACTGGACTTGGCAGTTTTGTCTCCGAATTATCTCCGTGACAGGTGCCATTTGAAAATGATCCCAACGGCTGACGGATGAAAAAAGAAAGAAAAGATCCGTTTGTTTTGTCTTCTTCAAAATTGTGCGTGTTGGTTTGGAGTTTTTTTTTTTTAACTTAAAATGCCGTTTGTCACGTTCCATTTCTCCGATTTTGAAAAGAAAAGAACAAGGCCAGCAAAGAGAAAATGGTGTCCCAGAATGTGTAAAAAGATTCCGAGCGACGATCATCACTTTCAATGACCCGCACAGAATTGCAGCCTATACGTGCGTGTGTTTATCTGATAGCGCGAACGAGATAAAGACGAGACCTTCCGGTGTAGTATCTAAGTTAACTTTTCTCTGTCTGTGGCTCCGCCTCATTTGATTGTCTCGGACCGTCTCGGTAGGCAGGGGGTTAGTGACCTGCAGACGGTTGCGTGTCTCAACAAAGGAAAATAAAGAAGCATAAGGGTCTATCCCACTAATGCATCCGCCGAATCACTTTTACAGTACCAGGTAGTCTTACATGCAGTACTGTAAATCATCTCTCTCTCTTTCACGATGAGATCCTACTTTTTCTTTGATATTAATAAAAAAGACCAGGACAGAGAGAATCACGAAATATTTATATTGCTGTTGTTTTCCCCATCCGAAAATGGGAATTTTCGGTCTTTTAGTATTCCAAAGGTAGGTTGAATCTCGTGAATAAAATACATTCACCAGACGAATCGAAACAACCAATCCCGGATTTATATCGACGAATAAAAAAAAAATCGTTTCTTTCCCAGAAAAGTTTTTTTTTCTTTTTCCCCATTTGATCATTTTCTATCGTTTCCCTATTGAACTGCGACGTGTGGCCTCATTGGCAGCTGGGTCGGGTTCGTTCATCCGTGACTTTTCAGTGGAAACGACATCCACCCAAAGTTATGGGGTAAAGGATCATACTTCTTCTTTGTGCTATTAAAGAAAGTGCCGCTGCTGCTGGGCCACAACAATGTTACAAGCACCACTGCACGCCGAACGTTACACCAGTTGGATTCAAACGGCGACTTTAAAAAAAAAGGAACAGAGTTTGGTAGCGGATGAATGGATGGAACCGATCTCAACTTCATTGTCACAGACGATTTTACCACCGTGAGTTTTCGGTGAGTAAGTCAGCAGGGCTCTACCGAGCGAAACGGCTATAATACAACAATGCAGACGGGCCGGAATGAAAATATTGAGGTTAGAAGCCACATACAACCCGGGCGGCGATCTCGACATTGAGAGCACTCACGAAGAAGACTTCTTAATTCTTCCTCCTGCTCTTAAAACTGAATTGCACCCATTTTATTTTTGTTACTGAGTGAACGACAGTTGAACGAGAAAATGTGTTTCACCGGACGACCCCATTAAATCTACTAGAGCACTTTGGAGCTGACAAGAAAAGCAACAACCCAGTCAGAAAAAAGAAAAGGAGATTTCTTAATAATTCTAATAGTGGCACTATTCAACGTCCATTCAGGCGAGAAAACGGCTGTAAATCGTATCAATTCTATAGGATTCGAATTCAATTCGACTAGTGGCCGAGATATTCACGCCATTGCTCAGGGCTCGTCCATCGCTTATAAAGAAAAAAAAAGGTTCCAAAAAATACAAGAAAACAAGGTCGCGTCCTAGTGACGAACGAAAAGATAAGAGGCAGGTGATGAGAGAGAAAAAAAAACGTGATTCGTCGGTATCGCCAAAACGGATTTTTTCCTCCCTTCAAAAAACAAAATCCATCATTCCCTCCTCCCCGTCTAAATAATGTTTCCAAATTTCTTTTGTTTCTCATCTTGGCATTGTCGACGACACTGACGGATTTTCCCATCCGTCCGATAAGAGGAATGCTCCAGCTGCAAGCATTGTCTTTTTTCCTCGTGTCACACGATGGGATCCAACAGAGTTATTTCTTCAATCGGGGATTATATAGACTACATCCATTTTTAATTCTATACAACTAGAATTCAACCCCATTGGGAGGTGTGTGTAGGAATTCCGGTCAACCCATCCGTCAGCACTTGTCCGATTTACTTCCAAAGTTCAACGTTAAAAAAGAAAAAGAAAAAAACAACAACCTCATTTCAAACGGTCAAACAAAAACAAAACAAAAATAGTCCACTGGAAATTCTACAGTGGCCAAGGGTTCCCTACTGCAATGAATAAGGTCGTCATAATAACAACACCAAGCGAGTTATGGAATTACTGGCGAAGCTGTTGGCCTTGTGGCTACTACCAAGAAGAAGAAGAAGAAACTTGAAACTTTTCGAGGGGCTGCGCTAGTTCACAAAAGTGCAATCAGCTGTGCTCTCAAAAAAGCACAAGAGAGGAGGCGCACATAACGGATTCTACGGATCCCAAGATGGGGACATCAAAAGTCGTAATCCTCGATGAACATTTGCGAGCCGAGAAGATCAAGGAATCGGCACGTGCTTCTTCTTTCATGACCAATAACAACAACCCAGATGATCGTGTGGACCGTATGGTCAAACCAAAAACAGCGATCGTGAAAATAGGCTCAGCAACCAAAACCGCCGTTACGTGATCAGATTTATCAATAAAAAAAAAGTTTCAAAAAACTGACCCTCAGAATGTAGAGATCTGGTCTCCCCTACTCACGAACGATGGAAACCGCGGCCGCCCGCAAAGGAAAAAAAGATGCTGCATAGATGCGAGTTTCTCCGTCAATGGCATGCGGCCACGGGTTTCTTTTATTTCATTGAAATCGCGGTCGAGGAAGAGAAAATGAAAAACAAAAAAATTGCAACCCGAATGATAATAGTCAACTACCGTAAATTTTGGTGAGCGATCAAATGACGAAAACATTAGCAACTGCGGTTCGGCGGAGGATAGAGAGAGAGTACGACCGCTGCCAAAGAATTGAGAAATGACAGCACGCGACCCAACACCGGATTTGAAAGCGGAACAATAGGTGAGGACGTGAAAGTTTTTTGACGACGCGCGATGACGGATAATCGACTTGGTCGTTTGAATTGAATAATCGACCGACATGAGGAAACAATAAAGAAAGGACGTCGGTCGGTCGTCGGACAAAGTCGTCCACCGAAAATCATCGGACTAAACAACGAGAACCACGAAGGCGGGTTGCAACAACTTTACTCGTTGGTGGAATAAAAAGAAATCGAGGTTAGAGCGCCAATCGCCGGTTCGTTGAACACAACAACAAACAACACAAAAAACAAATCCCCCCGGTGTGCCGTGAAAGGCGCGTCCTCTTTTAAGAGTTTCTTCTTCTTCTTCTTTTCACCTGAGCTTTTTTTTCTTCTTCCTACTTCTTTGCCAATTTGGCTGACAACCCAAGAAATACGAGTCAACGTGACTCACACCCTAAATACCGTCCAAAACTGAACTCAACTTTCTAATAATAATCGATTTGGGGTCTTACCTGATTTTGGGGTGATTGAATCCGTCTTGGATGTCGACAACTTGGTGGTGGCTAAATGGAAGAAGTCCTTTCCGGTCGTCGTAACAATTCGGGTGATGATTTTATTGCAGTCGGAAGTGGAAGAAAGAGAAGAGGATTGGTCGATGGTACGGAGGGAAAAGAAAAGAAACTTAATGTAACATGGACGGTAGCGTGTCTGGGCACATGGTTGTTGTGTTTTTGTTGTTTTTCGATTCAATTTCCTGTTGCCATTTCCAAATCAGCGACGGAAAGAAAGTGGGGATCGCACATTGAAATCTCACGACTGATTGTTCGAGACTGTTTTTGTGTGTGTGTTGTCTTTTGTTTACAAAACAAAGGGGGATGACTGGAACGCACGCACCGCGGATCAACCCTTGCCGGACGATCGACTGGATTATTTACACACAAGGAAAAAGGGAGGAACAAATTAGGATTTGAGGTTTTCCGTCCGTTTCCTGACTCTAGTTTTCTGTCCACACAGCAGCGACGAACCACGAAGAATCGTCGTCTCACCCACCTCGAAGAAAATAAATCAAAGCGAGTGATATTGTTGACGAGAGGAAGGAAACGAGAAGAGAGGAGCGGTTGTGGGGAGTTGTGAAGTGCCCCACGGCTCAACGTGGACTGAGTGTCGGCAGAGCGGTACTCGTCGACGAGATAGTTTAAGGGGCGCGTACGCCAACCAACAGGACGGACCCCCGAATGGATGGGCGAAAAACTCTGAAAAAAAGAAAACCACCACTACACTACGAGAAGGAGAATGAAGAGAGAGAGAGAGATAGAGAGAGAATAAAAAGGAGATGGAAGAGAAAAGGGGAACACGCTGGTGCACAACCCAAGAGCTAGAAAGACAGGTGGTCCGTGTGGTCAGCATATACAAACACATGGAAACGAAAAAGACAAAAAAGAAGGTTGTTAAAATAAAAAATATATATATGGACTAACTGACTTGAATGTGCATAAGAGGATCGAAACACCGGGCACTGGGTTGTTAGTAGTAACCTTACCTTTGTATATAATACACGCGCTGCTTAACTCTTCTTGTGTGTAGCGGTGATTTCTTTGTCTTCTACCTGGTGTGTCTACAACACCTTGTGCTGTTGATTCGGTATCGGGTCCACCAGGTTTTCTCTCGGCTGGCCAAGATTTATTATTTGTTTTTCACACATGAAGGAAAAGATGATTCGACAATTTATCTGAACACGAAAATAAAACATTGACAAAGTTAAATGTTGGTAACTATCAACCTAGCTCTTTTTCCTATTAGCAGCGCGAGAAGAACCGGTGTGTGTGCTCATTTCCGGGAATGCCGTACCGTACACAACTCCAATCACCTTTACCTTCGAAGAAACGAGTCTCAAAAGAGAGGGAATAATAATAATACGAGAAAACAAAACGAAACCAAATAAAGGGGAAAAAAACGGGGGAAAAAAACGGGGGAGAAAGGAAGGAAAGAGAAGACACGACGACGCAGAAGACCTCGAGTTTCTTTTTTTAGGGGGTTAGAACAAGATAAAAAGACAAACTAAAGTAGCTGTACTACAACAATTCATAAACCAAGGAAGATACGGTATATATAGAGAGGAGGAAGATATAAAATGTACGTTAAAGGCAAGCATAGGGTAGTGCGCAGGCAGACATCCGGGGCTACAATCCCGTCTGTCCACTACTCTTCTCCTGGTTGCCTTTTCATATTTCAAGTCTCAGTAGGTCAACAGGTCAGTCGACGCCGCCTCATTTTCTCAATCCCCCAGTCTCTGGGACGTTTTCTCCCAGTTAGTACCTGCAAAAGACCCACATCTTCTCTCCTCTCTCCTATCTCTCTGCTGGCTACACACTTCGTTAAACACAAACAAAGTTTGATGTCGTCAGTCACATTAATGATGAAAATGATGAGCAACCAACGCTACTTTTTCAACAGAGAAACACAAATGAATCGTCACAAAAAATTCAATTATTTTACACTCGACAAAATTTTTCTTGACTTGATCAAGACGCTAAACGTCGTCAACCGGGTCGTTAACATTTCCAACTTTATTTTTTCTTTCCCAAGTCGCTGACACATTTCTTCGTGACAGTTTTTTGTTGCCTTAAATTTATCGTTTCTTTCCAAGGGAATTTTCCCCTTTTTTCTTACCAACCGACCCAAAATGACTAATGTTCTCCATCCCCTTTTTCTGTTACTTTTCCCTACAAAAAAAAATGATTTCTTTTCATTTCATTAACTTTTTTTATTGGAATTTTCTCTTTTTTTTCTGTCATTATTTCTTTTCCATAATTTTACAGTGTCAGAATGGCTCTTTGTTTGGCTTTGTCTTTGTTGCGGCGTTGCTTGCGTTTCTGCTTGACACGGTCGGAAGCGTCGGCGAATAACTGTACGGCCTCGCGTTCTTCCAGTTCTCGGTGCAGGTACTGAAGTCCGGCCAAGTTGAAGCCGATGCGATCGCGGACTTGATCCACGCGTTTGCGGGCCACTCCTTGCAGTCGGTTCAGGATCGGCAGCAGGGAAGGAGTGTTGGACAGGGGGCCGTGGTGGAGACGAACGAGGAAGAGCAGGATCCTCATCACCAATTCCGTTTCCCAGCCTTTTTCTAGCAACTGATCCAGCAGGGACAATAGGCTGCCGACGTAATGGAAGGGCAGCACCAGAAGGGCTTCCTCCACTTCGCTCGATTTCACCTGGCGCAACACCTTCAACAAATACCTGTCGGGATCGGTCGTGTCGTACGCCACCATCAGCGGATGGAGTTGAGGAGCGGCGGGAGCTTCACTGGCATTCCGGCCGGATTGCTGATGAAGATCGATTTTTTCACGGTACTCGGCCAACTGCTGCGAGACTTCCTTGTGAACTTCGACAGCTTCCATGATCCTCTCGGCTGCCCGTTCAGTTTCCACCGTTTTGCGGCCGGGTAGGGAGGCTTCCTCGCCCCCCTTGATGCCGGGCATCACCCGATCCTCGCCAAGAGCCAATGCCTGACAAAATCGCAGATAAAAATAACAAAAGGACAAATCAATACAAATCAATGAAAATAGGGGGCGAAATCATGATGGTAGTTTATTATTTCACAAGAAACACGAGAGCAATGGCCCAGCCTTTCTCTTTGCCGGCGGGGCCAAAAATAACTCCTCGGTCTCAATTATTTTCTTTCTTTTTTTGTTGTTGTTGTTGTTCAAGAAGAAGAGGCGGAATTGAATGTTTCTATGGTTCGTGCAATTTGAAAGGCTCGAGGCTATGGGGGAATGTTGCGAATATTATTAACCGATTTGTAAAATGAAGGTTGCCCCCAAACGCCAATTGGAATAATTCAAGTGGAATGGGAGCAAGTTTTTTCTAGCGGCAAATCGGGAGGGGAAAAAAAGAAAAGAAAGAAAACAAGACCAAAAAGAAAGAAAGAAAAACCTGGTCGGCTTCAGCTTCACGCTGAGTCTCGCGTTCATCCTCGAGCACCAGCGGTTCCTGGGTGCGCTCCCATAAACGAATAGAGCGATCGTGTCCAGCCGTGCTGACGTACTTGCCATCCTCACTAACGGCCAGCGTCCACACTTGTCCGTGATGACCCGATAAGGTGGTGATGTTCTCGAAATTGTCCGCGTCCCACTGCTTCAGCTTGCCGTCCTTGCCGCAGGAGAAAAAGAGATGCGTCTTGGAGACGAACTGCAATCCCAGGATGCTGTCCTCGTGAGCGAAAATGGACCGATGACAATCGCCAAAGTCCAACCTATTAATAGAATTCAATAGGGATTAGTTTTTAAGATCGCTGATCATCTGTTGTGTCCCAACTGACCCCCAAATTTTGATGTTGCGGTCGGCACCACCGGTGATGATGGTAGTGGAATCGTAAGAAATATCCATACAGAGAACGGGGAACTTGTGACCGTAGAGTGACAAAAAGAATTTAAGCGTGTCGGCAAAGAAAATTTTCACGGTCGAATCGAGCAGAGAAACCGCAATGAGACGTTGGTCGGGGCTAAATCGAACGCAAAGGACATCTTCTTCCAACTGTAACGTCTTCGTGTGGGTCAGACTCATTCTTTTACCGCCGTGTCCTCTCATCTGACCGTCCTCATCTTCTTCCTCCACTGCCTTGTCCACCACCAATTCAAATTGCCAAAATTTCACGCTCTTGTCGGCGCCTCCACTGGCTATTCCTCGAAGATCTGGGCTCATGGCCACAGTCCAGGCTTCGCCCTCGTGAGCTAGAATTTCTTCCAGCAGTCGTCCGGCTGCAATGTCGAAGATTTGAAGCTTGCCCGTCTTCGTGGCGACGATCACGTTGCGGTCGCCAGTGGCGAAGAGAATCGACAGGGCGTAATCACACGCCATTGTTCGGATACAATTCTGGGAGCCTCGGTTCCAGATTTTCAATGACTCGCCACTGGCTGATGCCAATGCAATCTTGTCCGAGCTGAAACAAAGGGCTCGTACATCTGTGCGATGTCCGGGGATGGACAGAGCCCCGACTTTAGTTGCGTCATTTTTGTTGGAGACTTTGGTATCCACAACGTGGATCTCGAACGAATTGCCGCGTAACAATGCCAACAACCTGAGCTCTCCTTTGGTAGAAACATGGACGTCGATAGCTTTGACTTTGCCGGAAGCCTGGACGGATTTGATTCGCAGCACCTCATCTTGCAGGGCAACAGTCAATTCTTCCGTCGATTCGGGATTTTGCTTTTTGAATTTCCGTTGGCGTTTGCTGAATATTTTTTGAATTTCTTCTTCGTCGTGGAAACGAAACAGTTCCACGATGGAATCCATTCCGTGGCACGACAAAATAGTACGACTCGGGTCCGTCACCATGCTAAGGACTCGATCGCGACCCTGTCTCAAAATTGTTCCAATTTTGGTGCACTGAAGAATGCTGTTGTCATCATCCTCTTCTTCGTTGCCATCTTCATTCTTTTCTTCTTCATCGTCGGAATCTCTCCGGGTTTTCTTGGGAGTGGCTTTCTGCTTCTCGTCATCTTCCTCAGAGTCAGGGAAGCGTATTTTCCACACTCTGAGTTCACTGTCGCCGCATCCAGTGACCAAGTAGCGATCGTTTTTCATGACGACCATATCCCATACCTCAGATCTGTGACCCACCAGGGTTTTGAAACAGTGCTGGGTGTCGAGGTCCCAGAATTTGACCAACGTGTCCAGTGAACTACTAACCAAAATGTTTTGGCTCTCAAGAAAACAGCATTTAGTAATGGGGCCCTTGTGCCCACTCAATCGGAAAAGGCCAGCTTCCGCCACAGTGTCCCAGACAATGATGTTTGTGTCTTTTGCTCCAGACACAAGCCTCATGCCTTCTATGTCAAATGACAGAGATGTAGCAGCACTTTTGTGTCCACTAAAAGTAACCAAACATTCTCCACTGTTAAGATCAAATAGTCTGACAACACCATCTTCGTATCCAACAGCAATTTGTCTGTTATTGGGGCTCGTTTTCAACATAGTGACACAATGCTTCTCACCCAACAAAGTGTTGATCTGCAAACAAAAATAAAAGAGTGTGAGTTTTACCTACAAATTATAAAGAAATGTTATCGACCTTTTCTCCAGTTTTCGAGTCCCAGATGATGACATTTTCGCAAGCTCCGGCAGCCACATATCGACCAACTTGAGCTCTCAGTTCGACAAACACGGCATTGGACTTTAAGCTTGCAATCACATTGAATATTGGACCGGAAATATAACGAAGATATTGCTTTGTTAACCCCATTTTCGAACAAGGTAAAGAATATGAAAATAATTCAAATCAACCGAAAATCTGACATTCGATTCAGCACGTGTGAATGTGCACAACTCGTATATTCGAAAAGTCGTCTGCTGCAACCTCCTGCGTTGCCTGATCAGAATATTGACAAAGAAAATATAAAAAAGTAAGTAAAGTATACCATGAGTCAAGGACGTTATCGTGCGTCACAGTTGGCACCCCCCCCAGCGGCTAGCGGTGCTGAATCGAAGCGCAACAGCCACTTTGATCCCAACTCTACAAACCCGATCAAGGACTGGAAAACGTCTACAGTACACACAGAGAGGGGAAAAAAACAACTACCATACACGTGTTATTCGTGGTTGATTCTTGATTGAGTAGTCTCCTCTAAAGTTCGCAGTTTTCCTTTCAAGCGGTCAACATGAATTCTGTGGACGAGATTCTAGCTAAGGTTTTGGAACCTGATGATGAATCAGTTAGAACGGTAAATTCAATACGTCATTAATAAAATTATATAGGCCTAACCATTTTTATTTTTCGGATTTTAGGGCACGGCTGAACTTAAGGAGGCAATGAAACGTCCAACTATTTTCCCCACCTTGCTTCACATTGGGAAACACTCCACTAGCCCACTGATTAGGCAGTATGCACTTGTCCTTCTCCAAAAACGACTTTCAAAAATTTATCATTGGGAGAAACTGACAGTGGACTTCAAGCAAGGGTTAGAAAGCAATCACAATCTAGTTGTCGATTCACTACTTTACTAGTTGTCTCATAGGATCAAGTTCGGTCTTTTGGATGCTTTAACCAGAGAACCTGACATCAGTGTAAGAAACATAGCTGCCCAAGTGGTTGGGTCGATTTCAAAACATGAGTTGGCTGAGAGAAAATGGCCTGAGCTGTTGGAATTCATTCAGCAATTGTGTTGCCAGGAGAATGCCAACGAGAAAGAATTAGGATGGTTCATCCTAAGCATTGTGGCAGATAGAGCTATTGAAGAATTGAAGTTGTTCTTGAAGCCATTTGTACCCATCTTTGATTCCGCTTTGCAAGATTCCGACACCATTTCTGCCTGCTACGCCTGTGTTGTTTTCAAAAAGCTTATTCCATGTATTGGAACTGATGAAATTGTAAGCATTTTTTCTTTCTAAATCCTATTGTGTGTTATAAATAATTAATTTATTTCCTTTAACAGACAATGATCCAGCCACTCATCCCTAAAGTTTTAATTGTCGTTAGAAATTTCATTGTCATTGATGGAGTCAAGACAATGACTTGGATCGCAGTTAATTTAATGGAAATTTGGGAAGAACTGTTGATGAGAAGAACTGCAGTATTAGCCCCTCATTTGAAAGCAGTCACAGAACTGTGCTTGGAAATTGCTTCCAAAAAAGAGTTGGATGATTTCATGCGAATTAAAGCTCGAATTAAAGCTCTGAGTTGTATTGCCACTCTCGTGCGACTCGAGAAGAAGGTATAATTTTTCGCTATAGCACCTTATTGCTACTCAGTACTAACTAAATTTTAATTTTTAGTCAATTATTGAAAATAAACTTGTCAGTCCAATTCTCCAAACGCTGTTTGCTGTGATCAAAGAAGACGAGAAGGAAGATTTGCGCTTTCCGCTTCAAGCTTTAGGTTAATATTCCACTGTTATATTAATAATGTTCCCAATTAACGAAATCTTTTTCAAATTTTTAGATACGCTGGCCGTAATTGCTGGAATGATTGACGAACAAACCTTCCAGCCGTTTGCTGACGAATGTCTCAGTTTAACTCTTAATCTAGTTCAAAGCAATGACTATCCTATTTTCCGCATACGCGCATTCAAAGTGTTTGCTTCGCTTGCTAGTGTCATGAAAGAGGATGGTGCAGCCCTGCCGGTTATTATTCCTTTATTGGTGAAGGCCATCGAGAGCAACGAAGGTGTTACTAACGAAGATGTTATGGCTGAAACTAATGATGATGACGACGAATCAGCTTTCCCACCTCTCGATTTTCTCGACGATGACGAAGAGTCAATGGACAACGAAGATGATGACGAAAGCGATGTGGACGGCTACTCTGTGGAGAATGCATATCTGCAAGAAAAGAAGGAAGCTTTCCTTGCCCTTGGGGAATTGGCCCTGCATGCCCGGTACGTTTATGTTTGATTCCGATCCTTCGTGCCAGTTCACTTTCATCGCTCTTCTCGTTAGTATACTTGCAATTATTGACAGAAAAAAACATTTTTCAACTCGGCTTAAAATGATTGTTTTTTTTATTTTGCAGATATTTCCCACTTATTCTTCAATTACTGTCCGATGCATTATCGCGCGAGACTAATCCGCTTGCGCTGGATAATATCTGCGCTGCATTTACTCGGATGATCATCGTCAACATCAGTGCAGTACCCATGGATCAGGTATGGAACTGCGGTAAATTTGTGTGTTATCTCTCGATTATTTACTATTTCCCGTGTGTTTTGTAGGTTTTCCCAGTGCTGATGAACTATCTGCCGTTGCGGGAAGACTTTCACGAGAACTCTTCGGTGCTTAAATGTTTCCTTTTTCTATCCTCTAATGGTCACCCGCTCTTTGCATCACATTTACCTCAAGTCATGAACGTGATATTAACGATGGCCACACAACAGGAACTCCAACCTGGTATGTTTTTTTGTTTTTAATTCATTTTATTTTCTATTATCACGTTATCAGATTAAAACGTTTTGTGTTTGTGTATATTTTTGCAGAGCAAAAACCCATGTTTAATGAGCTGATGGCGCACATCGCGTCCGATTTTCCTGATCTGTACAACGAATGGGCGTCCGCTCTTCCAGCTGAAGTACATCAGAAGTTGAAAGAGGTTTTGGTTTAATCAGTGGTAGTATGTGATGAAACAAAAAATTGTATGAACAACTGATTTAAAAACTCCTTGCAGTCTGATACTTAATGCCGTACAATTAAAATCAGTATTATTATGTAGACATGTAACTTTTTTAAATTAAATTATACAGGTTTTTGAGTGTAGTGGCTGAAATATTGGTCCCATCTCAAATGGAAAGTTGATTGTTCCCAGGTATTAGTTTTGGCCTACCGGAAAATTTGGAGTAAGAACAGAAACAAGTTGGTTCACAAGATTTTATTTGAGTAATATGCTTTCATGATCTGTCAAATTGTTCGAAATGTTTAAATTGGGGATACAAACTTTAGTTTCTGTCGACAGGTTTTATGATGTAAACCAATACAAATGCTTAACTGTGTACCCACCAGCTTATTTGCTTACCGGATTATTTGTAACTTGTGTTTTAAAACGTATAGGCAGAAAAGAAAAAAGATGTAGTTAATCACAAGGACCATTTTTTTTACTGAATATATAGGATATCGTAAATCTGCCGTGGATTAGGAAAACATTTTCAATCAGTATCTCTAAATTAAATGGTGGAATTTCACGAATACACCTCGTAACTTTAGCCACCTACTAACAGCCAATATTAGGTTCATCCACGCTTGCTAAGAAAGACTATGAACGGAACGGATGGATTGCTTTTCGAAGGATCGAATGTTAACATCACGAGAAATGAATCGGATACAAATAAATCTGATGAGCTTGAGTTGCCAAACATTCAAACAGACTAATTAAAACACGGATTGGTAAACCCGAACCGGTGCGTCGGATACGGATATGACGGTCTTAGTGGCGGTGATGACGTGATCCAGTGTGTCGAGCTTGTCCGTCGTCCGTGATTCCACTTCCGGCAATCATTGTAAGTATTATTTGAAACTAATACTACGTTCGAATAGCCAAATAGAGAGCATCTCGACAGGAGTGAAATTTCTACGAAGCACGATATCAACGCGGAAATGTGTTCGTTCGTCTAGCGTCTCCTTTATTAGTTATTACCTCGGTATCACGTACTTCTCGCCAGAACTCCTGTTTGCAGAGAGCTTAAGTTAACGTTACGTTACTTACGTACTGTAAAACTCAACTGTAATTTTACCTAGAAAAAAAATAAAACACAGGTAAAACGATGAACTCAGCAGAAAAAAGGCTGCAATTTTCCGAGTTCTCATTTAGTATTGATTTGTTACATATTGCAGCTTGAACATTTAAAAAATTTTTAAAATCCATATTAGACTGATGGGAGACACAAAGAAACATATTCTGACATTAAATTCCATATAGAAACACATGGAAAACGACCGCATCGCTAAAATAAATTCACCATCTAGGAAATAAGGTTAAGGAATCCCTGTTACATCTACTAGTGAAAAATTACGATTATAAGAATATCACAGCATATAATGAGATTTTCAGATCCTAGTTCTAAACAATAAGGAAAACAACTGGTAGCAGACAATGAAGCAGATCTTCACTATTACCTCCTACTCTCTGGTTGTTTAATAGTAATAAAGTGATTAAACAGGCCAATACATAGTTAATAAAAACAATTTACCTTAACAACATGAACGAGGGTGCTAATAATAGCGCAACGTAGAAGATTGTGCTTCTCAGAAGCATCCCATAAAGCGGGAAGGAGTTGCAGCAACGTACCGAGGAAAGGCTTCATTTGTTTCCCCAGTAATTCGATGAGAAGCGACATCACATTTAACACATTCATCTATAAGGCAAAAAGATAACAATGGAAAACAAAAGTATTGATCGAACAAAAATTTATGTAACAAACTTTGGTTTCACATTCTTCAGTCTCTTTCAAAAGAGTGAATAACAATGAGAAAGAGCGTTCTAGAAACGGAAGAAATTGCTCGGCGTTGAACTCAAAGTCATCCAGAGCTGATCGTAATGTCACAGCAGCAGACAGTCGAATGACAAGATCTTCGCTGGGTTCCATTAAACCAAGGACCTTTTTAGATTAAACACAAAAACGACGTAATCACACAATTATGGGAGAAAGAAGTGACAATTGTTACCGTTTCGTAAATCAAGGGTCGGAGGTCAACCGATAGTTTAACACCAATCCAACGACCCAACAGCCAGACCACCCTTCGTCGTAGAATACGGTAGTTATTCTCTTTAACGCGAAGTTCTTGCAACAAAACCTTTGAATGGAAGGGAATCAGTTACTGTTACGAATAGTTTTCAAATGTTACTAACCTGACTAAACCAGCGATCAAAATCCACCTCATCACGATTGGCGCATCGACGCACAAACGATTGGGCGCCAGTGAACAGCTGTTGGCCGTCAGGTAATAAGGACGGGTAAGAAAATCAACCGAAAGACCGACGTCAATCACACTGCCGACGAAGAAAAGGTAACAGGTTTTTTTTTTTAATTTGCCAAAATGGTCATTGACAACCATTTTTCAAAACCCATGTTCAAATATAGTTTTTTTTCCAGCATAACGCGAATAAATAGTCAATGTATTTTCCGTGATTTTCCGTGTTTAATCAACGACATAAAAAAAAAACACTTTACGACAAAAAAATGAACAGTTTGAAATGGCAAATAGAGATGACGGAGTATTCACATCATTTGAACGTAGAGAGAATCAACAAATACACAAAAATATGGCTACACACTTATAGTCAACAGAAACCAGCTCAGAAATAATGAACACAGCCTTTTTTAAGATTTTAACATCCAAAGAGAAGAAATCCATAGAACAATTTTGAAACGGCAATTTAGGACATTGCTCGTCTCCGTTGTTTTTCCTTTCACCTTGTTTCTCGCCGTGGAACTGTCGGGTGTTTATACACATACGGAAAAGGTAAGCAACGTGAAATGAAAAACAAAATTCCAGATGGTAGAGCCACCTAACGACATCCGGGAGTACATCTCTGGCAGTTCAGTAATATATACAAAATACAACGGGGCGTAACGAAGGAAAATATAGAGGGGAAAAAATATCGAGAAATTTTTCGTGTGTGGCCGCGAGTCAAAGTCGAGGCCACAGTCAAAACATTTGATGGCAAAAAAAAACTTGATAACAAAATTCAACATTTTTTTTTCTTTTTTCTCGTTTTTCTTTCTGAGTTTTTAATAAAAAATTAATAAAGCAAAAAAAAAAGGAAAAAACATCCAAGTTTGTGTGTAGAATAATAATTAAAAAAAGAAACGGGAGAGAAAGAAGTCAATAATTTTGTCAAGATCCGATTCCCATTCGTCGGCAAGAAAATGTGACGTTTTGGCACTTTGCTCCCGCTCTAATACGAAAAGTCGGGACACGACTGAGAATGTGAATCCTTCATCTGTTTTACAGAAAACCGCGAACGATAAACATCTAGGGGATATAAACGATCCGGCGAAAATAACAAAATCAAAACGATTTTTAAAAAAAGGCGAAGAATTTTTCCTAAAAACAAAAAAAAAAAGGGGAAGGGGGATATAAACATTGACCGAGTCTGGCTGCTCTTTTATATCCATCTGTGTCCTATAATAATCTCTCGGGGGTAGTTAGTGAACTTTGTCGAGGAGGGAAGGCGGAGTGAAAAAGAAAGGGAAGCCGTGAGGGACGACGGAGATCAATCACGCGGCGGCGCTGGATGACGCAACAACAACATCTGGCGTCTGCCTTTCTCGTCGCTTCGACCGGCGCCAGTATCCGTCACGTCTCGGTTTGACTTTAGCCAACCTCCTGTTTTTTTTTGTTTTTGAAAAGAAGAACAGACACATTTTTAACTTTAATTGCAAATAGACGAGCAGCTTGAGATTCATCGTTACCCATTGTCGAGCAGGTGACTACTTTGTAGGTGATAACTGGCGTTTTTGCCCTCTTCGGGATCCGACTTTGCGGGTCCATTAGCCGCCAGTAATTTGGCGGCGGAGGGATGAGTGTTGACGAAACAGTCGGCTCCTTTGCAGACGCGCAACCGTTCGAGCGTCTGATGGAAGAAGGCCAATTGATTTTCAGACAAGGTGTGGGCGATGTTGCGCAGCTGGTAGGGGTCGATGCGCATGTCGTAGTAGGTGACGAATCCGGTGATGAATTCGCAGTAGAGCGAGTTGTGGGTCGTGTTGAGCGTGCGGACGCACCAGTACGTATTGTTGTTGGCGTTCATGCAGACGCAGAAGGGGCCGTCGTTCCACAACGGGGCCGTCCGCCAATGATCCTTGTCGTGGCTGAAGCAATTCATCTTCTCGTAGTTGCACTGGCCGTTGTGAGACTCGACCATGGCCCGTTTGCGGCTCAACTTTTTTTGGCGTCGCTTCTGTCGCTCCTCCTTGATCTTGCGGCGATTCGCCTGACGCACCAGACGCTCCTCGTTCCGGGCCTCGCGACTCCGGGGAGACCAATTCATGTCCACACAAGGGCACATCCCAATCCGTCCGGCGTTATTCGACGGCCTAACGAAAAACACAATGAATCAATGAATGAATGAATGAAGGAGAACAAAGGAGCAATTAGAGGGGAAACCTCAGCAGAAGAAAAGATGGTCAAAAGCGATACATGCGCCTACACAACAAGACGGGATCATTAAGGTCAATGGGAATTAGCATTTCCAATTCACAGTCCCTAATTGAATAGAATCTATTCTTTTGAAGCGGCCAGCGGAAGGCGGAGTCGTCGTGGATATGTTTGTGTGTGATGATTCGAAAGAAGAAGAAGAAAACACACACACAGGTAGAAACAGCTGATTTGCCTAATGACGTAGACTACCCTCCTCATCGCCTCAACACACTTTTTATTTTTATTTTCTTTTTCCGTGAAGGGGAGGAATGAAATAGAAGCCAAAGGAGAGTCACAGAGGCCCTGGTTCTAGCCCAATGGATACCGACAGCAGATCCATCTTCAAGGTCGCCACATTCGAACACGTCTCGAAGAATTCCTCCACAGAAACAACAAGGAGTCAGCCCCCGAGTTTGTTCCTCTTTTGTTCTTTGTATACACATTTTCCTATCGCCCATCTACTCGGCTATTCAAACGACCGTACGTATGTGCGTTTCTTTTGTTCCCAAAAGGGAAAAAAGCCATCCATTCATCCACCAAGCAGTCCGCGGATATATCTCCGTGACCCTGCCACCGATTCGACCTCCCTTCCAGAAAAAGAACCGCTACTATTACTACTTCCACTACTACACCCAACAGAAAACCACACACCAAACAGAAAAAGAAGACAGAGAGAGAAAAAAGAAGTTCTTTTTTTTTTCCGTTTTTCTTATCTCCTTCCAGTTCCCCCCCCCCCCCCCTCCTCCTCCCCGAAATCTACTTGTACTACAACAGAGACTGGGGTAAAAGGTAAGGCGGTCGGTCGGGATTATCAACGTGGTATCATCTCTTTCTTCTCTCGCATAGTTTCTTTCTTTGCTTCGTCGTGGCAGTGTGCCACATTCTTAATGGATCGACAGACGCACAAAACCATACATGGCAACGGCCAGGGTGATAGGGAATGCGTGCGGATTAGAATTTCAATAGACTTTCTTCCTTCTTCTTCTTCCCCCCCACAGAAAATATAAATAAAAATAAATCTTTTTTAGTTTCTTTTTTTTTCTTTACTCACTTGATTTTTCGATTGTCGTAGATGGTCACTTCGATCGTGCTCTCGACTGGACCGGCGACTGTCGATTCATCTTCGTCCTCATGATCCATCTCTTCTTCGTCAATCAACTCGCCTTCGTCTTCTTCTTCTTCAACGTCGTCCGCATCAACTTGCGGCATCTTGGGACGATGTTTTCTTCCGCCGGGCCCTGGGTCCGATGTGTCACTGCTGTTGATTGCCGTTCGCTTCGGCGGCGACGACCAGTCAAACAGCGACTGAGAACTCGAAATTTTCGATTTGGATTTCGAATTCGTCCGTTTCTTGCTGATGGCCGCATGAGATTTATCCGGACGCATGGCCCGCAGGTGCTTGCGGATGACTTTGAGTTCGTCCAATTGGACGCGCAAGATGCGGATTTGCTGCTCCAGGAAATCTCGGCTCAGCCGCCAAGTAGCCGGATCGCTGTACACTTCGCTGCTGCAATTGATTCGCGACTGACCAACAATTTGACAGTTGAGCTTTCCGTCGCTGTTGTTCAGCTGCGGTGCACTGCTACTCTGGCTACCGGTTTGCAATCCAGCAACGGTAGACGGGGCAATCGTGACCGGGCTTGCGGGTTCCGTGCTGCTGGAAACGTTTCTCGCTTCCGTCAGAGCCTGAAAACAAAATTGAGATTAAAAACGGAAAAAAAGTAGAAAAATAAAAAAAAAAAACAATTAAATTCACCTCAAGATCGGAAATCTCATCGGAAATGTCCTCCATGATGAGTTCGACCTGTTCCAGCTCGTCTTCTGCAACATCGCGTAACACACTGCCTTCCGCGGATGCGGCCGCCGTCTCCGTGGACACGTTCGTGACTGGCGATTCCTCGCGTTTGTGGCGGCTGTTATTCCTGTTGTGGAATTTCTTCTTGCCGGCCACCGTCTTGAGGAATCGAGGCCGGTACCCGCGCCAATCCACGTGCCGCGTGTGCTCCTTGAGAAAGGCCCTTTGCATCCTCCTCTCTTCCGGCTCCAATTTGCTGAGCCGATACTTGGAGAGGGCCTTGCATTGGCACCATTTCTTCTTGGCCACTTTGTGAACGGTGGGCCGGCACTTTTTCATCCGCCAGCGCTCGTCCACAAAGAGGCACTCGTATTTTTGGAAGCCACTGCACGGGCTCTGGTATTGCGGCTTGCGGCACTCGACGGCCCAGCGTTCGAATTTGCCCCTGGGCGGTGTGTACTCGACCGACACTCCGTCAGCATCGTCGCCTTCAGCTCCTTTTAACATCGACGACCCCAATCATTAAATTATTATCCACAACATTCGGCAAATATAATCACCCGAGTCTAGTCGAGGTGGGGGATGGATGGATGGATGTTGTTCTTGCACACACACTTGTTCTTGCACACACACACACGTAACGTACCTTCATTGTTATTAGGAACATCTTCGACGACGTTGAGTTTTGGAAAGTGCGCGGGTGGCATTTTGCCTCGCTCGATCAAGTACGTGTCCCTCCAGGGCGCCCGGCTTTTGACCTTCTCCTTCTGAAAGAAACGGAAAATGGAGGCGCCGTCCATGTGCGGTGGCACGGGAACGCCGGCAATCTCCAAAAACGTCGGCGCCAGATCCACGTTGCCAATCAGACTCTGGACCACCCGACCGCGTCCGACGCCCGGACCGCGCACCAAAAATGGCACTCGAATGTCAGACTCGAACGGGAACGACTTGCCTACAACATTTCATTTTATTATTTCATGTTTTTCTCTCCCACTCGTCGAAGGTTGTTGTGAACTATTTCAGTCTCTTGCCCCGAATGCAAATCGATCAGCAGAGAGAAGAAATATTAAAAAAAAAAAAGATATCCATCAGACGATTCTTTTGACAGTTGATTGACAAAAGTAAAGCCCCCCAGAAAAGGTAAGGCACAAACGTTGACAATTGTTAAACAAAATGAAAAGATGACAGTCGCTTTAAAGGGGAGGGAAAAAAAATGACAAGCGGAAAATGATAAGAAAGAAAAGAAAGAAATTCTTTACCTTTGATCAGTCCAAACTGTCCGAGATGATAGCCGTGATCGGACGTGTAAAAGATGTAGGTATTTTCCAGTTGGCCGAGAGCCACCAATTCGCTAAAGATTTTCTCGACAGCTTCGTCGACGCTCTGCAGCGTCTGGAGCCGTTTTGTCATGAGCAAATCCGTAAAACGATGATGGACTGGCTTCATTTTGCCCAGCCAACGCAAAATCCACTGCTTGTCCGGATTGGGGGCGAAATCGTAGCTGGGCGTCCGGTGTCGCGTCACGTTGAAAAACATGTCCGAATATTGCGGAGCAGAGTCCTCGGGGCCGTGCGGCGACGGGAAACTCATCACCAAATGGAACGGCTGGTGGTCGTAGTGCTGCTTAGACTCGCGAAGGAAACTAATCGAATCGTTCGTGATCAAATCCGGGTAATAATCCGTCTGGTAGTCGGCGCCGTGTTTAATCTGTCGAGAAGCGCATTATTAAAAACATTATCGTTATTAAAAAAGAGAAAGAAGGTGCCAGACTCTCTCTCCACGAAAAGAAAGAAAAAAGAAAGAAAAATGTTAATTTCAACAAAATTCCTGTCGACGTGGGTCTTAATGGGTCGCGCCGCCGTCGAGCCAAGAAAAGAAAAAGGAGAAGGAAAATATTTTCGTACCTTTTGTCCGTTGAAGTTGATGGTGTAGTTGTAGTATCGTGAATTCATGACTTGACCGGCCCAGACTCTCCATCCAGGCGGGACGTAACTATTCAGTGAGGAGAAGAGAAGAAAAAAACAACAAAAAAAACAAAACAAAGTCGGTCAGGATAGTAATGAAGACGGATGTTGATATAGGCCAGAATGGATCGGCAAGGCGTCACGCGCGTGCGTTAAAGGAAAAATCTTTTTTTTTTTCCCTTTTTTTTCTTTTTGTTTGAGAAAAAATAAATAAATAATTTGGCGCTGCAAAAACCACGAATGTAAACGTCTCTCTCGACATACCTGCCGTTGTATTTGTTGAGGTATTTACCAAAATAGCCCGTCCGATATCCAGCGCTGGCCAAGTAAGCGCCAAACGTCCTCGGCTCGTGCTCCGCTTGCCAATAGGCTAATTATATTTGAGAAATAAAACAAGACAAGGAAGAAAGAGAAAGAGAAAAAAGGCCATTTTTTAGTTGGACAGGACACGGAGGACGAAAAAAAATGGGCGGGGCAAGGCCGGAAACGACAAGACAACTGACCTGATGAGCAATTCTCGTTGTTTGTTAGGACTCCGTGATTGTGGACGAATAAACCGGTGAGCATAGAACTCCTTGACGGACAGCACATGGGCGTCGACACGAAAGAGTTTGGGAAGAACGCCCCGCCCTCCTTGAGAATGGCTCGCGTTTTGGGCATGTACTCGAGCGAGCCGAGTTCAACGTCCTGGTCGTCTGTCACTATCAAGATGATGTTGGGCTTCTTGCCGTTCGCTGGAGATGGGCCGGACTTTCTCGAGCCAGCAGAGTAATTATCCGATGACTGGCCACCACCGCCACCACCACCACCAGACTTGGACGGCTTCTTCTTGTTGTTGTGACTCCCAGTCGTCGTCGTCTTCTTCCTGGAAGAAGATTCCGCTGGCCCACCGGGGCTCCACAATCGCTCCTGTAAACGGCCAATTCATTAAATCGACTCTAGTGAGTGCAATAAGTTGATTAGTGTTACCTTCATGAAGGAGAGCCGGATTTCACGCTGGTCGGTAAAGAGCGGGTCGACGGGCAGAGGTAAGTTACGACCGTCGCCGCCACTGTGATCAGGACGAAAAGCCGAAACACCGGGGCCACCACCGCCACCGACGCTACCGGATCCGCTGCCTCGATTGCGTTTTCTTCCTGGTCGGCGTTCACCTTCATCGACGGCTTGGCAGTTGACGATGCCGTAAAAGACGGCCATCGCCCATAAAGTCCAAACGATGGTCCGAGTCTTCATTCTTCCTTCTTCTTGGCCAAGAATTTCGGCGTCCTTCCTTCACACTCGAGTGGCTGCTGGACGACTGCTGGTAGTGGTGGTGATGGGTTCCTCTTTTTGGGAGGATATTTTTACGACTCTCCTCCTCCTCTACCTCCTCATCCAGCTGCTCATCGCCTCCTCCTCCACTTGTTCAACTCTGATCCGATTGGACACGGCAGAGAATCAAACAACTCCTGGTGCTGAGCGAAACCTTACTGCCAAATGGGATTACACCCACAAGAAATATGAAAAAAATAAAACAACGTTGTCGTCACATTCCAGTTTTTTCTTTCTCTCTTTCGTCCTTGCAACGTCACACGACAACATTTTTAACAAGAAGTTAAGAAGAAGAAGAAGAAGAGGGCGGATGGTGTCAAGTGGAGGGTTCTTCTTGGTTGGTGTCAAAAGAGAAACCGGTGGTGAGAGGGGGGTGCGAAAAATGTATTCCTTAACCCGTAAAAACCAATTCTTTCTTCTTCTTCTTCTAGTAAAACCTAACCGCACAATGACTCCGACACCACCATAGAATGACACTGTAAGAAAAGAAAAATGTGTCGGTCGCTCGGTCGGTCTCTCCTTTCAAATAAATCCACGTAGTGCGTGTGTTCGTTTTTCTTCTTCTAGGGGCACATTGTATAAAACGAAATAAAATAAAAACCGATGGGGGGGTTGGGAGACAATGGCAATTCACAGCGACCCTTTTTAACCCTCAAATGTTTTTTTTTCTTCTTCTTCTTCAAGAAAGAAAAGGTTTGGAATGTGTCATAGAAGAACTTTCTTTTTCTTCAATTATTGGGCATCAGGGGCGATCTCTTATTACTAGCGTTGCAAATTTAGTTTAGAACTAAATTCAACTAAATCAAATAATTTTAGTCTTTCGAGAAACGTAGTAAAATTTAATCAGCTGAATTGTTTTTCGGCCTTAAACAAAATCATAAACAAGATAACATTCGGTTGATTATTCAGTTTTAAACTTAATTTTTCTTGAGATATCTGAAATAATTATGTTCTAATATTGGATACTGGTAAAACTATACTTGCAACGCTATTTATTACTTTTTTCTCTATCGGAAAAACAAAAAAAAAACATGCGGGGCTTATCCTTTGCCTGTGTCAGTTTTCACCGCCATCTCAATCCTTTTTCTTTTACTTAAATGAACCACGGACGGGATGAAACCTGACAGGACACGTTCAAGTTCATTCCAATTTAGAATCGGAGCTAAAAAAAAAATGTTAAAAAAATCGGAAACTCCCATCGGAATATATACCCTTCCATTTCTCTTAATAAAGAGAAGCAGAAGAAGAATAAAAAGAAGCCGGCAACTAAATGTGTGTGGTGGTGGTGTGGCCCATGGGGTTCGGTTGGTTGGTGCTGTGGGGCCGGTAATGACCCCGGTGGGTCACCGGAATGTTGTTCCTCTCATCTTTTCCTTCTTCCTTTTCCTTTCAGAGTTGAAGAAGAAGAAAAAAGTTTAAAACCTTCCAACTAACCAACCACCCCCCGTCTCGTCCTCATCGTATACAGCCCATTTAGAAGGTGATTGTAGTCCTCGTATATAGAGAGATATAGTCAAAAATAAAAGTGTGTAGAAGATGTCTATACTATACGCAGCACTTCTTTAAGCTATTAAACTAACTAGTCGAAAAAGAAAGAAAGAAACATTCCTTTTTCGGCCCCAAAAAACACTTGAAATTCCTTCCCTTTTTGAATGTTTTTCGCTTCGGCTTGACGGAGGCGATTGACCGATTCAACAAAATGTCGCTCGTCAAGTTCTCTTGATTATTCAACTAACAGGAAGCAGATCCTTCACAATAAAAAAGAATGTCTCGAGCGGAAATTAAAAAGACGGTCATTGTCGCCTCTCACGTCACATTTGCCAGAAATAAAATAAATAATTTAAGCCAAACCGAAAACAAGAAGAAGAAAAAGAATCTCTTCCATCTGACAAGTTCCAGCTGGCATGGAATCAAACCCTAAAAACTCGTTTGGGAATTTTTCTCCTCTCCCTTCATTTGCGGTCTCGTGAAGAAGGGAGATTTCGTGTCTTTTTCATCTCGTCTTTCTATAATCTGTCTGCCCTGTATTTGTGTGTATTGAGGATTATTTCACGTCAGTGGGCGGCAGTGGCGGCCAAAGCCCCGACGTCATCAAGTTAACAAGTTGAAAAATAAGAAAAGGATAGATAGATAGATGTACTTTCATCAAAGTGCACTCGACATTTGATGGACCCCAATCCATCGCCATGCCAATGCAGCCACCGTGAGTTGCTTGCGTCACGATAATTGGTTAAAACCCCAAGAAAAAAAGCCAAAAGAGCTTTAAAGCAGAAGATGGTATCGTATCGTCTTTTTGTTTCAAAAGAACCGCAAGATCGTGTGTCTCTTATTTCCCGCTCACGGGCACACGTGATATCATCCACCAGTCGAGAGAACAAAAAAAATAAAGAAGGGCAGAAAAAGAATATCGTTGGGTTGTTTTTCACTTTGTGTGTACGAGGGGGTTACGAAAAAAAAGGACCAGCAGAAGAAGAGGGGCAGAAAAATCGTTTTTCTTTGTAGACTTCCCGTCTTACCTAGAGGGCAAGAGATCAGTCGTTTTTCTTCTTCTCTCCCGAAAAAATAAGCACAGCTCACACACAAACGACCTTGCCTTTTTGTACGCACACACACACACACACACACAGACAGTGGAAGAAAAAGAGACAAGAGAGAAAATATGCCTCGTAATTCATTTCCTTTTTTTAAAAAAACTTGTGAATTCGTGTGACCGCTCAAAGGCATTCCTTTCTGTTTCTCCTCGTCGCCCGGCTGTCACTCCCTTCCACCTTTTCTCTTTTTTCGACCTTTTCTTCTTCCTCGAACCAACTATCTTAAAGCAAAAACTAATTTTTCATCAACCAAACCCCAACGAATTGTGTGTGACACTGGAATCTAATCATTACGACCAACTATTCATTTGCCAAAACGTGGCACCACCAACTCCCATTACGTTTGACACAGTCTCTCCTTCTTTTCACAGAAAAAGAAACTGGTCTGAGAAAAAAACAACTAATATCATTCCATTAATAAGTCTAAACATTTCAAGCTCTCAAGTCACAAGCTCACACAAATAGACATATGGGAAGACGACACACGTGCAGCCCCAGGAAGAAAAAAAAAATGGCCGAGAAACGGGACACTCGAAAGATCACACGAAATTAACACACAGACGACAAGGTAATAATGATTATTGAATGAATTCAATACCTGAGAGAAATTCAGTCGGTCAGCAACAACTCGACGCAGGGCAGCAACAGCATGACACGTTTTTCTTCTTTCGTATTATGTCTGTCGCTTTTCGATAACAAATTCTTCGCCTCACGAGATAAAATCAAACATTGATGAAAACAAATTCAGAACAAGTCTAGAAGATATTTCGTAACGAAACAAAAACGAATATTTCTCAATAATAAGAAAACATTCGAATATTTTAAAAAAATTTCAAGTCTTGTAAAAAAAAAAATAGAAAACAGTCAATGAAGCAGATGAAATTTCGTTCGTGTGCTCTTCCAGCAAATAAAAAAAAAGAAAAACGTGACTGGTTTGAACACAGCGCTGCGGACCCGATGGACCGACAGCCAGAAACGTACTGACTAATCGAACCGAATTTTCTCGCCAATAGAGGGAACTTGACTCCCGACTGCAGCGCCACCACGACAGAAAGAAAAAGAAAACTTGAAAAAAAAGAAAAGAAAAAAAAGGAAAGGGAATGAGCGACACTTCATGATGTTTGTAATGTAACATGTCTTATTACTAATTGTATGCCATATTGCGAATTCTTCCCTTTCCGGTGTCTTTCTTCTTTCCGTTAACTTGTTCAACAGAGCTCCAATGACGGCTCGTTGACACAAAACATGTCAAGATCCAACAACAAACAACAGAGTGAATAACCCCTTTTTCCTTCTAAGCCATCTTTCTCTTTTTGCTTTCGAACGATGACGAAAGATATCAGTCGTCAACGATCGTAAACATTTATTCAGTGTGTTGTTTACTAGCCGTCTGCTTCCAAAAGAGGCAGCAGACGAGAATTCGATGCTGATAAATAAATTAAGAAGCTCCTCTCGACTTGTCCACCAGTTTCGTGAAGAAAAAAGAGAAAACTTTTTTTTCGAATTTTAATTTAAACCCTCCTTAACTTGTTCAAAGATAACACATAGCTTCTCTTACAGAGGGAGGAATAAGAAGAAAGGGGATGAAAGATTTACAGAGATTTACGAGCCTCTGTTTCTCTCCCTTTTATTTTCTCCTCCTCCCCATCCCTTTAGTGGAACCGTGTACTGTACTAGTCCTCGAGAGCTCCTAAAGACACCCAGACTTTGTACACGCAGCAGCAACTGGTTGCTAGTGCATTCAACGTCTGCTTCCTCCTTTAGGTGTCTGGAACGAAAGGCAAATCACCGGTGTGTAAAAAAACCCCACCAGCGCTCTTCACGCGGGAAGAAATTCCTTCTCTCTATTTAGCATAGCGTTAAAACAAAAGCGCGCCGAAACGGCGCCTCTTACGTCTACTAACCTCGACGGCAATTGACTCGCCTCTTTTCTGGCCATCCTCCACGCAAATCGACAAAAAAATGCTAGTGAGTAGCCACCAATTTTTAGCCTGAAACCCATGTCTTGTATTTCGGAATTATACCAGTACAAGAAGAAATTGTAATTTGAAGTATAACCCACAACCTGAATGGGATTACAAATGAAAAGAGGAAAATAATGATCAAGAAAGAAACGGAAAATAAAGAAAAAGAAGGGATAGAATAAGCGAAAAATAAAGAAGGCTGGGCGACCAGGAGGTTTTCTTCAAAGGTGGTCGATGACATCAAGATTAAGACAGAAAAAGTAGAACAGAAAAGAAGAGTTGCGTTATAACTCCGTGTCGTAGACGAAGAAAAAAAAAAAACTTTTGTGGATTTTTTGAAGTTTTGCCATTTTTTTGTGAATTTTTGTTTTAAATTTCTTTCTTCTTTATTCCTCCTTCGGTTGAACAACTGATGCAACTGCAGCAGCCACTTGTTTAGCTTGATGAGCCTGAAGTACGGCGACAGCCTCATCCACCTTTAATCAAATAAAGTCAAATTCAATTGCAGTTCAACAAAAACATGATTTCTAGTACCGTACCTTGGCTTTGAGTGATTCGTTGTGTTCCAACATGTGCAACAGCTCCGAATTGTCGATCTCCAACAACATGCCGGTGATCTTTCCAGCCATATCCGGATACATGCGCTGAATAAGAGGGAACAAACGTTCTCCAAGCATTTGCTTCTGATCATTGGGAGCGGCAGAAGCTAACATGGATGCGGTCAACGGCTCCTGTCCTTGGACGACGAGGGCTTGTTGCATTCCACCGGCAGCCGATCCACCCATGGCGTTCGAAGGCAAGGAACCCTGTAAAGATGGTGAAACATCCATCATATCGTATCCGATACTCGTAATGAAATGTTACGAAAAACATACTTGGCTGGGCGGGTTTCGCATTGCTGGAGTAAACTTGAATCCGGGGCGGGGTTGAGGCATGACGGGTCCGCCTGAGGGCATACCCATCGAACGGCCAGGCATTCCTTGCGGCACCATCGGCTGCTGACCAGTGATGGGACGAGCTGACTGCATGGAACGGACGACCGGGGGCTGACCGCGTGGCGGCACTCCGCCACGGTACTGAGCTGAAACGGGATATCCGGCACCTTGTTGGTTAAGTTGGGCAGTCGGGCGAACCTGATACGTATTCAATTTTAGATTAATCATCACGCCATTCTCAAGTCGATTTATCAATGAATCCAATTGAGAAAACAGGCCATTTGGCCACACATTTGTCAAGCCGCAATACCATATGTCTCACTCGATTTCAGATTAAAACTGTACCTGAGGCTGAGCCGACCAGCGAGGAGTAGCACGGAATTGTGCCATCTGAGCTGGCGTGTAGAAGCGTTGAGGCTGAATGGGAGCGGGCATGAAATAACCTGGACCACCCGGTTGGAACATCTGACCCATTTGTTGCATACGCATACCAGCCATTCGCTGCATGTACTGCGAAGCAAGCTGTGCCTTGCGGTCTTCTTTTCGTTGAGCCAAGGCGACGTACAGGGGCTTGGAAACGAGGATACGGCCATTCATCTCGGTCACGGCCTTCGTTGCTTCTTCCGGTGATGAAAAGCAAACAAAACCAAAACCTAGTCAAACAACCAAAAAGAAGTTAATAAACAAATGATTCTGATGAAAATGAACAAGATCTCTTACCAAGTGATGTCTGGAAACCTCCCTTGTTTCGACCTCCTTCAGTCATAACCTTAGCTGAGGTGATGGTTCCGTAGGGGGCGAATTCCTTGCGAAGGCGTTCATCATCGATAGTGTCATCCAAGTTCTTAACGTAAAGATTGACACCTTGATAACGATTAAGGCGCTCGATTTTCATTTGTTCGAACTTGCGTCGGAGTTCAGTTTGGCGTTCATTGCGTTTTTGAGCACGTCCAACAAATAGGGTCTTGCCATTCATGTCCTTTGCGTGCATATCATCACAAGCACGCTCAGCAGCATCAGGATCTTCGTAGCAAACAAATCCGAAACCACGAGATTTCCCATCGTCACTAGACATGACCTGAAAAATAAACATTATAATTAACATGAGAATAAAACAAGATAAAGTCAATGTAATACCTTGTGAGATGTGACTTTTCCATACTTGGAGAAACATTCGAAGAGTTTCTCATCATCAAACTCATCACCGAAATTCTTGATATAGACATTGGTGAAATATTTAGCCTTCTCTCCCAACTCACGCTCGCGATCCTTACGTGGAATGAAGCGGCCAACGAAGACTTTCTTTCCATTGAGCAACATGCCATTTACCTTTGTAATGGCATTAACGGCAGACTCTTCTGTTTCAAAGTGGACAAACCCATATCCTTTTGAGTTTCCAGCTTCATCCTGAGCAACTTTGCAGCTCAATATGTTGCCAAAAGCAGAGAATGTATCGTACATAGCTTTGTTGTCAATTGTTTTGTCAAGGTTCTTGATGAATATGTTGCCAACACCAGAACGACGAAGGGATGGGTCACGCTGTGACCACATGATACGAATTGGTCTTCCCCGAAGGACATCAAAGTTCATGCTGTCTAGGGCTCGTTCAGCTGCACAATGAGAAGGATTAACAAAAGTCTTTACTCAATATAATTATGTCTTACCATCAGCTGGTTGTTGGAAATTGACATAGGCATAGCCAAGTGAACGACGAGTGATCATGTCTCTGCATACTCTAATGGAAACCACAGGCCCAGCAGTGGAAAATTTCTCGAAAAGCATGGCTTCAGTGACCTCATTGTGAAGATCACCAACGTATAGAGAGGCAATTGGGTAATTAGCTCCAGCAGTGTTGTTCATTTTTCAGAAAGTTGTCAAATTTATCAAGATGGCAAAAGATATTTAGTTGATCTGCAGATAAAAAGAGAAGATTAGCAAAAAAATTAGAGCAACATTATCAAAAGGGATATGAAACGTTTCACTGACGTCAACGACTAATTGACGCAATGTGATACGAACGCGTGAGAAGGGATGGTTGCCATGTTGAAAATGTACTTACGAGACAAATGGCGTAGAAACCGAGTGTAACTGATTGTGATGGAATAAGAGCACAGTTGTTTCACCAAAGGAGATTTTTTTTCTAACTTAAATTAAGTTAGTGTTCTTAGTTTTTTTTTTTTTTTTTAGGTTTTTGGCAAAATTACAATTTTTTTGTGATTTTTTGCATTTAGAAAATAGAAAAACGAAGAAGTCGACCCACCACTCTCGCTGTCGCCCGGAGAGTGTGCGATCCAGGCTGAATTCGAGAGGCGCCACCAATCCAAGAAAGCGCATTTCGTTTATTCGAAACTTGGCAGCGTAGCTTAATTTCCTTTTGAAACAAAGGACGAACGTTACGCGATGAAATTTCTCGATAGATCTCCTTAGGCTAGAATGAATCAAAAAATTAATTTAACTTGCCTTTACAAAACTATTGCGGTAGTGAGAGAAAAAAAAAAAACCTTTAAGGAACATCAGATCCGTTTATTTGGAAGCGCGACGTCATCGATAAAGCTTCCAATTGCCAGATGCGTTATCATACTTTCGCTTAAAAGTCAATAACCTGGCCTACATTTTTGCGTGAATGGAGAAAGGAAATTTGGTGAAAGTGGCGAATTTCTTAAAACTGGGATTTACAAGTTCGATGACTGAAATAACAAACTGTTTCTGCTCATGATAATCGCTGATTACGCTGAACCATCCCCAATATCTGATTACGCTATTTGCTTCCTTTGATTTTTACACTTATATGTTATATTACGTTTCATAAATAACGGCTTAGCAGCACCGACGAAATGGGAATACTCGGGCACTCGGCCAAGGATATGATAGAAATCGCAAATATTAGCAAATAAACAAATAATGGAAATGTGAATAAACTCTCGCGGTGAACTCTGATTGAATAATCATACATAAAAGTGGTCTTTATCTATGGAATAATGATGCAAAGTTGTTGGCAAAGCGCACTTGAACGTTTTTAAAACGTAATAAGAAAATTAGAAAGTTGTGACATATCACGTTAAATAATTTTCTGCGCTTTTTTATTGCACTTATTTGAGCTATATATCATATTTCATACTTTATCGGTGTCGGATTCAGTTTGAAATATTTTAATGCCAGCTGGATTTATATTAGCCTAGTATCAATTTAATATTAAAATAAAAATAGCCTATTATTTAAATTTAGGTTAGAAACTTAGAAAATAATACTTCTCCGTTGACATATTTTCAATTTCAAACAATTTTTTTAGGGGTTTATTATTTTATATTTATTATTTACAAATTCAAATATAATGTGTAGAATGTAGCCTTGGTGCATCTGCATGTTCTATGGCATTCGCCATTTATCAGCCAAAGCAAGCAAAACGTAGAGTCAAGACTAGAGCCAACCTTTTTTGAACATTTTTCAAGGTGAATTGAATTACTAAATATTTGTCATGTGAATCATTAACCAATAGCCAATTAAAACTGATTAGGAAATGTGTGCTGGGCATGCTAAAAATATTGATAATTTTACTCATCACTTCTTATCTTTAGATGGACAAAGAAGGAGAGCCTGTAAAAAAGCAACCAATGGTTTATATTTGTGGAGGTGAAAAGTCATTTTAAACCTTGTATAAAGTTGGAACTATTATTTAATTATAAATTTTACAGATTGCCATGGTGAAAATGAGTTGAAGCCAAGGGATCCAATTCGTTGCCGAGAATGTGGCTACCGTATGTTATGTTTTGTATATTTGGAAACTGGTCTTCAAATTCCATGTGCTTAAATCTCTGTTTTGGTTTTTCAGGAATCATGTATAAGAAACGCACAAAGAGATGTAAGTTTATTGGTTCACTTACAACTTTGTTTAAAAAATATTAACTTTGTTTTAAATTTGCAGTGATTGTTTTTGATGCTCGCTAAAAATGTGCTCCCAAGAAATGAGTCAACTACTCTTCTGGAACTAAAAGTTCAAATTCCTCATTTGCTGTCGATGTCAGGTTGTAAAATTTCATTTCCCAAAATAAATTGGTGAATCATTCCTTGTTTTTTATTGCCACTTGATAGTGATTTGATTACCACTGGAGTACCATTAACAGAGAATCTAGTTAAGTTACCCCCATCAATGAATTGAACCTGCAAATATTTTCTCTTGATTATCAAACTAACAGACAGAAGCAATGAATCAAGTGGTATCATACCTCACAATCAATTTTGCTTCCATTAATCCAAACATCAGTAGTGTCTTTTTCTTTGAAATGAGAATTATTGAAGTTTCAAAAGGTTTTGATTAGCTTAAGATATTAAAATTTAATGATGTGGTTCCTACCAAACAACACAGTGTGTCGGTTTCCTGGTCCAAATTCAACATTCCAAGTCATCCATTTCTTTTTGTTAAACTCTTGGAATTCATCTATGTTTTGACCATTTATAAATAAAGAGTAAAGTAAGCCAAAGGTCCCGTCCGGTTCAACGTCCAGTTTGCAATCAAATCGTCCAATACGAAAATGTTCAGATCCAACTAGACGAAACATCCAATCCCTTCGAAGGTATTCCTGAATCAAAGCATGCTACATCATTCGGCGGATGCTGGCGGGCATCCGTAAAACTTACGATTTCATTAATCCATATTACACGTTTACCGGAGGTTGTTCCGTGTTCAAATTCGATGAGAAATTCCCCTTCCGGAAGAACTATATTCCAACTTGCGACAACAGATCGGCTTTCCAATAGAGGCATCCTGAACTAGTCAAATGGAGGAGTAACCATGGCAACTAAAAATGACAACATAATAAACAAAAGATTTTGTATTTGTAAATCAAACGTGCCAACTTTAAGGGCAATCGCGCATTAGAAAATTTTACAGAAAAAATGATTCATGGACTAGATAAATTTTCAATCATCAAGAAGGGATACATTGCTTGCTTGTGTCTGAAAAGTTTCGTCAAGTGGAACAAGTGGTTGAGGTCTGGGAACCAATTCCAGTAAAGAATCGGCTTCTTCTCTTAAGGCATCGGCTTTTTCGTAGACGAGTACTTTTGCTGCGGCGATCATTTGCAATGCGCTCCGTTTCGGCAAGTGATCCACACGAGATACCAGTTCCTCTGGGTTGGTCTTGGCAACGTCAGTCAGCGTTCGAAATCCCGCTTTAAATAACATTCGCGCTCGACCTTTGCCAACTGAAGGTAACTCCATCAATGGGATCAATTCAGCAGTACAACACATAGACAGCTCGCGACTAAAAGGAAGCAGCAAGTCAGAAAAAGCCCAAAACTCGTCCAATTCTTGAACAAAGTGGAAAACGCATGAAGCGAAACTTGATGCGCTGGAAAGTAAATTCTGGACGTCTCCGCGTGTACAGCCATACAATTCACTCACATTCCATACTGATTCTCCTTTGAACAGATCGTTGAGCATCAGGGTTAAATAGAAGCGTTCTAAAACAGAGCGTTCTATTTTCGGTTGTTGGTTTGACATTAGTTTAACCATAACCGTTTCATTGATGCCAATCGTTCTGGCTACACCAAGTTCCTCGGCGGACAGCTTATTAAATGACTAATGAAAAATCAAATAAACATAAAGCTTAAGCTGGACAGAAAACAAATTCGTTTGAAAATATAAACAACAAATACCTGGAAGTAGGTTGATGCTATAGGGATCACAGTGCCGACCATGTCATACGGGGTCACGAGATACATCAAATGAAGTTTCGTCATCAGAACAAGACCAGCTTGGGCCAGACGCAGATCATTATAAAGTTGCTTTGACCGGTCCAAATCGACGATACCTTTCAGTGTAGCTCGGCCAAGTTTCGTTACCTCCAGCTTTTCGTCTTTGCCAAATAATATCAAGTTCTTTTCCGCCATGCTATTCAAACTTTGGTCAACAAGCTCTGTTGCAGTAATAGTTTGACGGGTACTCTACATGTGAAATTCCGAGTATTTACATATAAATCGAACATTTGTTAGTAAGTGAAGCAAGATTATGACGCACCTGTTGTCCAAGCAACGTAGAATGAAGAAGAGTTTCAGCCAATGTTTTACGGTCTCTTCCGCCAAGATCTAGCGAAATAAGACTTAGCAACAGCTGCTGTAACCCACGAAGATTGTCTTCAGCCAACTGGCTATCGACGCGATTTGTCGGTGCCATGAGAATGTCATTAGTTACAAAAGTTAATTCATTTGGTTTAACAATCATGAAACTTTCGCCGTGTGTATCAAAACCAGCTCGACCAGCTCGACCAATCATCTGCTGATAGCGAGCTCGTGTTAAACGGGTATTTCCTATGTAAGGCGATCTCAATATAACCTATTCGACAAAGCTCCTTTTAGTTGAATTTTGGAAAGAAAAAATTATTTAAAATACCAACCCTTCTTGCTGGCAAATTGACTCCAGCAGCAAGTGTCGAGGTACAACATAGACAACAAAGTGTTCCGGATGAAAATGCTTCTTCGATTAACTGTCTTTCATCCGCAGTGAGTCCGGAATGGTGATAAGCAATTCCAAAAGGTAAAGTAGATTTCAAAATTGGACAAAGTCTGCCGCTTTCTTGCTACAAAGTACAAATAAGAATTAGTTTAACTAGAAAAAGGAAAACCCGAGGTAAAACAGCCGAAATAGATTTTACCTCTAAAGCTCTTCGTAGTTTTAACTTCTCGGCCGTTTTCCATTGCAGTAGGTTAGGCGACAAATTGCTACTGATGAGTTTGGCCACACTTTCACAATTCTTTTTGGTTGAGCAAAAGACTAGACAACAATGTTCTGGAGCAACTTCTGAAACCAGGGCACTTATGCCATCAGGATCGTTTTTACGAGATTCTGCCGATAGGGATGACACCGAACGGCAATGCTTGAAATTCTCCTGGAATCCACGCTGTCTGCCACTCACTTCAAGTACCTGATCTCCAGTTTTGATGAACTCTCTGAGTTGGACTGGTCGAAAGTCCTCCGTGTAAATTTCAGCCTAATTAAACACGAAAATGAAAGTTATACTAACTATACGAGTTCATTTTAATTCATTTACCTTGAGAAAATTACTCAATTCATCGATGTTTCCAATGGTTGCACTCATGGCGACCAAACGAGGACCTACAGGAGCCAAAAGAAGTTTGCAGAGTAAAGTTTCGAGCGTTGCTCCACGTTTACCTTCGCCGACTATGTGAATCTCATCCACTACAACCAATCCTGAAAAAAATAAACAACATTAATTTGAATAAATTAAAATTAAATATCAATTAGTACCAATTTCATTCAATCTTCCAAGCTCCAGCAAACTGTTGACGATTCCATTAGCTTTTTCTAATGTAGCGATGTAAATGACGCGTTTCGATTTCCGTTTCCGAGGTGGATACGAGCCCCGATTTCCGGCATACTCTTCCACGGCAAAATTCAAGGCTATGGCAAGAGATGACAGTGTCCGAATTTTCTCTTGAACAATGCTGACGTAAGGCATGACGAATAGACAATGGTTTTGATTGCATAACAGTTCACGGACCATCAATATTTCTGCAACAAGAGTTTTACCACCAGAAGTTGGCAAAGAATAGAGCAAGTTCTGATTGGTTTTGATTGCTTTGTTTAAACATTTATCTTGCCAGTCGTATAAACTGTTGATTCCTTTTGTTTGCTGGATTGCTTGCCATACCCCAACTGAAAGCCCATAGTGAGGTCCACAGTGAATTGATGTTTGGGAAGGGAGGATATTGCTATTATTTAATGTATAAATAGGAGGAGTTTCACCAGATGAGGAACGGCTGGAACACCCAATTCTTGTATTATTCAGTCCACCATAGTGTAGAGCTTCTTTCATTCGACTATTTAACCCAAAATGGTTGGTGTTTAATGTACTCCTTAATGAACTCATGGAGCAATCACCTAAAACTTTTGAGTCACTTGATAGCATAGATTGATTGTTGTTGTCATGATGTTGCACTGAGGAAGACAACAAAATGTTCTGTTTTGGGCTCTGCTCTCTAGAAGATTGTTGGGATTGAAGATAGGATTTGGATGAAGGGCGCAATTTTGTTAAATCTTTAGAAGGAGTTTTGCAAATTAACGATTTCTTGGAGTCTTGTTTAGTTTCTTTATCAGAAGAAATGACATCCTCATCTTCATCGGCAGCAGCAAACATGTCGGGGGAATTATCTCTTTCTCGAATTCTCTTCCTCGTGGCAAATGCAGTGAAGTTTTTGGCATTCATAGTGATGTACAAAAAACAAAAACTTAACTTACAGCATGTACTTACAAATATGGGGAAATCTTCCCGGATTGGAAAACTAGGGGTTTTTTCAACTTGAAATTTTTATTGTGTTTACTTCTACAAGTATTACAAAGCCTCTTCTCACTCTGACCTTCTCTTCTCACCTTCTCACTTCTCTCACCAGGGGCACAGAATCACAGATAAAGATTACAGACCACGTCGTCTTTATCTATGCAGGGGTATAGAAAAGATGGTTGCCCAACTTGTATCTTTTTTCTCCATATGCCTCTGAAGATTTTTCTAACATGAGGGCAGTGCCATCTGTTGCGTGTAAAAGAGAATAATTTCAAACTTTTAGGCGGTAAACTGCAACTACTGTTACTTTTAATCCAGGAATAATCTGAATTTTTAAATGCAGCGTGTTTTATTGTTAATCCGTGTAACTAAATATAGTTATTTAAATTAGTTGAACATAACAATATGACAAAATGACAAAAATTAAAATGAACAAAAGAATTCAGTGATTTCAGTCGAAAGTGGAACCTAATCTGCACGTATTCCATAATCAGAAAGGGAAGAACATCTTCATGGTCGTCACAACAGATAGGGAGATGCTTCAATTCCGAAAATTTTAAAATAAAATCTACGAAGCAGTCTATTACATAGAGGTGATTTTCATTTTTGAAAAAATCTTCGATTACTGATTCCACCCCAGAAAAAGTTCTTAACATTCCATCAGTAGCCAACTTCAACCCACCATAGCTTCTAGAGAGTGTGTAACTAGCTGGAGCATAATCGTCTGGTAGATGCTGAGACTCCTCTGTCTATACCCTATACTCTTTTCTATACCCCTGCCCCTGCTCTCAAGATCTCACCATCTCGTTATTCTTTTGTTTGTTTTTTTTTGCGTTGAAAGGGCTACAATGTACAATTAAAAGTGTCAACACAAAGTTAAGGTCTTCGCTTTATTACATACAATCCCAACTACAACAATTTACTAATAAGTCTTCTACCATCCTTGACACGCCACACGACACGTGCTGTCCTTTTAAACATTGATCTTGCTTTTTCTTGCTTGTTTGTTTTGGAATCAGTTTCAGTTTTTGAATTTTTTTTGCTAAAAATGATTCTTCCCATACCAAATATAATAAGACCTAGGGTGGTAACGGGTAATGATTATTATCAACGCCGTATCCGAGATGCCATGAACTACTTGTCTACAAACACCAGTTTCACAGATCAGTACACCATGAAATTCAACGAAGTTTAAATAGGTTGAAGTACTGGCATTGAATATCAGTTTAACAATGCCCCAATTGTTGGTCCGGGATGGGGTGGGAGAAGAGTGGAGTTGATGTTGCTCTACCACTCTCTCCCAAGAGAACCAAAAAACCGCTACCGCAATCGTCAACGCCAACAGCTGCAACAACGCCAACGCTCTCAGCAACATGTAAACCGGGACCAACGCCCTGAACAACAACATCAGGTGCGCCAACGACAAAGACACCAACAACAAGTTCCCCAACAACCACAGCAACAAGAAATTCAGGCATGTAAATTACAGCGTCATTAAAGTCCATTAAATTAATGTAAACATTTTATCAATTAGCGTCCACCCCAACATCGTTGTCGTCGTCAGCGTGGTGACAAAGGATCGCAAAGGATAACGTGATGGAGAAAATCAAATTTAAATTCAAAACGAGTTCACTAGCTAAATTACTTTCATCGAAATCACAACAAAGAAATACACATTTTGTAAACATTTCCATACAGTCTTTGTCTATTGTATACGTATATTATATATTATTACTCGCAGCTGTTGTTTCGATGTTGGTAAGGAATTGTACCCAAGAGGAACTTCAAACTCTAGTTGCTACCAGCTTTCCATGAGACCCTAAACGCACAAGATGGAACATTTCGAGAAAATTGTTTTGTTGTAGTAATTTTTCATAAAGCAAAATGTTCTTAAAGATCTGATATACTTATCTAAATTAGATTATCTTGCAGTTTTGACTCCAATGGGATACATAATGTAAATGCGCCTGAAATTTCACAATCCCATATTAGAAAAAAATGCAAACACAAGGAAGAGAAAGAGATTGAAAAAATAGTGTCTGCGTTTTTGAAAATATTTTACATAATCAAATATCAAATATACTTAATCAAAACGAAAACTAAAATAAAAATAATGCAAGACCAAAAGTGAAGTTATTAAGTTAAATTAAAGGTGGTTGCTTTTACAAGGATATTTGGTCTTCAGCTAGTTATATTCATCATTCAAGTCAGAGTAGTCCTTACTATCATCTAAATTTTGAAAGATTGTATGTAATTATCAGAAAAATGTGGTCATACATAAATAGGAATAAAAATAGAAACTATAATCATTATACCCAACAAGTGAGATTCATTAGAGTAATCCCGCTCAAAGGTCATCTAAGCTTTTTTGAAAATTTTCTGCTTTCTTCACAAATTGCATCTGTTTTCGCTTTATCTTAATGTTAGCAGCTTTTTCCTTGGCAGTCTACAAAAAAGATCAACTTGAAATTGTAATTATAAAACGTAAAAAGTTCACGGTGTAATATTAAATCATTATGCTATACCTTCAAAACTTTACAATCTTGGTCAAGATCAACTTGAGCCAAATTTAATAGTTTCTGCAGTTGAGGACATGGCTCTGGTATCTGCCCCTTTTGAACACACAAGAATTTGATGAATTCAATAGTCAATTGAGAATTATCCTCCAAAGCAATGTCGTAGTTTAGGGTTATGTCAAAACATAAAGGCTCCATCTTCCTCTTAAACATGCATCGAGAGTGAAACGACATAAAAAAATTTCCCGTAGGAATTCTAATTCATGGACTACTCTATCTAGAGGACGGGTCTCTTTCCTTATCTCGCCGTGTTAAAGCCTGTCGGGTTGGGCGGGTTGGGTTAATTTCACTGGAAATATTTAAAATACAACAATCGATAGTGCTTTCAAAGGCAGTTACAATTGTGTAAATGGTTTTTAGAGAAAATTTTAAATATGGACAATAGTTTCTGGCCATTTTTTTCTGTTGTTCGAACGCGGCTACTCCCTGCTCTCGTATGTACCGCATTTCGTCTCTTCGGAGTGCTTTTTTTTTGGTATTTCGTTGTTTTGTCGGAGAGAATTTTTGCTGTACTGTATATTGGATAGTTGGTAGATTGCCTTCTTACACAACTGCCCCAAATGTGAGGGTCCATCGTCAGGTGAGTTGTCCATGACGAGTCCAAGATTGTGGACAGCATAAGATGTTTTGATGAAATGATCACCGAAAAAATCATAGCCGTGATTTGTAATCCCGTGAGTTGCGGAGATGTCGTGAAAAGGACTGTTGTATATGATATAAAGGATGGGGCCGCATACAGAACCTTTGGGGACACCAAAAGCCAGTGAGACAGGAAGAGAAAAGGAACAATTTTAGACCGATACACTGAGTGCGACCGGTCAGATATGACTGAAACAACTGAATAGCAGAGCAAGAGATGCCGAAGCGTGAAGGTGTCAAATGCAGCACTCAGGTCCAGAAGAGCGAGTATAATACAGCTTCCCTCTATCAACACATAATAGAAAGTCATTCATAACTTTTAGTAGAGCTGGCTCAGTAGAGTGAAATTGTCTAAAGGTAGACTGAGTAGGGGCGAGCAGCTGGTTTGACTCAAGATATGTATTAAGCTGTCTTACAACAACTCGCTCTAAAAGTTTAGAAAAAAAATGAAAGAAAAGATATAGGGTGAAAGTTGCTGAGCAGTTCAGGATCGAGGGCGGGCTTCTTCAGTAGGGTTAGAACATGGGCCAGCTTCATCTCGTCAGGAAACATACAGTTGAATGGGAAAGATTCACCAACCGGGCAATGGGTGCAGCAAGGACGTCAGCCAGTTTTCTTACTAGAACAGTGGGAATCGGGTCGCGAGACGACGACTTCGCCGGACAGGATCACATCAAGCCCTCAATCTCTTCAGTAGTGACTTCCTTGAAAGCAATGCGTGAAGCTCTCCGTCGGAAGGGTCTCGGGTCTTGGTGACCGATGATCTGCTGCTGCCGAATGTCGGAGATGTTTTTGGTGGAGAACGGCGAAAATCTTTTCGCGAGCTCAAGAACAGAGTTGTGCGATGGTAGCTTTAGAGTTGGCTTCTTCAGAAGGAAAGTGTTCACAATCTTGTATTGCGACATCCTGTCAGTGTTTTCGGCGATTTGAGTGTTGAGGGAAGTCACCTTTGCAGCCTCGCGTCACGCAGCTCTTGCACTCTAGCACGCAGGATCTGCCCGTCAATCACGAGTGCCGTGCATTTCCACCGTCTCTCCAGGCGCCGGATACTTCTTCCCTTGGCCGCGATTGCTGGGTTGGGCAATGGATTAACAGGGCGGATGGCGAACGTTCTTCTGTAAAGTGGTGCATGGTAATCCAACAAAGCCCTCAAACCAGAGTTGTACTGGTTCAGAAGTAAGCTGACGTCATCGGCAGTATTCGTGAAGAGAGGTAGTTTGGTAAGGTCAGCTCCAAAATCCCTGATTGATTGCTTTCATCCGCCGGAAAGAAATCGTCCTTCTGGGATGTAGTGGACGGCGAGTTCTTGCAAACCAGTGCACTAAAAAGTGATCAGTCAAAAGGTCAGAACCAAGCAGTCAGAAAAGAGATTATCCGATTCTTTTGAAATCACCAAGATCCAGAGTGTGACCGTGAGGTTGGTTGACTGGTTGACGTGCTGAAGAAAGTCGAATGACTCGACCATGGAGAGAAATCTCTTACCAATGGAACAAGACAAGCTGTCAATGTGGAAAATTGTTGAAATCACCCCCAAACGGCCACGGAGGACAAGAAGAACCTCCAACAAGTCATAAAATTCACTCATAAAGACGTCAGTTTTGCTAGCAGGTGGGCGGTAAATAACAACAAGGTTGAAGCCGGTTGAGGTGAACTGGAGGGAGAGAGCTAGCTTTTCAAAAGTTGCTGGACGAGCTTCCAGAAGAATCGAACGTGCACGGATGGTATCTCGATGGATGACAGCAAGGCCACCGCCTCTTTTCCCAGGTCTTGTAATTTTGACTGCACGGAAGCCGTCAGGGAAGACAGATCGGAGGATCTCCTCGCCGTGTTTAGGGGTCAGCCAGAACTTGGTGATGGTAAGAAGATCTAGGTCAATCGGATTCAATGATGTTTTGCTGCTGACAGTCTGATATTTGAACAGTGATCTTGAGTTAGCCAGGCTACATTACAGGATTTTTTTTGCCAAGCAAACCCTCTTCGCAGTATCAGGCCACCACGGTATCCACTTCGAGACGAAGGAAAATTAGCAACGTTGAGGTTTCTCATCATGCTGTATGTTTTCTCCGGAAGGCGTTGAGAGATCAATGAAAAGCGCAGAGAGCGAGAGGAGATCCCGCCGACTTGTCGACTCGGGTATTGCATTTATGAGCATTCAAACAATGAATATTCTTGAAGTTTTTCCCACATTCACTACAAACAGCATTCTCAACTAGTGAAATTTCAAATACGATCAGACATACAATAGCAAGGTAAACAAATATCACTAACTTCCATGAACGTTAATTTTTTTACTATTAAAATATTTAGCATTCTTGAATGTTTTCCCACATTCACCACAAGCAGCATTTTCAAATAATTAATTAAAATTTCAATTATGATCAGACATAAAATAGCAATCGAAAATAATGGTATTTACCTTTATATGAACGATCCTTTTTTGACTAATTAAATTTTGAATATTCTTGAAAATATTTAAACAAACTTCACAAATAACTTCCTTAACTTTAAAAAAATAATAATTATCGCATATTCTAATATGTGACACAAAGAAGTTTTTTAATAACCTTGGTGTACTCGATTTCTATGCTCCTTTAAAATTCGTGGATTCCTATAACTATTTCCACACTCGTCATAAGTAAGTTTATCAATATCATCTAAGGATAAGTAAAATTATAACTAATTAAAGATTTCACACAATAAATGAAATAATTTTAATCACAATGGTGAACTATTTTTCTGTGTAATTTTAAATAAAAGCAATTTCTGTGCTCCTTAAAACACCACGTTTTTCATCAACTAAAAAAGTGCAATTAAAGAGATTTTAGACTAGAAACGAATTAAATATGTTTACTTAAATTTACCTTCGTGAAGACGTTTTTTGTGCATTCTCAGTATTTCTCTAGTTGCGAATATCTTACCATAAACATAACATGGGAATTTGACATTTGAAAAGTACTAAACATTTGAACTTGAAAAAAAACAGTTCGTTTAAAAGTAAAATTTTAAAAATGTGCTAGAATTTGAATGACTATTGTTGATGGTGGATAGTAAAAAGCGCTTTAAAATGATACATCTGCTATTCCATTCACCAATGAGTTTCATATTTTTGTGCTGAACAAAAATAAATATCTTTTTTAACTTTGATAGAAAGTCATTAAAGCAATCTATACGTTTAAATACCCCGATAAGCCCAATTTCTTATTCCTTTGGAAACTTGGTCGTTGATCGAGTTAGGATAAATGAGTTCGGCAGATGATTTTTTCTGGCTTTTAACTCGTTTCATCACGACAACCCTTTTTCCCATGGATTTCTTTTCAGGCTGATGGTGTGTGATGACTGCCTGTGTCCCATATTCACTGAAGCAAATTTGGTAGAATAAGCATAAAGCCAAAATTTGCAAAATTAGCAGGAAGATACAACGTTTGAGTAGTTGTTTCCATGTTAGCTAACCAAGAAAAATTAAGCTCGGGATTTACCGGGATTGACCACAAGATGAAACAACATTTTTTAATGTAACCTTTTTTAACAAGTTGACATATTTTATTCTTATTCTCAATTCCTTATCAATTAGAACATTATTTACGGTAATCTATTGCTATAGAAAAACCAATGTTCCATGGTTATATGGAAGCTCTTATTTTTGTTGCCTCAGTAATGAATACAGAGTGTAACTAAAGATCTGTAGCATTAAAAAAAAATCTGTAATTATATTATCCAATTTGTTAGATAAATTATCAAAGATCAGTAAAGATAGCACACAGTTGTTATTAAAAATTTTCTAGGAGGGAGCTTATTGCCATCCATTTAGTATTTACAAGCGATTGAATCCCAATTCCACAATTGCAGATTGGAAGACACTGGACGAAGTTGAAAGGGATATTTATCTTTGAATCAGAATTATAAGAAACACTTTTTTTTAAACAAAAATGAAACTTTGGATCTTGACATTTCAATTTTTCTAAAAATACAGGAACAAGGTAACAAGTATCAATACTTAGGAAATTCAATAACTAATTTTTACCAAAAAAGTGGAATACCAAAACCAAAATAAGAAACAAAAAAGATAAAATGCTATCGATTCAGTCTCTATATCGTAGTGGAAATCTTAGAATGTGTATACTTGCTTTAAGCCTTTGACAAAAATTAACCTAATTTAAGTGTACCAACGGCTCGCAACTGAAAAGTTCAAGTTGCAAAACCACTTCAAATCCAACAACAACCACGCCAAGCTCAACGACAACACCAGCTACCACGTTTCAGTCAACATCAAGTACCGTACAAGTAAAAAAAAATTCCGTTACGCCAATAACAACATCAAATAAACAACATGTCGCCAACCTAACACGTCGAATACAGTAACCTCGTAGCCAGCAACAATGTGGTTGACGACGTTGAGGGCTGTAACGGGTAATAGATATCATCAACGCAGTATTCGCGATGTCTTGGCTTACTGGAATTCACTTAGTTGATGCCGTGACAGGAGCCAGTCTGTTGATGCATGGTCTGAAGAGATTTTTTTTTGCGATCTAGAACAATATGAGAGTTTGGAGGAGCTTTGTCATTCACTGTATTCTCCTGGGGTAGTAATGGATCGATGCTGGTTGTTCTCCCTTATTTTGGTGAAGGAGCTGATTGTTTAGGAATTATGTGTTCTTAATGGATCGTCAATGGAATGTGAAGGCGTACAGTACCTACCGGCGAAGTTGGTACTGCGTACCAACTTGTACCCGTTTTTACATGGCGTCTTATGGCACTACGCGACTTTAGTTTTTATTTTTTTATTAGCAACCTAGTTGCTGTAGTGTTTTTGGATTTTTGGGAAGGGGGGTCACTACATAACTGTTAACATGAAAAAAATACGCCCCCCCCCCCTTTATGTACATTTCCCTACCCCCTGGAACTGGCGCCATGCGTAACCGCTTCGCCGAGCGAAATTTTGGGCAGTTTCCGTGCTTTTCTTATGGCTCTACCAAAAAAAGGGCCCTGTTTCAAAAAAATCATAAAAAATAACCGCAATACTTACGCACTTCTAGCTTTTAATAAAAGATGAAGACTAAGTTTATCTACATTTTAAGTAATTCAATTTATTTTTTTGTTAAAGTTTAGGGGTGTAAAAAAAATAAAAAGAAAAAAACGGCAAAGTGTTTGTGGTGACCCTGGAATTGGACTTCAATGACTGTGTACAAACTGGTGCAATCCTGCAAAACGACCATCAAGAAAACACTCTTCGGTTTATTCATTCTAACAGGTTACGGAACCAGAATTCCGAAAATAATATATTATTTTGTGTATGTAAACCTATCAGACAAATTGCCCTGCGACTCGTCAGAATGGTCAGCTCAACACTAAAAGACATTAGTCACTTGGTGAAATTTGATGGAAATAATTTTCATGAATTGAAATTTGGATGCAGGCTACTTCTTGAGACACGTGGCTTACTTGATGTCATTTATGGTATCGAGAAGATCCCTGGGTGAAGTAAGTCATATGTCTGGAAGGTTACGAGTAAAAGTTTTGCTTACTCTGTTTCTTTGCTTCGTCTATAAATTTTTCTTTAACTCCTTTCCCTTTTCTTCTCTCTAGAAAATGATGTTATGACACACATATCATTGATATCAACCATTGAAAAACTGGCTTCACAACTCAATGATCTCAAAGAAACTATATCTGAATCCCAACTTCTAAAAAAATCCTTATCAGTATTCCGTCTAGCTTCAGATACTTTCTGCCAGTTTGGGACAATGTACCGTCAGACCAAAATAAAGTTCTGTTTACTAAGTGTCTTTTTTTAAAAAGAAGAGAATTTTAGCAAGCTTTGTCTGGATATCAAATCTAGTTCAACCAATGATCCAGCTTTCTCAAGTCAACCTCAAAGGCCGTTATTCAGAGGACAACGCTAACGAAGCAGAGGAGGTTTTGGAGCCAGAAGAAGTGGACATCCATCCCAGCCCAATCGAAAATGCAAATTTTTGTGGAGGGACGAGCCACTTCATCGCAACGAGTCGTGAGCGAATCAAAGCCGAAAAGAAAGAAGCCAAGAAGAGAGAAATCTCAAACATCGCTACCGACATACAACAACCTCGTCCAGAGATAAACAACAACCAAGACATTGCTGACTTCAGTTACCAGTCCTTTCTCCCATCAACCGCTCAAATTCACGATGAAGACAAGCTATGGTTCGCCTACTCCGGAGCGACACAATATATGACTCATCTGAAATCAGTACTAAAGAATTTCATTCCCGTTGAACATGAGTCATAGTTTTTCACTGGAATCGGCAACACACGTTTACGTGTGAGAGGAAAAGGAGACATAGAAGCAAAGTCAACCATCAATGGTACTACAACTGTAATGTCTGTAATCAATATACTCTATATCCCAAAATCATGAACCAATCAATTTTAATTGGCGCTGCAACATCACAAGGCGTAAAGGCTACTTTCACGAACGACGAAGTACACCTCTACAGGGATGGAAAACTTCATCTGTTTAGAAAACAGACAAGAAGCACCATCTACTGCCTCAACATCTCAATAGATATGGAGGAGACCAATGAGGCTATGGCTGCAAAACATTCCTGTCCATTGTCGGATTCTCATATCATTCTCTTATCCATCTTCACTTATCCATTCTCTGGTGCTAACCTGGCACGAGAGGTTCTCTCATACATCCGACAACACCATCTTAAGAATGTCGGCTCTAGGTCTTACAGACAAGCTGAATTTCAAGAACATCACCCCGTCCCATAGTCTTTGTGTTGGCTGTAAACTTGGAAAAATGACTCGTCTACCTTTCTCCATTGGTTGACTTAGAGCAACCACGGTAGGCAACTTAGTCCACTCCGACGTCTGCGGTCCCATGGAACACCTATCGCCATCTGGAGAAAGATACTTTGTACATTTAAGGACGACAATAGAGTCCTCTAAAGCACAGCCGAAGTATCTCCATATGAATCATGGTACAAAAAAAGACCAGATGTATGTCATCTACGCATATTTGGCTCACGGACGTTTGTACACATCCCAGAATCACTTCGCAAGAAGTTAGACCCAAAAAGTCGTGGAGGTGTATTTGTAGGTTATTGCGAAACTTCAAAAGCATTTAGAGTATGGATTCCTAGTATACAAAAAGTTGTTACCAGTCGCGATGTGTTCATTGATGAAACTAACAAAATTTTTCCTGCCACAGACAATACAGGTTCTTAAACACTTTGGTTTTCCCCGTTTCAGACACAACCTGAACTAACACTTCCTGAACCGGCAAACACCAACAAAAAATGTGTCTTCACCCAAGCTACAACCGAATTCTCATCACCGATGCTTTCACCAGAGCAGATGGACACTGAAACGGAATCTAGTACCAACCCCATCGAAGAAACCATGCCAAGTGAGATCGCTCCAGTCCCTAACATTGCTTCGGACGCCAGCAGTCGTTCAAAAACAATCCAGACCGGAACCAAGGCGTTCACTACGAGTACCCCGTCCCCACAGAAAAATAAAGAGAATGGAAAGAGTCACTAGGATTGGTATCACTAGTCGATCCTCAGGAACCGCAGACATACACCAAAACACTGGCCTCTGATGACTCACTCCTCTGCAAAGCTGCCATAGATGACGATTACTCATCTTTAAATTCAAATGAGACCTGTGCTCTTCATCCTCCGGGAATAGTTCCGATACGAGTTAAGTGGATTTTCAAGATAAAACCTGGCTCCAAGGATACTCTAATCCCTTACAAAGCCAGACTTGTGGCCAAGGGCTTCATTAAAAAATGTGGATTGGATTACCAAGAGATTCAGGGGAGAGAAGAGATTCAGTGCGTTTTTAGTCAAGTTTGGTCTGTTTCGCTGCTCGTCCGATCACTGTGTTTACTATCCCCGTAAAAAGGAGGAAATCACCTTTGTTCTCATTGTTGTTGACGATGGTTTAGTCTGCAGTAATAGGGCAAATACACTAACTGACATAATTGAACATCTAAAAAGTTTTTTGAAGTACGATTTTTTCCAGCCAATCGTTTTCTAGGACTAGACATCAACATAGAACATGGAAAACGCTAACTTCACCTCTCACAGCCTGATTTCATCTAAAAAATTCCGGAAAGTTTCAACATGCAATCCTGTCTCCCAAAAGGTACACCAGTAGAACCAAATGTTCCTGCAGATTCAGTCAATGACCACCAAAATGCGCCTCCAGTACTGTATTGCGAAGCCATCGGAAGTTTCATCTACGTGATGACAATGACTCGCCCAGATATCGCTTTTTTGTTAAGCCAAGCTTCTCAGTTTTGCAAGAATCCCGGAAAAGGACACTGGAATGGAGTCAAAATGATCCTGGCTTATCTAACTGGAACGTCACATTTTGGTCTTCTCTTTGATGGCAACAAAGAAGAAAAACTGATCGGTTATTTTGATTCAGACTATGCAGGGAATATTGATAATCGTCGTTTAGTTTCAATTCTTCTCTTCGTGCTCTGTGGCTGCTCAATCTCCTAGTCAAGCATGCTACAACGTTGTATGTCCCTGTCCACTACGGAAGCTGAGTTTATTGCTGCTTGTGAGTCAACAAAAGAAGCAGTCTGGCTACGCTCGCTGTTATCTGAAATTATTTGCGTAAACAACGGTTCAACCCCACTCCTATGTGACAATGAAGGTGCAATTCGTCTGGTGAAAAAACCCGAGTTCCACAAAAAACTTCGCGAAAAACATCAGGATAAGGAAATCGGGACCATCTACACTCCAATAGAAAATCAACTTGCTGACTTGTTACGAAATCTCTTCCGACACCGGGATTCAATCAACTCCGGAAACAAATAAGTGTGTCCCCCTTGTAATATTGCTATCAGTTTTTGTTTTCTATCATGATCGCGTTTATCCTGTCTCTATTTAACCAATATGTTTGAGAGGAGGTGTTTGAAAAGAAAACAATAATTGGTTGCCGAAACCAATAAGGTTTATGTTTTAGGTTAAACATTCAATATTCAATAAAACCTCATAAAAACAAGCTACCGTTTCGTTCCTTTCTCTGCTCATATTTGTTATCCAAACGAGCTATTTTATTTGGATCCCTATCAAGTATTTTCGTTCGAACCGTTTCAGGCAAATTTATACAACGTATTAAGGAACTTGCTAACGGTGCTAAGAATAAAAACAATTACACTTATCAATCGCCCTGTACCCTGTGGTGGCATAATGTACCTGTTTGGCACCCTGTACCGAGTTCCTGTCTGTCCCTAACCATTTCTTGCTGTTCTTCTATGAAAGAACGATACAGTTGGTTTAACAAGTTATCCATATGCGTAATCAGCCATTTTAAGCTTTCCTGGAAAAGGTTTGCCTGAAATTCTCTCGCAAAAGTTTTGAAGTGGTTTTCTATTCCCAACTGCCCTTCCGCCAGCTTCAAGAGAAGAGGTTGGTCTGCTTGCATTTGATCCGATAATCGATAAAGCTTTACTCCCAAATGAAATAACAAATCATAAAGCTGTTCCCACCCTTTTTTTACTTGTTGGATTGAGCGTTGGAGTTTATCGAGATTATCTCTAATATTTCCCCAATAGCCCAAACATATAACTTTCAGAGAAGGCCGATGGGTCAAATTCCTCTTGCTTGCTTCCAAAGAACAATTTGAGGCGCTCTCAAAGTTCATTTGATTTTTTCAGAAAGAAAGAAAAGGAATATGTCAAAAAGAGACGTCCCAAAAGCAGTTCCCATCATTCCTAAAGGACGTTGAAGACTTTCTTTAGAAAAGTCCAAGCCTGAAACATGATCGGTAGGCAAGCGACAAAATCACCTGTGAAATCGCATGAATAGTCAAAGACAATCATCAAAAAGTTTCCAAAAGCCATGAGAAAAAAAGCCTCCATATCACATAGCAAAACCCCTCATGAATCGTTTGAAATCCTGATGATAAAAATTCCTGAAGAAACAGCCGTGAACTTCGGGAAATGCGTTGCCCCTTCATAATTTTTGCCAAAGGATGAAGAAGAGAAGAGGTATGGTAAAGGTCCCAAACAATTTTATTTTACAAAAAAGGCCCTCATACAGGGCACATTAGTTTCCCTTTTCCTTTTTCGTTACGACGCCGCTGATAGTCTGTTTACCTAGCTCACTTTCGCTAGTTTGTTGGCCTATTGATGCACTTAATGGTAGCATCTGCTGCTGTTTAAAATGACAGATTCGTTTGTATTGTCGACTTTACTCCAGTCGCCAACCATTTTTAATTTTCATTTATTCAAGAAATGGGGGAAAATGATAATAAATTACGTTATACTCTGATATGCCCTAACGCATTACCTCAGGTACGTGTTTTAATTGTGCAATGCCTGTACCACAGGGAATTGCAACTGTCAACGTTTTCCAGATGACCATTATAGTTGACGAGATGAGGGCTGCACAGGCTTTGACTGGATTAACTACCAAGGAATGGCGAATCCCGAACCTCCTGCACGAGTTACCTCGGGTATGTATTTTCATTGTGCAATGCCTCTACCAAAGAGAATTGCAGCTGTCCCTGCGGATTTTCCATCCTGGATTTGTGCTGGGACAGGAGTGACGCTTCAACAATATTTTTGCCCACAGTTAGTGGGTCTTCATTTTGTTAAGTGTTTTTTTTAATTAAAAAATAAACTAAATATTAAAAATTAATTTCTGCCCTTCTTAGCAAAATCTTCTGGTTGGGCCCGGGGGCCGTTCACATATGACGTCACGAGCCGAGGGGGGGGGGTGCACCTTGTATGACGAATTTTGACGAGGGGGGGTAGGGGGAGTATTCACATTGGGACGTCACAAAGCACTACACAAGCGCCACCAAATGGGATATGTTGGCAACTTCCTAAATTTATTTTAGTTTTTCTGGATCGTTAGATTAAAGTGATTGTCAGCATCTATTTTGCTTGATCAGTTAAGAAAATAATGAACAACATTGTGTTCTGTATTAAAAACTACAGAAAATACAGAAAAAAAAGAATTTTTAGTGGCTTAAACAATTTTTAAAAAGGGAGGGGGGTTTCTGACTTTGTGACGTCATATTAGAGGGGGGTGTAAAATCGCCAAAAAGTCCGTGACGTCATATGTAAACGGCCCCCGGTATGAATGGGCGGGAAGGGGATCTGTTGGCAATGGCGGACGCAGTTGACCGTAATCAACGACCACCAAATCACCGAAGAAACCGCCGTCGCAAACGATTCGCGAGGAGCGGATGCTCCGTAAGGTTCGATGGTGCCAAAATTTGATGGTATATCTGATATTGACTTACTCCGAAATCCCGATGCTAATCCCGCTCTGGGGGCAGCTGGAACGTAGGTAGTGATGAATGTAGTGATGTACGGATGGTCTGGAAGAGATGTTGGATCGTATGACAAGGTCGCCAATTGTAATATTTCGTTACAGGGGTTAAAGATGAATACAATAAAGATGTCAATTCATTGAAGGGTGCAATCAAAATTTTTGGGATTTTTACTTGTATCGTTGGCCCCACTACCAGTCTGGCTGAATTTAGAGAACCTCTGCGAAGGTTTTCCCATTTAGTTTTATAACAAGTGACCCTTTTATCTTCTCCTCGTACAAGAAAGCCTTCTTCTTCAAGGCCAATAGCTTTTTCGTCCCACACTTGTTTTTACTTGTTTTGTTATTTGTCAAGAGACCACTTCTCTTTCAATATATCTAAAGAAACAAATGTAAATAAGAACTACAACGAAAAATTATAGAAAGTTTCAAGTGATTTTTTATACTTAGCAAAAATTCTGTGGCTACACAGTCAATCAATATTTGGGAAGCCCTATTCCCACCATTCCAGCATTCTCTTTGATTACATTTGTTTTTTAATGTTGCACTACAACTCTACAAGCACGGTTACTTTCCATTTTAAATATTTCTATAGCCAATGTAAGAATTATCAAAAAACAAACAAACTGAAAACACAGTGGTAACAATCAGCGCTGCCTCATATTTTTTTATTGAATACCCAACAGGGGGCAGGGAAAAATATATGTTGAAATTGAACTGAAGATCAACGGTGGTCCAGACCACCGTTGAGCAAGTTGAACTTTTCAAGTTCAACTTCAAATTCAGCTTGACGCGGAAATGGAGGTTGAACGGACCTCAAGTTCTACCACCTAATGGCAGTTGACAGAAAAACGGCAGTCGACCTAACCAGTTCAACAAAAAGTTGACGCGAAAACGCACCCAGAAAGTTGTTGACTTCTGTTGAAACAGCTGACAATAAAAGTCGTCTGCTGTAACAAAAAAAACGGGAGATATACAGATTACCTAAAGAGCCGCTATTTTGAACCAGTCTGCTCTTTCCCACACTCACTTGCTCTTTCCCACGCTCGCTTGCTTTTTTCCCACGCTCGCTCGCTCTTGTTCACCTTGCTCGCTCGCACGCGCTCTGATTATTCGACTCTCAGATTCAAAGATGGTAATTCGTGAGATTGATTTAACCAGGGCCAATTCGGTCACTGGAAATGGGTATCATGAGCGCCGAATTCGTCAAGCAATGAGGTTTTTGGCTGGAAATCTGTCATTTTTTAATCAATTTAACGCCCATCGCGAGATTCAAAGGAGTCTGAAGAGGATCAATCATACCTTCACCAATGAAGTGGAATACAAATTTAACAACTGTGTTACACATAACACCTGGCTATTCACCAACGTAAGTTTCTTTAATTATCTCCCTTCCTATACTTTGTTGGACTTACCCGTATTGGTATTTTTCTTACCAAACTTATTCACTTACCTTTTTGCAGGAAACTCCGATCATTGGTCCTGGCTGGGGAGGAAGGAGAGTCCAACTTATGCTAATGTACACTTCAGTTCAACGAGAACCTGGAGTTCAACCAAATCAACAAGGTGGCCCACATATGCAACATCAACAAGGTGGCCCACAAATACGAATTCAACAAGCTGGCCCACCCTTTCCATTTCAATAAGCTGGCCCACAACGCCGTCAACGCCGTCAACGCCGTCAGCGTCAACTGTCGTCGTCAACAGCATCAGCGTCAACAACGAGTTGCCCAACAACGGGGTCGTGGTCAACAACGGGGTCGTCAATAAGTTTGGTTGAAAGACAGTAGAGTTCTTTTTGACCCATGTTCTGCAACTGTACTCAATTGCAAACAAATACAATGTCTGCTGCAGTGTCAGCGTATGAATAACCTGTGCTTTCTTTAACTTTCTTTAATAATCAATGCAGTAGACCAAAAAGCCAAAAGAATATTCCGCACTCATCGATTATTTGGCTTGAATCCCATCAGGTAACTTTTAAAATCAGTTTTCGACACAAACTGTGTGACTGAGATTGTGTGACACCAGAATAGACCACATGTATTATTTATTTTAGTTTGAAAGTTTTTTTTTAATTAAATCAGCATGTTTATATAGGTTATGGCAATGGGGAGTCCGGCATCGAGATTGAAGTTGACTAATGTTAATTTGTGGTTGGAAAGCCTTTGATGGCATGTGTGGTCGATTGAAATGTGGAAGAAGGTGAAAAATACATAAGGATTCGACCTAATATATCGTAAACTTATTTGTTGATTAAATAAAGGGCATGGCGGGAGGTTACACGTCCCGGCGTGGTGTTGGAGATCACGGCGTGGTGTTGAAATTCATGGCTTCGTGTTTCAAAGCCATAACGGGGTGTCGAAAAACAATTCTGTGGTGGGTGAGACCGGTGTAAGAAGATAAAAATAAGTTGTATGAATGAGTAATTCTATTTTATTTCCAGATATTTTATAAGAGAACAAATTGTTTTTTTTAAGGAAGATTCAGGCAGATAGCGTTTATTGTATTCAATTCTGAATGTTTTTTTAGAATTGGCGAAAATGCGTGGCAAATTGTGTTTTTAATTAAAAAAGTATAGCGCGGTGTTGGAAGTCATGGCGTGGTGTTAAACGCTTATGGCGTGGGGTTGCAAACTCGGTAGCCTGCTAGTTCTAAAATACTCTTCAGGATTCTCCGGATGTGATTGTTTTTTTTTTATGATTAATTTCATGTAAGTTGGGTTATTATTGAAAAAAGAAGTATTGGGCATGAATATTTAGATTTGAGGAAGTATGGCACGGTATTGAAAGCCATGGCGTGGTGTTGGAAAACTCAAGAACAAAAACTCATTTTCACCGCAATTTGAATCATTGCGACGGCGACGGCGATTATAACCCTCTTTTGCCCAGTCCACCCAACCACCGTCGCAAAGACCCTGTCGCCTAAGGGGGTATCAATCGAATAGCAGGAAGTTCGAACAAAAGAATTAAAAAAGGGTGGAAATGGGAACCCTGTAGAGAAAACTAGTTCCTATCGGCATAGCCTTGACATAATATTTCAAACTACTAAATAGAAAAAAGTCTTCGTAAAGGCAAAAAATGCCAAGTAAACTATTTCATCACGGGAATAGGATTTATAAAAATAAGTGACTTAAAAACCAGTATGATATATGATATCTGGTTACATACGTCAGAAATTAAACATGCACGGACATGAAAGAGAACCTCTCTACATACCGGTGTTAGACGAAATGAGGCCTTCTTCCTTCGCCCTTGGTGGCCCTCTACCGGACATCTATGCGCATCACTAAACACAAATAATCTAAGAACACATATCAGAGTTGCCATATTGCAAAAAAAAACAGAGAGGCTCTTCGCATCGTATTATCCTAGCATTTTGATGATAATTCTAGTCAAATTAGCTTTAAAGGTAATGCGCTCCTTAAATAGCTTAAAACGGCATGGAATCTTCATCATCTTATCCAATATAGACTTTTGCCTACGGTTTTGAGAGACCAACATATATCTGCTTCCAGCGTCCGGTCTGAAGATATATGTAACTGATCTGCAGAACGAGACAGCTCACGAACTTTTGCTGCAGTTTATGTACCTGCCGTTGAAAATGGACTATTTTGTACGAGTCAATTTTCTGTTTCAATGACTATGTTTCAGTTACTGCTTGAAGTTGTATTAGTTAAAACTTAAGTAATATAAGTCATCAATTTATTAATAAAACTGAGTTTAATCATCTTTTCTACAATAAATGATCGACTTCTAAATTCTGTTCAAAGATCCATTAGGTCGAGAAAATTTTTAAAATTTTTAAACAAAACTTTGTTTTGTAATGGCTAATAAATATCTGATTCACAAATCATTGTCTTGTCAAAGTATCTGAGACAATTTCCAATGATACCTTTTGTCTAAGCAAACTTAAAGACAGGAAGACAATTTGAAATCTACAAGATTTTTAATGTATCTTGTTCTACTTGGGATTGATACTGATTTACTTTCTCATAAACCATTTGATTCGTTGTTTGTTAATTTCACTTTGGTGGGTGGCTCCGTTTCGATGGCAGAGGGTAAGTTATTGGCTTTATTAAGTATCTCCAATGCTATCCACTATATCAGCTCTACTCGTCACATTCATGCTTTCATAGTCTCCTTTAACGATTCAAATAAGTTGTCTGCTTAAAAAAACTTTTTTCTCATCCACCCGATTACCAGCTAGGGTGCCACTTTTGCTCCACTAATCTTTAGGCCTTCAGTCAGAATCTCAGAAAAGTTTTATCTTGCCTTATATCTTATAGTAGACGGTTGATCCACCTGGCTTCTTTTTATAACTCACATCCGGTTACATATTCTTCCTCTGTGGTTAAAAAGGGAGTGCATCTTTGTCTCCGACTTGTCCATACTACGGGCCTTCTATGAAAACGTAATAATATTTCAAAATCAAAGCAAAGAAAGACTCCCAAACAATTTAGAAATAAAAAATCCACAACACAGAAGTATACACATCGTAATTCCCACAGAGAAAAGATTCAAATGAAATGGTTGCTAGAGAGAAGGAGAGAAAGACGTCGATGAAATGCTGCATCATAAAGCTGGAGAGCAATCAAAGAAATCGTGAACTATTAATCACTTTTTATCCACGTAAATTATGAAAAAAAATTAACAGAGTCAATTCTATCATTGCATTGCTTGACCTTATCACTTTCAATCGTTTTATTAGATCTCAATTAAAAAATTATCAATTAAACTTATTAAAAAATACCTTTATACTGATTTAAGGAAGGTTCTCATCAGCGTCCATTTTAGTGCCCTTCTAATCGGTATGTTATTATGCCTAACGCTATATAGGTTTGGCTTGTTTTTGAGTGTGGGAGGCCTCGATGCGTTCTGTTGCCACCTTTTGCATGTTTTCTGGTTCTCGGGGGTGTCCTCCTTCATTTGGCAAGGAGATTCTGTTTGTGACGAGTCGGGATCGTCATTGATTCAAGTTGTGCTTTTATTAATCAAGAGTAGATTTAGGCTAGGGCTTTGCGTTTTATTTCTTGTTAAGTGAGGGGTGCTCACTTGCCGCTGTTTGTTGTTGTTTCCCATTATAGAGTTTTCTTTGTCGGAGTTTTGGGCGTATAGTATGCCTAGCTGTTGCACGGTCTGAGAAGACTTTTCTATTGATAATTTATGGTTGCATGCTTCGCTTTTCATAATTATACCTTACTGAGTTTCCCAAGGAATTAATCAAGTATTTTTTTTGTTGGTTTTGCTATTGCGTAAGACAATCCTTAGCTAAGCTCATCGTGTGGACAGCTGGGTTAGAACGGGGGCGGGGGGCCAGCTTCATCCAAGCAGAAGCAGGCCAAATGATTTGACCATGGAGAGAAATCCTCTACCAATGGAACAGGACGCGTTGTCGATGTGGATGTTAAAATCACCCACAATTAGCAGACGGCCAGAGAGGGCAAGACGAAGCTACAACAGGTTAGAAGATTCACTCAGAAAGACGTCAGTTTTGCTAGCAGGTGGGCGGTAAATAACAACAAGGTTGAAGCCGGTTGAGGTGAACTGGAGGGAGAGAGCCAGTTATTCAAATGTGGCTGAATGAGCTTCCATCGGAAGCGAACTTACACGGATGGTGTCTCGATGATGACAGCCAGGCCACCATCCCTTTTCCCAGGTTTTGTAATGTTGACTGCATTGAAGTCGTCAAGGCTTACAGATCGGAGGATCTTCTCGCTGTGTTCAGGGCTCAGCCAGGTTAAGGTGATGGCAAGAAGGTCTAGGTCAGATTCAATGATGTGTTTCTGTATGACAGTCTGATTTTTGAACAGTTACCTCGAGTTATCCAGGCAAAAGTACAGGAATTTCTTTGCCAAGCAAGCCCTCTTCGCAGCCACCATACGGTATTCTCTTCAAGACGAAGGAACATTAGCAACGTTGAGGTTTCTCATCATGCTGTACTTTTTGTCTTGAATGCTTTGAGAGATCAGTGGTGAAAAGCGCAGAGAGAGGAGATCTTATCGACTTTTTTGTTTGTAAAGAAGTCTTCTTTTGTAAATGAAGTCTTCTGCAGTCTCTTATTTCAGAAACTCGGGAAACGAATAAATCTGGGAAAATTCGAAAATAATTCATATCATCATGAAAAACTGACAGTAAATTTATGAAAGGGTATAGTATACACGGTTTGAATATAAAAATTCCTTCTTAAAAATTAAATATATAAAAAGCAATATGAAAAGCCCATTTGCGCCATAAGACAACACGGCCGGCGTCGGAGTGATCCGATACTTTGTGCGCCACTTTTCTAGGCATTAAAAATAGGGGAAAAAATCTGAAAAAAATTCAGACAATAGAAAAGATGTAAAATGACATAAATCCCAAGTTTGGTGAATTTATGTCATTTTTTCGATTTTTGCCACCAGAAAAACCCATATGAAAAATACACGCCGCCTTATGGAACGGCGCGGTGTGATCCCATACTTATGGAGGGGACTGTACATCACAAATTACTTTCGTGACTTTCAAAAATAAATAGTTATTAAATTCTAACATGTGAACCAAATTGAATTTTTTTATAACCTTGGTGTACTCGATTTCTATGCTCCTTTAAAAGTCATAGATTCCTATAACTATTTCCATAATTGTCACAAGTAACTTAATCATCTAAGGATAAGTAAATTTATAACTAATTAAAGATTTCACACATTAAATGAAATAATTATAATCGTAATGGTGAACTACTTTCCGTGTAATTTTAAACAGAAGCTATTTCTGTACACCCTACTACTCAAATCACAACGTTTTCATCAACTAAAAAAGTGCAATTAAAGAGATTTTAGGCTAGAAACGAAATTTACCTTCGTGAAGACGTGTTTTGTGTATTCTCAGTATTTCTCTAGTTGCGAATATCTTACCACAAACATAATATGAGAATTTGAAAAAAAAACAGTTCGTTTAAAAGTAAAATTTAAAAAATATACTAGAATTTGAATGACTATTGTTGTCGTGATTGGATAGTAAAAGACGAGAAGTTAAAACGAAGTTTAAAACGATACATTTTCTGGCATTCCATACACCAATGAGTTTCATCTTCTTGGACTGAAAAAAAAGAAATATCTTTATTAATTTTGGTAGAAAGTCATTAAAGCAATCTATACGTTTAAATACTTTGATAAGCCCGATTTCTCATTCCCTTGAAAACTTGGTTGTTGATCGAGTTAGGATAAATGAGTGTGGCAGATTATTTCTTCTGGAGTGCACTCGTTTCATCACGACGACCCTTTTTCCCATGGATTTCTTTTCAGGCTGATTGGGTGTAACAACTGCCTCTGTCCCATATTCACTAAAGCAAAATTGTTAGAATAAACATAAAGCCAAAATTTTTAAAATCAGCAGGATGATACAATTACGTTTGAGTAGTATAGGCGTATAGCTATGTTATTTAGTTTCCATGTTACCTAACCAAGAAACATTAAACTCAGGATTTACCGGGATTGACCACAAGATGAAATAATAATTTAAACAAAATTTCTTTTAGTTTCTTATCAAGTTGACTTATTTTATTCTTATTCTCAATTCATGTTCTATGGCAATAGAACATTATTAACGGTAATCTATGGCAATAGAAAAACCAATGTTCCATGGTTATATGGAAGCTCTTCTTTAATGTTGCCCCAGTACTGAATACAGAGTGTAACTTAAGATCTCTATTATTAAAAATAAATTTCTGTAATTATGTTATCCAGTTTGTTAGATAAATTATCAAAGATACTAGTTACTAGTAAAGACAGCACACAGATGTAATTAAAACTTTCGAGGATAGAGCTAATTGCCAACCATTTAGTATTTACAAGCAATTGAATCCGAATTCCACAATTGCAGATTGGAAGACACTGGATGAAGTTGAAAGGGATATTTATCTTTGATTAAGAATTATAAGAAACAAATTTTTTTAACAAAAATGAAAATTTTGGACCGTGACATTTCAATTTTTCTTAAAATACAGGAACAAAGTAACAACTATCAATACTTAGGAAATTCAATAACTCTTTTCAAATTCAAAATCTTAGAATGTGTATACTACCAAAGCTTTAAGCCTTCGACAAAAATTAATCGAATTTGAGAGAACTAAGTTGAAGTTTCAAAACCACTTCAGATCCTACAACTACTACGCCAAACTCAACAACAACACCAGCAACCACGTTCCAGTCAACATCAAGTACCGTACAAGTAACAAAACATTCCGTTACGCCAATAACAACATAAGTTGACACGTCGAATACAGTAACCTCGTCGCCAACAACAATATGTGGTTGACGACGTTGAGGGCTGTAACGGGTAATGGATATCATCAACGCCGTATCCGCGATGTCTTGGCTTACTTGACAACTAATCCTAGTTTCACGCAACAATGCAACGCTCATCGCGAAATACAGAGAAGTTTGATAAAAATCGATCCAACGTTCACCACTGGGATAGAATGCCCCAATGCTCCTGGGATGCTGCCACAAATCTCTCTTTCGCCCACCAGTGCAACGCTCATCGTCAAATGTAAAAAAAGTCTGAAGAAGATAAACCGCTTATGGAATCGAATATAAATTCAACAACTCCGTCGTGCACAACACATAGTTTTTCGTATCGGTATGTCGCTTTAATTATCTCCCCTCTTGGTATTTCTCTTACTACACTCTTGTTCACTTACTTCTTTGCAGCAACCTACGATAGTTGGTCCTGGCTGGAGAAAAAGAAGGGTGCAGCTTTTTTTTTATGTTCCACTCACTTCTTAGAGAACCAAGATGCCACCATGTCTCAAAAGATCTTAATCAGCACCACGAAACCACAGCAAATTAATAATCGTCAGCGTGGACAGAGGCATAGGAATCAACGTCGTCAACAACGTGGTAAGCAACGTCGTTGATGGTCAACAACATTAATCATGAAATCAAAATCGAAATGTTGAAAGCAGTGCGGTGGCTGGATGTCCAAAATTTAATGTAACTTCAGTTCTTTTTTGTAAAAATTCATATTCTCCTGTAACTCGCATTTTTATTGTAACACAGACAAAATGTAGCCACAGAATTTTTTTTAAGTAGCCAAATTTGAAATGCAATCTTATTTTGAAATTACCTTCGGACCCACGGTTACGCTATTTTTTACAAGGCTAGCGTCAGTCTGCACATTTGACACGTGACACGGAACGTGCTGTTCTTTATTTAACACTTAGTTTTCTGTTGTTAGTTGTCTGGATTTGGTATTGGTTCTTGAATTTTCCAGACATGAATTTGACTTAATAATGGTTTACCTATAATAGATATAACTATATAGGGCTAGGGCTGTAACGGGTAATCAATACCACCATCGTCGTATTCGCGATGCCTTTATGGTTTACTTTTCCACTAACCCCTTCTTACGCAACAATTCAAAGCTCATCGCGAAATACAGACAAAATTGAAGAAAATCGACCCAACATTCACCACTGGAGTAGAAGTAAAATTCAACACCGCAGTTGTACACAAAACCTGACGCTTTTTGTCGGTGTGTCTAAAATGCTATCTACTTATTTCGTATTTATGTTCTAACACTTTCTAACACTTTTCACTTACCTTTGCATAAAGCGCCGATTATTGGTCCTGGCTGGGGTGGTAGAAGAGTGGAATCAATGTTGCTCTACCATTCACTACCAAGAGAATCAAGGGCTCGCAACTTACAAGTTCAAGTTGCAAGACCCCTTCGAATCCAACAACAACCTCGCCAAGCTCAGCGACAACACCAGCAACTAAGTGCCAGTCCGTTACGCCAACAACAACTTAACCAGGGACGTCAATTACACCATCCACGAATTCAGCAACCTCGTCGCCAACAATAAAATGGTTAACGCAGAGGACAGCGTAGTGGTGGAAGGCATAAAAACTTTAAAGGAAGTTTCCAGTTATATTTAAATTCTGAAAAATTCAAGTTTCGTCACTGTCAAGATGTTCAGTGCAACAGCAAAAAAAATTATTTTTCATTCGGTTTTCAGTGATACATAAATACATATGTCAACATCTTCAAACAGTCTTCGTCTCAGAAACACGGGTTTAACCAATCTAAATTTTTCAAACAATTGTACATCACCCTCCAAGCTTATTGAGAACAAATTCTACCTTAAAGACAGGAATTCCAGAGTGTTGTTCTTTCACCATCTCTATATTCTTTTGTTTTTTTCGTTGAAAGGGCTACAATACAAAGTGTCAACACTAAGTTAAGGTCTTCGCTCTATTACATACAATCACAACTGCTCTTCGGTCGCTTCGCGACCTCCAGCAATTTACCAATTAGTCTGCTACCATTCTTGACACGCGACAAGACATGTGCTGTCCTTTTAAACATTGATCTTGCTGTTTCTTGCTTGTTTGTTTTAGAAATATCAGTTTCAGTTTTTGAATTTTCTATTGCTAAAAATGGTTCTTCCCATACCAGATATAATAAGGGCTAGGGCGATAATGGGTAATGGTTATTATCAACGCCGAATCCGAGATGCCATGGGTTACTTGTCTCCCAACCCCAGTTTCACAGATCAGTGCAATGCACACCGTGAAATTCAACGAAGTTTTAGAGGTTGGATGCAAAATATTGCTCTGACATTGAATATTAGTTTAACAATGCTGTGGTGAAGAATACACGGTGTTTTGATTTGATGTGTACATCACTTTTTTTATTTTAGTTATACGTATTTATATTAATTTTTTTATTATATTATTATTATCATTATTTTATAACACTATTTATTTACCTTTACAGAAAGCCCCAATTGTTGGTACGGGCTGTGGTTGGAGAAGAGTGGAGTTATTCCTGTTATTCCCAAAAAACCGTAACCGTAATCGACACCGCCAACGCCAACAAATGCGTCAACATCAACAGCCTCAGCAACAACAACAGGTACGCCAACGCCAACATTCTCAGCAACAACATGTGCGCCTTCACCATTATCCTCAACAACAACAAAGACGCCAACGCCAACAATTTCAGCATTAGCAATGACGCCAACAACAGGTGCGCCAACGCCAACAAACTCATCAACAACACATTCAGGCAGTCTATCGCAGCGTCAACAAGGTCCATTAAATTCATATAAAATTATATCAATTAGCGTCCATCCCAACATCGTCGTCAACATAAACGTGGTCACAGAGGATAGCGTAATGGGGAATATAGAAAAATCAAATCTAAATTCAAAAAGAGTGCGCTGCCACAAAATTACTTTCATTAATTTCACATGTACATAGAAATACACATTTTGTAAACATCTTCATACAGTCTTTGTTTGGAGAGGTAACCCGTTTGGACATGACTCTCTTTCAATAACAGATTAGCAAGCATGACACCACCATGAACTTCAAAAGGATAGGACCCATTTATTATCTTTTCAATCCTTCCTTGGCAATCGAGTGAGCCAAGACTGTTTCAGCAGTTGTTCCATCACCAGCAGAATCTTTAGTGTCATTTGCTACATCTTGAACTAACTTAGCTCCAATGTTTTGGAATTTGTCTTTCAGCTCGATACCCTTTGCTACAGTAACACCAATTTGACGAGATTTTCTTCATCACAAAAGACACCAGGCAGAACTAGAGTATGACGTTTTGCTGCCAGCAGAGACGCTCATGGTTACATGTTGCTAGCTTGTTAAATTTTAGTTTGTATATCCTTCATTGTCCTTAGTCCCTCAGGCAGTGAATGGGAAGGGATATGTAAACAACTAGGGTGCTAATTGCTTCACCGTCGATGTCTTTCTTATTTATTATTAGGGCCGGGTTTGTTGTGTTTATTGGCGAAATCCAAAGCAGGAGTGATGGACTGAATGAATGAGATTTTCTTCTCACTCAACAAGAAAATTGGCGATCCCAGACACTGCCACCCAGGCAGAACTAAAGAGTGACAATTTTTAGGAGAAAGTGTAAGGATTCATGCTCATGATGGAATCCTGGATACTGAATCCTTTCTGAAATTCACTTAATTGATGCCGTCGCAGGAGCATTAGTCCCGTCTGTTGATGCATGATCTGAAGATATTTCTTGATTGCGATCTAGAAAAATATGAGAGTTTGGTGGAACTTGGTCATCCACTGTATTCTCTTGGGTAATAATGGATCCATGCTGGTTGCTCTCCCCTATTTTGGTGAAGGAATTGATTGTTTAGGAATTATGTGTCTTAATGGATCGTCAATGGAATGTGAAGGCGTTGATCTAGGTGCATGGAATGTCTGCTCGTAAAAAATAGCGTCTCAGAAGTTTTTAGTCCTTTGCGGTATTGGCTTCTAAAAACGGTAAACTTTTTGAATGCTGCAGTACCCAACGAAGAAGCATTTCAGACTTTTTAATCCAGTTTTCTTCTCTCTACTTTGGGTACATTGATGTAGGTTGTAGATTCAAAACTAGGTTGAATAGAAAAATCTGATTTTTTACCATACTCATTCTGAGACGCATTGTTTCGTCCTGTCTTGGTAGTGACAAGATTTAGGGTGTAAAACGCACACGAAATAGCTTTTTAGTCCAATGGTAGATAAATTATGTATCGGGCACCTTAAACGATTGTCTTGTTTACCCTTTTGATCAGTCCGTTTCGCTCGGGTGTGTGTGCTTCAGATGTTTCATCTCTTATACTTCGTTTAGACATCCATTTTCTGAATGAGTGGCCCGTAAATTCCCTTGCGATGTCTGCTCGGAGTGTATGATTTTTTTGACCAGTATCGGTGTGAAGGTAGTCTGCGTATTCTCTGAAACAATAATAAGCCACTTAGGATTTTTGCTTAAGAAAGTAGACCGTGCGATCGTGAATCGAGCGTCGGTGAATAGAACGAAGAATTTGGCACCACTAGGACTCTCAATGTGCATTGGTCAAAACACGTCCCAGGTAAATAGTTGACCGATTTCCACTTTTCGTGTTCATCCAGTTAGAAAAGGGAATATTTCAATCTTGCCGGATATGCATCTAGGGCAGGGTTGTAAAGGCACAACATAATATTGGCTGGAAGGAAAAGGACGAGTTAATCGGCTAGTTGTTCTGCTGCCATATTGCTATCTTCTTAGAGCTAATACATTAGTGAAACGTTTATGCCAAACGGCATTAAATGGCGCTTCAGGTGATGAAATACGCCAATTCATCTTCTGATTTCGTTGCTGTAATTTCTAAATTGTAGCGTTCTGCCTATTCGTTTTCCAATAAATAATAATATTATATACATAATTCATATAATAAACAATACAGCTTTGGTTGTCAAAATCATTGTTATGCGATAGTTATGAGAAAGTGATATATGACTCTCTGAAATGAACCGTGACATCAACTTCGGTTACAACGTTGATCGACAGGAGATTTGCCCCAACACCTGGAATAAAAAGCACCATTGAGACGGAGACTGAGTGAGTGTTGACGATTCATCCATTGTTAATGTTAAAACAACTTTGTTATTACAGTGGAACTGGAGACGCGTTTCTCTTATACCATTTACGAACTAAATTGTACTTTACCACAACACAGTTTCTAAAGAAAAGGCTTTGAATGGTTATGTGTTGCGTTTTGCGTGGTTCCTGAATGAGCATACCAGCAGTCTTCAACGGAGTAAACGACAAAATAAGTGAAGTCAGACAGGAAACTGAACTCTGAAAATCACATGGCATTTGCTGCCCCCTTGTCCACCTTTTCGCCATGGTTTCTTCCTTTAAAAGTCGGAAAGTCAAGAGGGTTCTGGTTTTCTCAGCAGCTGGCACGCTGCCTAATGCTGGTGGTAAAACTACGGTAGTTTGGTGGTAGTTTGCATAGGATCTTTTTCATAATTGGAATATCGCTGACAGAGGCCTCGACGACACTAAACATTGATGCCATGGTCTTAACTTCTGTAATGTGCGCCATGAAGAAGAAGAATTTGTGTTGCAAAACGTGCTGATTTCCTACAGTGTTACGGAGACGGCGGGCAGTACAGCTGTTTTTTCCCCTTGCGTCTTCCTTTTTTTATCTCGTTGTTTGTATCTCTTGGACAGCAGTTTGGGTTGATAATTGAAAGAACAGATGACAATTAGTTTAAAAAAAAATTGACAAGTCCGTATTATTTAAAGCATGTAAAGATTTCAAGGAAAAAAGTTGTTTTTCCCATCAAGTATTCAAACTTAAACAATCACATTCTCAAGCGGATATTTTCACATACTTTTTAGGTGTCTAAGCCTTATTTGGTTATCATCAAGGTAAAACAACAAAAGAGAACTGAGAAAGAGATGCACATGCACTCCTTCTTATGCACTTCTTCTTAAACGTCCTTAAGACAACATGGCATTAAATTTCATCACCTACAGTCTGTCTGAGAATATACTATGTGAAGATGTTTTAACTGAGATAAGGCTTATAACACCCATTTCTCTGTAAAATAAAAGAAATGTATTGGCCAGGCTTAGCTAGGTCACTTCGCTGGAAGTCACCTCGAACCCTTCAATAGAATTGACCTTCAAAATATTCATATGAATTGTTGCCACCATTAACGATCGTTACGTCACATTCCGTGGAAATGCAAAGTGTTCTAACTACCATACATCATCATTGATATTAATTACGCTTGTGTCAAATCCCAATCTTTACCGTCATCAGCAGCACCTGCAAGTTGTTTACATTTTTATTTATTCAGTAACCCATCTCTAAACTGCTTGTTACACATGATTTACGTTTACTTCCATTAGTCACAAGCCCATTACCAATTCCGCTATGCACCGATTTCAAAGTTTTGTATCCAAGTTATTGAACTATCTCTTGAATCCTTCCTGATATAGATAAACGGGAAATTTTGATTAACAGTGAGGAAGAGATTTCCGCAATAGTCCGTATCACAGACCTGTTCCAGAACGGTTTTACTTCGTAAAAACCAACAATCACATCATCATGGGAAAAGGGGTAAAAACTGACTTAGGACAGACCTGGATTACAAAGACAAATGGCATAAAGTTTCACATGATAAAACAGAGAACTGTATAATGCTGGGATCTAAATAGAAAACAGCATTAATTTGTACATGGTATAAACAGACTTGTGACAAAGCTTGGGTACAGAGTAAAACCAGTTTTATATTTAAAAGGGAGAAAGCAGATTTGGAACAAGTTTCTAAGATAGAAACAAGAATTTTTTTACAGAGATAAAACAGATCGTTCCCATGTCTGTAAACATATTTTTACCGAGATCTGTAAAATTTCAGGAACATTTTTTGTGAAATGGAACTGCATCATTCCTGGCTTACATGTATGTAAAACGGACCCGTAACATTAATCTGTACCAGTTCTAAGTGCTTCATGGGACACACCTATCCCATCGCTATCAAATAAATTATTTCTGTCAATCTACTAATTTTCAAAATATAATATCACAGGAAAGTACTTAGCTTCTTTAAAAAAGTATAAACGTTTTATCACCTACAAACAGCAGAATTCTTGGTGATAAAACAACAACCAACTTGAAACCCCAGATGCAATTTGTAATGACTGTTCAACAAACAAAAAGAACAAATTGAATCCTCCAAAATGTAAAATAGCTGAGGGTGTGGACCATAAAAAGCAAACGGGATTTGATTGTCACTGCTGTACCTCTCTGAAGAAATTCTAATCTCAATGTTTCATGAAATGGCAAACATCATCAAACTGACAGGAAAAATATTTGAAGACGTGTGCTTGGATCGGATTCAATGTGTTGTAGAAAAACGCTGCCAAAAAAAAAAGAACATATAGAATAATTTTTAACTATCGAATACTATCGTGGGAAAGGTCTTGTGGCAACAACCAAATACAAACTGCAATCCATGCACTTACGACCAAAATTAACATAATTATAATACTTGTGTATGGCTTTAAAAGCCCCCCAAAATTTATATCTCCTCTACAAACACATTCAAATTCACGAATCGACGGAAATTTGACGGAAATGGTTGAAACCCTGTGACAAATTTCTTCAAAATCAATTTTAGTGACAATAGCTACAGTTAACGACAGAAAATTTAACATTGAAAAAGACGAACTAAACATCCAATGTAAACAGAATGTCAATAAAATTACAACTCGTGACGCAGGAGGAAACGCTACACAGGACAAAGCTACAGCCATCCAATTTCATTCCATTTACTGACTAAGAGCTAACCGTTTGACAACCAGTGCTTCATAATTCATCATCTAAAGTAATTGATTGAAAAAACTTATTTCTATCGTTAATTTTTTCTATTAGTTCAAAATACTGAAGGTGAGAACCGGTGCTGACAAAAGGCGTGTTTCATCATTCTTTGACTTATTAATATTTGACGAACGTCAAACCAGAAAAGAATTTTTTTTGAAAGAGTCATATACAAACAATTGTTTTCAGCATCAGATGAACACAACGCCATTAACGAGTACAAGGTCAACCCCATTTTGCTCTAGGTACCCCCCCCCCTCACGTTTACCTTTAGAGTAAAGGAATCGTGTAATCAGGCCAAGTTCCAAAAGCAGCCATCAGCCATATGATGATGCAGTTCAACATCATGTCGTTTGGCATCAGAGCAGCGTCCAAACAAAGTGTGCCTCTTGTTTAATCAGATATAGCGTCATGTCGCTAGAAGATCCTTAGCCACGGAAGTTAAAACAAACAACAATCTTTCAATAAGTTTGCTAAATGAGTGAATAATGAAAAAATGTTGAACGCTCTGCGCACAACAGAAAACGAACCAGAGAGTTAAAAATAAATATTACCCTACATTTCACTAGTAAACTTAACATCTCATAATGTTAAAGGATCCATAAATACAAGATCCATGGGATTTTGGCCCACACTTGACCACATTTTGATAAAATCAAATGGTTTTTATTCTATAAGACCATTCAAATAATAGGTAGAAATAATCATTTTTTTCGTAGCATTTGTTTTTGAAAGGAGGCACAATAAGAGGGAAAAGCTTTAAATATTGAAAGCAACAAACATCTCTCATCATAGGACCGAACCTTTGGCCTCTGGACAGGATAGACTTCTAAAAAATCAAACCTGGTAGTCAGTAAAAAGTAAAATAAATAAAATGGAGTTTTCATAGGTTTACACTGATTGGAAAAAATTAAAAACATCGATAACTAGGCTTCATTTTTTCTAATGTTAATTTCTTTTTTAGGTCATGAAATCTCAGATAACCCGTTAACCATCGGTTTCGGGTAGCAAAAGTCCAAATTAAAATGTGTTTATCGATGTGTAAAAATGTTTATCCATTGTTCCCGACGACCTGATTTTGTTTTGAATGTCAACAAACGTGTTTCACTGCTTTTTCTGTCGGTGGCGCCATAGGTGGCACCACTAGTTCGTGTTTTCGTCCTAGAAAATATGTTGCACGATTGAATATTTGATTTTAAATGAAATCTCGCAACACTGTTGAGGGGAGCAGTAGCCAGGGGTTCGTTAAGTGACCACTTTTTTTTCATTATTTTTATAGTTTTATGATGTTGCCAGATTACATAAAATAAAAATGTAACTTTGTGTTGCAGACGGTAACTAATACATGAATAACGTTTGTTTTTAAACGTGAATTCAAGTCAAATGGATTTTATTCAAAAAGTTGCAGTTCTATTTAATCAATTTATGTTATTTGTCCAAGTTGCTGACGAGGATGATAATAATATTATTGAAGCTGTGATTTTAAGAAGAAGACAAGACATTCTTAGGCAGTTATTACAGCGCCAGCGTTTGATCTTACATCGAATTCACGCAAACAGAACTATTTATTACACCGCATATGTAGGGACGTGGTTTGCAACGTACCCAGAAATTCAATTCAAACGAGATTTTCGCTTTACAAAAAGAACGTTCCAGGTATGAAATATATGTCAACACAATTTTCTGTGTATATTCCATTTCTTTGTTTTGTAGCTTCTAGTGGAGATTGTCAGTCCGCAAATATTAACTGACTATGTGTATACTGGCCTGCCTGTAACGGATAAGCTAATGATTTTGATCTGGTGTTTAGCAAACCGTGAAGCCTACCGTGTTTTGTCAAGGCGGTTTGGGATGAATCAAGGGACGGTGCACTATGTGGTTATGAAAACAATGAAGGTTATTTATAATATGGCTGACCGCTTCATAGTATGGCCGAGAGAAGAAAGATATTTAGAGCTCTCAGAAAATTTTCAAATTGTAGACAGTCTAGGTAGTTTTTTTAACGATAGAAATCTTTTTGTTTGTCACTGAATAGCATTTTTTGTTTAGGAGCTATCGATGCCACAGAATTTGAAATACGACAACCACTAAACCAGCTGCCATCTTATACTAGCAGAAAATGCAAAACAACTATTAAGCTTCAAATAGTATCTACTCATGATTTGGAAATAATTGACGCTGCGGTTGGATTTCCGGGAAGTATAGGCGATGCAAGAGTTTTGCGTCTCAGTCCCCTCTCTAGAGCATTAGGTGCTAAACTTGTACGATCCAACTATCATATTCTCGGAGATACAGCTTATCCACTTCGGCAACATCTGCTCGTTCCTTTTCGCAATAACCACGAACTAGAAGATCATGAAATGGCCTTCAATCGAGCTCTTAAGAGGGACCGACAGGTTGTGGAAAGAGCATTTGGCCTATTAAAAATGAAGTGGCGAAGAGTAAAGTTCCTGGATTACTTCCGAATGCGGTATGCACACCGTACTTTATTGGTTTGTTGTTGTTTCCATAATTTCGGTTTGCGCCATGACAACTGGCTTGACGATGCCCCAGACGTTGAATTGGATGACGAAGAGGATCCTGATTACGAGTTTGACGAAGAGAGAGAGACCGAAGAGGGTGTACAAAAAAGACAGTTTATTGCAGAACAATTCATCGTTTAAATAATTTCCTTTAGATTGTTGAAAATATGACGCAACACCTCGAACAACAAATACAATTTCAAATAATATTTGAAAGAGCTTTCGTATTTGCCTATTCATTTCATTTTGTTTGGTTTCAACACACGAATTTTTATGGTTTAATACATGGACTCAAACAACATTGTGCTTGACACACAGAAACATAAACCGTTAGATCCCATGGTAACAAAAAACAGATTTATTTACTGCTGCACAATTAGATCAGGTACAAGTTGAGGGTATAACCGAAATAAAACAATGGTTAATTCTTTGGAAATGTGGATTACAAAAGGAAACGGGGTGGTAGTGCACTCTGACAAGTTTTGAGGTTCATTCGTTCACAAATCATCTTCTTCAATGTGTTCTGCCATTAGTCGACCTCTTCTGACTGATGTATGACGCTCATCTAAAGAAAAATATTAAAGATAAAAAGAGTTAAATATAATAAGAGACCAATTTTCTCTCTTACTTCTGAAGAAACAACGCCTTGCATATTTTGGAATTTGTTTAACATCCCATTAGCTAGTTTCTCGAAGGCCTTCGACGCTGATACGATAGCCTCAGTTTTCGTTAAACTAGCAGCATTACTGGCTCTTATTTCCTTTAAGAATTCCTGGTCCATCGATGAACGGTCCATTTCAATTTCAACTAAACGGGATATTGATTCCGGATGGGTAATCCTAGCGTTCCTGGCTCTGGACTTCTTGGGTGGCGGAGGAGTAGACGGATTGGAGTCATCATCCCGCATTTTGGAGGAGTCAGCGCCTACGCCATGCACGTGTTTGAGCGTTGAGGCATCCGACAATCCTAAAAGTTCATTCATCTTAGAGAAAAAGGGCCACTGAACCCTTCGGCCCTTTTCACCGTCGACATTCTGATCATTTAGCTCGTTGAATCTCTTCTTCATTGCTGCAAATTTAACACTGCATCTTTCAGCTGTAGTCTTCACTCCTCTCTTTTCCATTTCTTTATTGACCTAAACGGCATTGAAAAATGGTGTTAAATTTAGTTTAACCAAATTCATATTTCAATTGACAGAAAACTAATAACAATGTCCATAAGAAAAGGAAGGAAGGAAAAAGGGAGTAGGGAGGAAGGAAAGACTGAAGTAAGGAAGAAATATGAAAGTTTAGGAAGAGAGAGCAATATTTTTGAAGTATGTCACCTTTTCCCACAAAGTGGCTGTTCTTTCCATCTTCTTGGAGAAACGAGGCTCATAAATTGCATAACATTCTAGTAAGGTACTGACTTCATCAAAAGTCCATCGCTGAACCCCAGCACCAGCAGTACCAGCAACGGCTGCTGCACCTGAATTTGATTGACCTGCTTAGTGTGCAATACAAAGATTGCGATGAAAAATGTAAATGATAGCATATGGGAATAAAGCAAAAACACAAGATAACACAACACAAGATAAATGAATATAATTGTACCATTGATCTCTTCGTTGACAGGGGCCTCAGTCCTTATAGCAATCGGCACTAAATTGTTTCTTGGTATTGCACTCCTTTTCTTGTCGATATGATTGTTGGCTTGGGCAGCTTTTGGCATTGGTGAGAGAGCACGATTACTTCCAGAAGTTGATGGGACTAATTTCAGCTTAGTGGCTTCTCCTTCCCTAACTGAAATACACATCGAAATTAGCACCAATACTAAAAACAAAACTAATAAAAATAGCATACTTATTTCAAAACTGAGAAATTTGGGATCATTTTCTGCAATCTTAGCTTGCACCTTTTTAACAAATTCCAATCTTAACGTGGCATCTGCAACAAATTCATGCATAACGTGTACTTTAGAATTTTTGAAATTAAAACGATGTTACAAAAGACTAAATTTACCTTGTTTGATGCGAGTTTCGAATTCCTTGCTGTTAATTGGAACACGAAAAAGTCTGCCACAATATTCTACATCAAAAAGGAAATAATTTAAATTTTGTGCTTTGGTGTAAAGATTCGCCATTTTTTGTCAACTAAAGAGACGACAAAACGTCAAGTGGTTGCCAAATATATAGTCAATTTTTAAATGCAACATTGCCACAATAGCTTTAAGATTTTCAATTCGCTTCAATATCTTTTCATAAAAATTCGACGAAGCTAAAAAGCTTGTCATTTTCCAGAGGAAAAACAGGCTTTTTATTGGTGATAGGGCAAAGTCACGTGAGGTTCGGCAACACCGATTGGCTTACAAAAAAAGTGGTCACTTAACGAACCCCAGTATTTCCTAAGAACACAAGCTGTGCCAAATAACTAAAGAACATCGACATAGCTGATAATCTCTTTGACATTCAGAACAAAACATTCTTCGGATTTCTTCATTGCTTTTTTTTTTAATCTTGAGATGGAAGAAGACTCTCCTAGAAATTAGACTTTCTCATACGCTGACATAATCACAGCACATAAAGTGGGAATGTTTTCAAGCTGATGTCCATTTTTCAGCACAAATTTTCTAGTAACCTTGAAATCCAACCACTTAATTTTCACTAAGTGATTGAGACTTTTCAGGTTTTTATTACAAATTTCATGAAGAAGGGAAGTGACCCTGCTTCTTTTAGAATGCACTTCACCATCCCGAAAAGGCAAGGTTTCATGTTTCCTTTTCAAATTAGGAATTGGATCCATACTCCATAAGCCAGTTCGGAACGCGGAATCAATGGTTTTCAACGATCTTTACACTTCCATATGCAGGTTGCACTCGTCGACTAATCGGGTAATATAAGGCCAATAAGCTAAGTGAAATCGAATCCTGTCCGAATGGTAACAATTACCAAAAACGGCCATTGCAGCGTTAAGCTCAACGACCGGAATCACCATTTTTACCTAACAAAATCATATTTTACACGTTAAAACTATTTCTAATGAAATATTAAAATTTTTAATTTACCTTTCAAAATGGGATGTGAAATTTCCGACAAAGGATGTCTAAGATGTCAACGGTTTTAAATGTGACCGGAAATAATGGCGTGTGCTACTCGCGTGTTCTGAAGGCTAGTCGCACGAGCTAAGGGAAGGAGTGAAGAAGTAGCCAATTTTTTCTAAATTTTTTATTTAGAATATGTAAATATATTTGAAATTAGAACATTTCTTTGAAACTTAATGTTTTAGGTAAGAACTTCATAAGTAATTGTCAGCGTTTCGATAATAATGAGTTTATTGTAATCGGCAATGGTACTGCCCACTGATGTGAAGGAAGAGATGTATCGACAAAAATTTGTCGTGTCATTAGTTTTTTAGTGAAATCCTTCTGACTTTCTACTTGTATGCCTTCATTTACAGTGTAAAGAGAGCCATGGCATGTTTGTGAGACAAAACTGCTGTATTCCGTTAGATGAAGAACTTGACGATAATTTGCCAGCTGCTAGATCAGTGTCTCCACCAGTTCCTGAATCCCCAACTGTTTCTGAAGTTAAGTTAAAAGTGAAATGCAGGTACACATTTTAAATTTTTCTGCATATATCTATAGGTTATTTTCTTTGAATTTGTATTGTTTCCTTATCTGTGATAAGCATTTTCAACTTGATACTGAAAGAATGAGTGGTTCACTTTATAGTTTTTTGCATCTGCAACAACATTGATTAATTATTTGAATAACTTTGACTCTTTCATTTTCTTGCATCAAAGACAAAACTATCATCAACCAGGCTTTCCCTTACTCTTTCATTAAATATAAATCATCACAACAAACTAATACTGGGATCACTGCAACCTTTGTTTGTGCAATAGTAGAGAACTTCCTATGAAGGGAAGCAATTAATTTTTTATTATTTAATATTTAGAATTTTAAAATACTTACGACAATAAAAAACAACACGGATGGTAGCCAACAATGTTGTTGATCATGTACTCCTGCCCGAGTGCAAATCCGCGATGGAAAATCTAGAACGACACCTTTATTTCATGGTGGTAAAGGCATTGCACCGTGAATACACGAACACTTGTTAGAGAGTGAAGGATATCCCTCACCCTTACTTCCTCATCAGTGAATCCAGTAACGGCCTGGGCAGCTGGCAGCCCTCATCTCATCGATTGAGACTACCAATTAAAACTGAGTTTGGATTAGTAAAAGGTATAATGTTTAAACTTATTAGATAACTTACTCTTGTGGTTGAGGGAACGGGCTTCTTGACCTTTGCAAACGCGTGGCGACACGTCTGTTGACGCACCCTTGGGCAACTGGGTGTGTTGGGGGGTTGCGTGCACGACGGGTGTTGCGTGGACGATGAGTTTGGGTGGGCCTGGATTGCGATCAATTTCGTCTGCCATTGCCATCAAATCATCTTATATTATATTCCCGCCCATTCCAGCCCGACGAGTAGAGCTTCCTATGAAGGGAAGTAATTAATTTTGTATTATTTAATATTTAGAATTTTTAAAGTACTTACGAGAATAAAACACACGGTTGGTAGGCACAAATTTTTTTGATCCTGTTCTCCTAACCGAGTACAAATCCGGGATCGATAATCCGAAGCCATGATTAGTAAAAATTTAAATGTTGTTTAAATGATCCATGGCAGATCCATGGGAGTAGGTGGGTGTTTCTGGTGACCCGTAACTCGCTTGTATTCCGTTTACGTCTTTCCCTCAATTCCTCCAGAAAAGTTCTGTCCCTAAAATTTCCGAGGGTGACGGCATTGGTCTGTTCACATTGGGACATCCCACGGCACGAAATTTGGATTTATCCCACTGATTGAGGGAGACATATCCAGTATCCAGGCGACGTAAATTTTCTAGCAGGAAAGAAATGTCAAAATTTAAAGTTTCCGAATCCAACATATACATATAGGCTACTAATGACTAATGTTGTATGACAACGGAATGAAGAATAACGGGGATGTCTTCGTTATCAATTTTATGCTTTATAATGATAAAGGCCGCAATGCAGGTAAGAGGTGGGTCATTTTTTAAGATGGCACTGAGCAGACGTCGTTGACCTGGATCCGCGTATGTTGTTGTATCCTGGCATTAAGCAACGGGGTACCTCAATTGCATTGGTATGCTTGATGTCTTCTGCATTGATTAAGTTTAGTTATATTTTTTAAGTTACAAAAAAATTTATCCATGAAAGAGAACTATTTAATGCAATTTATTTGTTATTGTTCCTTGTAATATCTATGTTTGATCATGAATTTAGAATTTTTTGAAAACTATTTAACGTATGTTGCGATTTTGATGTTGAATATTATGTCTTCGTTCTTGCTGCCGACATTGGTTTTCTTCTTTTTGATCACGTCGACGTTGATATTGATCATTCTGGTTGTATCGTTGATGTGGATTAACTTGACGCTCATCATTATTGCCATGCTGTTGATGTTGATTTTGAGTTTGATGGGGTTGATGTTGATGATGGTTTAGTTATACTGAGTTTCTTGGCAGTGAAAGAAAGCGGGGCATTAAAATTCGCCTCCTTCCACCCCGTCCAGAACCTTGTATATGTGCATGCTGAAAAAAAAATAGGTGAAAACAAAGAGTGAAACCGGTGAGCACATGGATGATGATGAGGTAAATATATATTTACAAGATAGCTTGGTAATGGAATGCCCATATTTATGAACGATGGCATTGTTGAAACGGTTCGGGGAACCTGGACGATAAAGAGGGTTCTAGGTCCTGAGAATTCTCAAAATTTCTATGTGCGCGTTGCACCGTTCAACTAAAGTGAGCATATATAGCAATAAATGCAGAAAATGGCGAATGGTGTCTCGATGGTACCCGAACCCAGTCACATTTTCAGCTCTGATTATAACTTTCGCTTTAATGACCATTTTCTTCAAGCTCTGTTTAAAAAAATACATATAAATACAATAACCACTTAATTAAACAAAATTACTAACAAAGTGACCCGGCACCGCTCCGCCCAGGAAGTTCAGTACGTTTCCAAATAAGTGACTAACTTCCATCTTCCATTTTTTAGAAAAAAAATCCTAATGTTGGTAGCAGCCAGATAGGTAAATGGTAGTTTCCTCATGTATCAAGGATTTCTTTTAGAAATCATTATTTTTCTTAATATTGCTGCGTTACATACTTTTTTTTAAATTCTACTAACACATATTCTATTTTTAGTGATCATAATACACTTGTCATTATCTACACTTGTCTTCCATAAGAAGTGGGAAAACAGCAAATTTTGATGGTTCACTGGGGAAAGGGATTTTGAATAATTTACATGCAACATAATGGAAGCGGGAGATATGGGACCGCGACCGCCTTCTCTCTCATGGAGGAAAGGGCGAAATTTTTTAAATTTATTTCAGAGTTCCTCATGGAACTTAGAAATAAAAGGGAGTAATAGGCCCACCTTGACGGAGAAATAGGACCACTTAAATTTTTTTTTTAAGTGGGCCTATGTCGTAGGGTTCTATTTCGTCGGGGCCTATTTCGACCGGTCCTATATCTCCGCCACCCCACCCAAGAAGAATACAAGGTGATGTCATATTGATTACTGAAAGGAATAGTAGACACGATCAGACCACCACTGTGTGGCTTCTTAAGAGAAATCGACATTTTGTTTTGGAATCATTCGGCTATTTGGATCTATTGAGTTAACATATGCCATTTCACCAATACGTTTGACTAGTTGTGCAAGGGGTTTGTTACTTTTACGAATGAGTTTTTTTAACCACTGAAGAAGAAGTTTTCAAAAGGAAAACAACCATATCCATATCAAGTGGACCGAAACGACGGACATCGTCAACAAGATGAAACAAACAGTTAAGATTTATAATGAAAAAATGCCACCCATACAACTTTGTGGCTTCCTGTACAAAACGCTTAGTAGTCGATTACAATGAATTAAAACCACTTCTCTATCTAAATGAGAAGGTTCAGAAGACAATAGGCTTGATTGCGGTGTGGAAACTTAGAAAATGATTGTATAATGGAGCTGGTAACTCGTCCTTAAGAATGACGGGTCCTAGGTATAGCAAAAATTGCCTAAGTTAAGTAGCCTTCCACCGTGTCTCTGTGTTGCATTGTTCACATAACGAACGCGGAAGTCGCACAAATTCATAAGGAACATTTTTAACAAGTTTCGTCGATATCTGCAGCAGGCAATTTTTAGTAATTAAATACAGACGGAATCCCGCTTGACCCAAAATTGAAGCAATTTCTGCATGCAACCCAGGTAAACCACGTGCATATAGTCTAGGACTTCATCTTTAACCATGTCAAATTGATCAAGTTGAAGTAATATAGATTTACGTAAATGAAAATCGATATATTCTTGGCTACGAACGCTTCATGAGTTCGCAAAGGGGCATCATGAACAGGAAAAACGACACGGCTATGTTTCTTTAAAGGTTTTTTGTAAGTGCAGCCTCTCGTTGTTCACTTGGAGCAGGTGTTCTACAAATGATAATGAAATAAGTTTAGCAGGGATAAATTCAATTGTCTTCTTGTATCAGAATTTTTTAGCTTAGCAGTATGGTCAGCTGTTCCAGTAGCTGGAGACGATGTGTGATTTTCCTCTTTCCTCTCTTCTAGTTGACTGTAGAGGCGTTTCAGCCTGTTTTTTCCTGCCTTTTCCCAACAGATCCCTTACGATTTCTTTCCACAGTAAATAAAATCATGATCTGTAAAAAATGAAACATGTTATTTACTTGTTTTTAATTCATGTTGCTCATAGTTGGAAAATATACCATACCTTAAACTGACAAACGAAAATCTGGCCAATTAGGGTTAATCAATTGGTGCATACCTCTGAGCAAATTTGTGGCCTGCAAAAAACATCAGACCATTATAATGAAATAAAGTTCTTGACGTTAACAGTTAAAAGAATAATATACCTGGCTGGAAAAATGCAGGACTGCAATATGTTTTACTCGTAACTTTCAAGTAATCTTGCTAAGGGTTAATCAATTGGTGTATATCGTCAATGAGGTGTATATCCTATATATACAATCCGGTTGATAACATTCCTACATTATCTATATTTATAGTTGTCACAACAACGACTCCTCATTGATTGCATAACTGCACACCAAATGTGGACTACACTCACGGCTCAACACCTTGAAAGGGCATCTGACAACCAACACGACCTGTTGATGCGGTATTATGAGTACAAATACCAACCTGAAACCGACATGAAGAACCATATTGCCAACATAAAATCCATTGCTCACCAATTGGGAGAAGTTGGACGCCCCATAGAGGAAAGAGAGCTGATCACCAAGATCATTAGCACCCTCCCGATTGACTACAAAGCTTTCGTCTCTACATGGCGACATGTGGCAGCAGAAAAACAAACTTTATTGACTCTCACCTCCCTCATATTACAAGAGGAGAGAGAAATTACAAAATGGAGGCCAAAGTCAAGCGATAACAAGGATTCTGCTTTCCACGCCCAAAATCGTGACGAATCTCAGGGATACTCGAATCACTATCAGAAACGTAATTATATAATATAGTTATCATGATTCAATTTATCTAAAGGTTCCAATATTCTCAATCAATTACAGAAAGAGGAAGGGGAAAGAACCACTCCCAACACACTAAAGGCCTGAGTCGAAAAAGTGGACAAGACCGGAACAAAGGAGACAAACCGATGCACTGCTCATACTGTGGCCTGACAAACCACAAAGTAGAGAGCTGTTACACCAAGAAACGTCATGACCGAACTGATTCCGAACGTGCTGAACTAGCCAAGAAGATGAAGATGAATGACGGGTCTGCCAAGGTGGCATTTGCTCAACATAATGAAAAACTTTAAACTTGAATCTAAAAAGTGTTGTATTACATTCCAGAAATACAAAGAGACTCAGAACTACAGCTCGTTTCCTATCACCTCTCGTCTTGAAACTCGAAGTACTGGTGATTGGTTTGCTGATTCTGGAGCTATACAGCACATGTCGGATCAGAAGGAATGGCTCGTGGACTTTGTAACTGTACCAGATGGCTCCTGGAATGTCGAAGGAATTGGTTCGGCCAAATGTTCAGTTATAGGCTACGGAGACGTCTGGACTGAAGTAAATGGTGACAGGAAGGCCGCCACCATCAAGAAAGTTTTATACGTGCCAGGGCTAGGCATTAACCTATTTTCTATTGCCGCAGCACAGACCTTGGATGGAAAGTCACATTTGTTGACACCATGGTCCACATTTCCTCAGAGAAAAACACCAAAATCATAGTTGGAGAACGAGTAGGCAGAAATTTATATCTCTTAGCCATTCAAGCTCGATACAAGGAGGAGCCGACAAGCTTTGCACTGGCATCCTCTGTCTCACCTGCCATTTCCACGTGGCATCGTCGCCTGGCACACCTAAACTACTACACCATCGTGAAAATGGCGTCAAGTGATGTAGTAGAAGGTCTGGACCTAGCAAATAAAACCATTCCACCAGAACCTTGCAACGGTTGCGCATTTGGTAAACACCAAAGATCACCTTTTCCCATTGGCCGGAATCGAGCAACTTACACTGGAGAAATGATTCACGCCGACCTTTGCGGCCCAATGGAAGTGGCAACACCAAATGGGTCCCTCGACTTTGCCCTATTCATTGATGACTACTCAGGATGGCGATTCATCTCATTTCTCAAGGCCAAATCTGAAGCCGCGGACTGTTTCACAGAACTAATACATGTCATACGTGGAGAGACAGGCAACTTGGTACGCACCTTCCGGACGGACAACGGCGGAGAATGTCCAGCCACGAATTCGCCACCTGGATGACCCACAAAGGCATCCGCCATGAGACGAGTGTCCCACACACACCCGAACAAGACGGTGTGTCCGAAAGAGGCATCAGAACAGTGACTGAAGGCCTACGAAGTTGTCTTTACGACACTCGTACCCCATTGGAACCATGGAACACCAAAGTGGTTAATGGAGCGGCAAATCTTATCAAAGAAAGTGGACTCCCGAAGTATCTCTGGGCTGAGGCAGCGTCATTCACCGTCTATACACTCAACCGCGTGTTAAGCAAAGTCTCACCCGTGACCCCTTTTGAAGCCTGGCATAACAAGAAGCCCAACTTATCGCACCTGCGTGTTTTCGGCTCAATCGCTTTCATCCATATTCCAAAAGCTGAAAGACGAAAGCTGGACCCAAAGAGCATTCGTTGCATCTTCGTTGGTTACAGCCACACCCAGAAGGCCTACAGGTTTTGGAACCCGACAAATAGAACAATTAAGATCAGCCGGGATGTCACGTTTGACGAACATCATCGTCTTGTGGGTATACCAGGGGAACCCCCCGCCTACAACAACCAGAAAGCTCACTCACCGACCCTCGTCCAAGTCCAGGAGAAGCCATTGGCGGTCACAAACAAGGACACCACCACCAGTGGCCAAGAACAACCTATCATCCACCTAGATAGTGACCCTCAGGCTCATCTGAATGAAGAGATGCAGCCCACCGAGCCCAATACTCTTGATGAAATCGACGTAGAACAGCAAACTCAGCCACGTCGCTCCCTCAGAGGTCGAGTCCCCATCCGAGAGTGGAAAGCATGCCCGGTTATGGACCGACCCGAAACCGACAACTCCTACATTCCGCTCAACTACCAAAATGCAATGAACTGCCCGGCCGCCAAGAACTGGAAGACAGCGACTCAGGAGGAGTATCAGTCGCTGATCGACAATGGAACCTGGTCCATTGTCTCCTGTCCGAAAGACCGAACGCCATCAAATCGCGCTGGACATTTGACATTAAGCCTGGATTGAATGGTGAACCACAACGCTTCAAAGCCCGATTCGTAGCTAAAGGTTACAGCCAACGCCCCGGGATTGACTTCAATGAGACATATGCCTCTGTCGTCTCCCATGACACCTTAAGGATCCTCTTGTCAGTTATTGCCGCTGATGACCTCGAAGCACTCCAGATCGATGTCAAGACTGCCTTCCTCTACGGCCCCCTTGAGGAGGAGATTTTCATCGACCAACCTGAAGGATTCATCATCCCAGGCCAAGAAAGCAAGGTGTGCCGTCTCCACAAGTGCATATACGGACTCAAACAAGCATCTCGTGTCTGGGGAGACCTCTTCACCGATTTTATTGAGCATCATGACTTTCAAAGGAGCGAAGCGGACCCATGCCTCTTTTCCCGAGTACGCGGAACAGAAAGAACTTTTCTAACCACCTGGGTAGATGACGTCATTGTTGCCAGTAATCAGCAGCAGGCCATTGACGGATTCCTGATCGCCCTTGGTGAAAAATTCCAGTTTCGATCCCACCCCCTACAACGATATGTGGGCATCGCAATAGCTCGCGATCGAGAAAAGAGAAAACTACATATCTCCCAACCAGAATATATCTCCCAGATAGTGAAGAAATTTCACATGACATCATGTTCTCCCAAGTCAATTCCGGCAGACCCAAATGTCCACCTAGTCAAACCAACTCAGAAAAAGGAAGAAGAAAATTATTTCCCGTACCGAGAAGCCGTCGGAGCTCTACTCTACCTAGCGCTGGTATCACGACCTGATATATCTTTCGCGGTGGGTCAGGTGGCTCGTTTTGTTGAAAGTTACAACCTCTCCCATGTTAAAGCTGTTCGCCAAATCATCTCCTACATTCACGGAACCCCTAGCCATGGAATATGCTTCGCTGGATCAAACAGAAACCCTCTGGTTGGGTTTTCAGATGCTGACTACGCGGGATGCCAAACAACTCGACGCTCAACAACTGGAAGCGTCTTCATGTACAACGGAGGAATAATTGCATGGTGCAGCCGCCGTCAAACCTGTGTGGCCCTGTCCACCACCGAAGCAGAGTACGTGGCCGCTAGCGAGACCGCGAAAGAAGCGATCTGGATTCGCCGCATTCTACCAATTTTCCAACAGGGCCCAGAAGCGCCAATTGTCATCAAGTGCGAAAATCAAAGCGCAATCCAACTTGTATGCCACCCTGACCAACGCCCAAAGACGAAGCACATTGCTATCCGCTACAACTTCATTCGCATACAACAAGAAAATGGAGAGATCAAAATGGAGTTCACAAGATCGGCAGATCAACTTGCTGACATCATGACAAAGGCGCTACCAAGCCCCCGTTTCCATTCCATCCGTGAAGAACTAAGCGTCGTACCGGGATTCATCTAGGACAGCAAAAAGGATCCATCATGTCCACCTGAGGAGGAGTGTTGGAATTATTCCATGCGCACCATCTAGACATGATGTGGCACCACTGTATGGTCTGTCGTCTGCTATCCTAAAACCACGCTTCTTGTCAGTCGAATAGTGAACTAGCTATCAGAAATAAACGCTAGCTCTTTTCCCTTGCACTTCGTTAAGTAATCATTCAACATCACTGCATATCCCAGGTATATAATTTATTAACTGTGTGAATAACTATAAGATGAGTGTGCCTATTAAAGTGATGTGTTGCACCCTCACCTACAATTGTGTCAAAATCCTACAATTCCGTATGGATTAAAAAGACAGCAAGACCTTCACACTTGTAAATACAAATGGAAATCCCAACAGAAACAATTACTAATGAGTACTAATAAAGCAAAATGGAATTCTAAATAAATAGGTGTTGCATTCGATAATTATGACCACTATGTGGAGACCCTAATGGGCAAGGATACCCTTCACGATACAGTCGGCATCGGATACCAAGATGAAATGGAGTCTGTGCTTGAAGATCCCGATGTCAATGCTGTAGGGCCGAGCGTAGAACTTCTATCCGTTCCGGAAGTACAAAGTGGGCGCAAATCGGTTCGCCGGAGACGGGCTTTTTTTGAAACGGCAGAAGTAATTTAGCCGAACCATAAAAGGCTAAGAATGGTGAAAGAAAACATGATACCTCTGGACGACCCAAGAAGGAAGGATATCCCACCAACCCTTCGTCCTGAAAAGTTGTTGGACTTCATATGGATATCGTCTTTGACCGTTAATCTGCAAGCTATCCCGATGCGATAGGGTGGAATGCTACTTTTCTTAAAGATGCTCTGCCCAGACTGCCTTTGCAGATAATTTCTTATTTGCCATAGCTAAATGTTTCACCAACATCTATGTCAGCAGTGGTCGTAACGTTAAACATGTCTAAACGTATTGCAGAGGATTGTGAATACAAGTATATATCAGTGACTTACGACCTCGCTATTGCCAATATAGCGCATACTATCCAATCAGAAGAAAGCCCAAAATTTGATAATTTATTTATCCAGCTTTTCTCATTCCACATCGAACTCTCTTTCTTTAAAGCAATCGGAAATTCATTGACGATTCCGGCGGACCATGTCTTTTGAGAGAAAGTTCTGCATTAGCAGAAGGATCCATGGACGCTTCTTTATCCAGAAAACACTACAAGATAGAAAAATACATCCTATTTTTCCAGCAGCTCTTCGTAAACTTCATTTTGAGATTTTTTTGAAAACCTTGGACCACACCTTCATCGAAGAGTACCAGAGAATTCTCCGTTCCTTGAAACCGATTACAACACTAGATAAGATCTTCCAATGGAAATTAAAGAGCTCTTCGAGATGTACGAATTGTTCTGTAAAAAAACTACTGATGGCGAACACGGAGCAACCGATAAATACTGGATGATATATATACAACTGATTGACCTTTATCATCAGTTTGTCAGATCTATAAGAACCGGAGACTACAAACTATTCATCTACTTGCTACCAAAAATCTCAAATCAATTTTTTATCTTCAATCATCAATACTATGCGAGGTATTGGTTAGTTTGATATCATGACAACCTAATTAAAATGGTAGAAACTCATTCTGGAATAACTGAATACTTTGAGAATGGAAAAAAATTTCTGTTAGACGAACTTCAAAACCTTTCTCCCGGATTGCTATTGACCTCACTTTGGAACAAACTATCAACAAAGATGCCGAAAGTTCTTCATCAGGTATAATTAATATTTTACTCGTGAGAAAGAAGTAATCTTAAATCCCTCTACTTTTTCTACATACAGGCGTCAGTGCGTTAACGAATTCTCCTTCAGCAAGAACTCGATGGCATAAATATTATTACATCCGGATGTCGCTAGTCTCCCACATGTACAACTACTTAGGCATCACTCGAAAAGAGGAAATTTCTAGAGAGGCTTAGCACACAGAATAAGAAAAGATACGGCGCTTTTGAAAGCAGTAGAAGATTTTGTTAAGTCGTGCCGAAACCCTTTTATGGATAATGGCGCCGATTTAGTAAATTTGAGCACTAGCAAAGCTTGCTCTGCTGCTACAAAGCACTGAATCTTGAATGTTACGGAAAAAGGAGAGAGTTTGCGGGCTGATTTCATTCAGCGGTGCGTGGACGATCCAGCCTCATTTATCAAACCTCAAACCTATAACAAGACAGAAAGTCTTGAACTTCTCAGCAGAAGAAGCCAAAGTTAAAACGAAGGGAGCTGATGGAAAAATTCAACAAGCCGGGATGGGGCGCGACATGATGAGACATATTTGGCGATTGCACTAGAAAAAAAGTAGACATGGCGCTCCTTCTTTCTTATCCATTGACCCTCATTCCACTTTGTTTTTGTCATATCGATGTTTTTTTTAACCAAACTTCTAATTCTTCATTGTTTCATGCCCTAGAAAAACGTTTTTTGGATGCTTGCAATCCTTGCAATCCTTCCATTGACGTCTACATTCCGGATGGTTTTTTTTACTCCATTTTCTTGTTGAGCCCCCATTGACATTTGGGGAAATAGCATTTCATATTTTTAGAAAGATGTGCAGAATGAATGCAAAAATATTAGACTTCATATTTGACCAGATAAAAACTTCCTCAATCAAAGACATGGAAAGAGATCGTCTTGGCAATTGTGATATAGACGATACATTTGTTATCTCAGGTCCTAATAAAAACGACCTTCTGATTTCTTGAAAGCACTACGCAACGATAGTTTTAAAAAACAAATAGTCAAATTTTTCATTTATTTTTTTCTATGACGACAGTTTCAGCAACGTGATTGGGGAGAAAACTGTGCGCGTGACAATGGATTTCTTGTGCTATGTTTTACTGCTGCCGGAGGAAAAGTCCTAAGAGAAATAGACGAAAGATTATCAAGTAGGCCTACACAGTAGGAAGCCAATACCAGCCCAGGAAACGTTGTGATTCGCACGTCTGATACTAATGCCTTGGCTATTTCTCTTGGGAACATCGATAAAGTAAAGAATGGAGTTAATGTTTTTCTAGAAATTGTTCTAGCTAGTAAAAACACATCACAATTTGTTGATGTTACTAATCTCAGTAAAATATTAGGTAATTCTTTGTGCAAAGCCTTGCCAGAATTTCATGCCTTTACCGGGTGTGACTATTCCCCTTCTTTTGCTTTTAAAAGGAAAGTTCGGCCTCTTAGGCTCCCTGAAAAAAAACCCTAGCGCTCAAAATGCGTTTGTGAAACTTGGATCGGTTGAAATGTTACCTAACAGTATTATAGATGAAATAGAAAAATTTGTTTGCCAAATCTACGGGGCTAAGGGGGTTAAAAGTGTGGACGAATGCCGATGTGTTTCATGTATGAAAGTTTATAAGCCAAAAGACAAAATGCTTATGTCTAAAGTAAAAGGAATAGACGGTAGTTTGATGCCTCCATGCAAAACTGTCCTTTTGCAACAAATAAAAAGAGCAAATTCAATTTGCTCTATTTGGAACAATGCCACTGTGAGAAATACAACCGCGTTTGCGGCCCACAATAATGGATGGTCCGTGGTTGATGAGAAATATTCAATTTGCTGGTTTCAGGTAGATGAACCCCCTCCCCTCTACTCTTGATGATATGTTGATTGATGAAAGTGATGAAACCAGTGACGATGAGCCCGAATATGAAAGAGAAAGATAATCTGATTCCGATAACAGTGATGACGAGTAACAAATTAATTGTTTTTTTATGCGGATGTTAACTGCCCTTTAATTATTTAAACTGCCATTTTGTTTTAATCAGCTACTTTTTGAACGCAGAATAAAATTATAAAAAGAATAAAACAAACCTAAACCGCATTGCATTGTTTCTGAAACTGTTGTCAATGAGTTTTGAAAAAGCGCGTCGCAAAGCAGCGTTGCCGCCTACGCAAAATACTGTTTTGGTGTGAAAATCAGGTTACACACCTGCGTCTGCTCGGTAGCCTACTTGGCACCAATTAATTTGGTCTGCTCCCGTACCACTAAATAGAGAATTCTTTGCTCTATTTTATCGTGTTTTTAGTTCTTAAGATGAATTATTTTGCATTTTCACGCAATTTTGGTGTTACACACCTGCGTCTGCTCGGACTTTTGCACAAAAAAATGGTCTGCTCCTTGGTTTTGCTATTTTCCATATTGAGCCCTATTTAATTAGTTAAAAAACACAATTTCAGGATATCCGATTTTGCATTTTCTATGCGATCAAGCCGACTTCGGGAGCGTCTTCCTTCGTGATCGCACCAATTGCCAGGAGGAAGACTTTGGTTTTCGGACTCGCCGTGTTATAATTAGTCGGAATATCTATTCTTAACAAAAGATATCCGGTTTATATCTCAAACATCGCTAGCTCTCGTACTATTCTTCATTAGGACTTCATACACAATACGAAATGTTTTCACAGCCTCTCTCGTTTCATGATGAGCTGATGTTGCCACTTTGTAGCTCCACTCAAAACGAGATTCGTCCGTCTTCAAGTATAAATGGAGAAATGGCCCCTTACATTGAAGGGGATCCCACCGTTCTACAATTCGAGGTGGTTTTAACCTAGTTCACGTGATTCCTCACGAGTTTAATCAACTGACATTGTAGAAAACGATGATTAAGCTTTCTTGTGTTATTATTTCATCATGTTACATTTTCGTTATTTACAAATTTTTCATGCCATCTAATTTGGCATGAAATTTGGTTGAGTTTTGTCAATAACTGTATCAGTTATTAACAAAACTAAAAAAACGGTAGTTAATTATGTCTCCGCCATTTTATGTTTCTAGAAAAAAAGAATTGCAAATGGCATGTAAATTTAATATCTAAATAAATCAAAATCATTTCTTTGTCGTTTAAAAGAAAAATTAGAATTTTTCATCAATTACTTTAGATAATATTAACGTTTTAAAAAACAGTCTTTATAGGGAAATTTGGGAAAGCTGATTTTGACTAATCTGGGACAGTTTAGGGCCAATCAGCGATTCAGCGTACAGCGTTTTTTAAAAGAGGCTGTACGCAAAACTGATTTTCAGACCTGGCAACGCAGGATGTCCATATAGATTTTCTATTATATAAGAAAACAATTTTAATAACTCAATAATCAAATCGAAACATTTATTAACTTATAGAGTCTATGCAGTGGGACGCTATTTCAATTTTTACAAAAATTGTTAATGATTTTTAAGGCGAAAACGTAGGACGTCCCTCATCACCCACCCCAGTGTCCTAGCTTACCCCTCAAAATAGGCTCTTCCCACAAATCTGAGAAAACTTTAAAGGTCTAATATGTGAAAATGGTTCATTATTAAATTATACAAAAATATGGGGGGGGGGTACATTACAGTATGTAATACATAAAAACAAAATAATAAATAAATTTAATGATTAGTTTGGGAGATATAGGGGGAAAACGAAAACCGTCCCGGCTTACTCCAGTTTCCCCTAATGCTAAAACTATAATGTAAAATACAAAGAACATTTTGGACAACTTTTTCTGTTTCTTTTATTATTTTTTAGATAAAGTATTTACGTAACTGATTCTGTAGCTTATGGCCAGGTGACGAATAGTTTGGAAGTTTCCTTAAAACTATCGTTGGTAGCTTCACGGCTTGGAAATAGGGAATTTGATGGAACATTCCAGGAAGCTTCTTCAAATACACCCTTGGTACTTACCTAATCTTTAAAGGAAGCTGTCTGGTAGGTGCATGGTAACAACCGTTGACTTGCCGGGTGGGTAATGATAGGATGTGATCTATCAAGACCAATAAGTGTCTCAAAGAAAAATTTAATAACGTGTTGCGGCACGTGCCGATCCACGCGTTGAGCAGACGTTTGACCAACTAAACTAGAAAGAGGACGTCAGGTGTCGGAATGTTTGAACATTAATAAAAATTCCACATTGTCCACGTGGATTATGTCGACGCTCATCATTATTGTTATGTTGCTGGTGTTGCCCATTACATTAGTGTTCTTGAGCTTGATGATGTTGGTTTTGATGATGAGGGTTTTTAGATTGGTTATGTATCAGTTCTTGTACTGGGTTTCTTGGCAGTGCATGGAAGAAGAGCATTAAAATTCACCTCCTGCCAACCCATCCAGAACTTTGTATAGGGGCATGCTGTATCGTGAGTACAGGGGAGTACAGTATCCTGCATTGAAACTGGGACAGCCGCTAGGGGTTCTACGCTTGATACTCGTAAGAACCACCTAGCGGCTGTCCCAGTTTCCATGCGGGATACTGTACATGAAGAGGATGATGATAAGGTAAATAAATATTACAAGATGGGATGGGAACGACTAGAAACTAAATTGGCATAGGAAACCTGGACGATACTCTCTAAGAAGAGATGTCAAGGAAAAGTAGGCAATTGTCAACTTTTCCCATGACATTTTTGTCATGTAACCAGTTCCGAGATATTGTGTCAAGAAAAAAATTGACACAATGTCTCGCAACTTTTTCATTTTTTTTAAACAAAAATGTTTGCTAAACCTTAGCTCATTGTATCGACAAAAAAGGGGAACGAGTACGGAATAAAATAGGGGAGAGTCCACTGTACTAAGTGAACCAGCAAGGTAAAAAATATTTAATTTAGTTCTAAATTTCTAAAATTAATTTATGATGTTGTTCATAGGTATCTACTTTATTCCCTAAAAAATCATTTCTTTTGTACAGTAAGTTTTTTAGTTTTTTAATAAATAAAAAGAGCCCTTTAAAATTCTTTGAAAAACATTTTTGTTTTTTTTATTTACTCAAAATTTCAAAATTTTAAAAGAAAAGTGAGATATACTTTTATATTTAATCCCCCCCAAAATAAAATTTCTTACTTCAAAAATGTGTTTTATAATCGTTTATAATTCAAGTTTTCCCAAAAGCGTTTTAGGAGGGGGGGGGATATTTGGGACGAAGATGTGGGGTTAACTGGGACTAAAAGGGAGTCTGTAATGGGCGGAGATTAGCTCAGTGGCAACGCAAAAAAAATTTTTAAACATACAATAAACCTAAAAACATAGTGAAAAACAAATACTAGGTGGCAAAAGTAATCGCATGATATTTTTTTAATTAATTTATAACAATATTTTAGTGCTAAATTTAGAGTGTTTCGCCCTGTCCCATATAAGCCCCAAATTTTTCCAAGCCCACTTTTTTCCGCAACTTTAAAAATCGTTAGTGGGTAAACTAGCGACTCTAAAATAAAATAAAAAATACTGGAGGTAGAAAAAAGTGAGACAAATACAACAAAACATTTATTTTACAAATCGGGTGATTAGGAAAGGCTCTACACGAGAAAAACAAAAACCGGTGCAAATAACCCCAGTCGGTCCAAAAACCGTAGCACTGAGAGGACTAAAAATCAGCGTTTCTGCATAAGGTCTTCTCGAGCTTCCAAATACTTTCGGTAGGTAACTGTATAAAAAAAATTATATAAAATACAACAACAACTTGCTATAATAAATTTACTAACAAATTGACTAATGATAGGATCCAATATCAAGGGCAAATTTGTGTCTCAAGGACAAATTTAGTAACATGTTGGGGCACGTGTTGATCGTTGAGCAGACGTTTGACCATGAACTAAATAGAAAATTGTCGGTCAGGACGTCAGTTGTCGGATTCAGCTTGAAATAATTTCGTGTTAAATTTAGGTTATTAGTATTATTTATTACTTAAATTTACGTTCATTTTACTAAAGGGTCCCTTTGAAATCGCGCCCCCAAACGGGTGTGTAATTGGACTACGTGGACATGCTATTTCCATTGAAAATGCATAAACACATTTTCATTTTTTGTACAATTTTGATTATTTAATTGCATTTTGGAACTTGATAGTGTTAATTGTGAATAGTTTTCAGTTTCTGTGATTGTAAGTTTGTAACGTTCAGGAGACGAGGAGAGGCTAAAAAAGCTACTGAAAACGAAACTAATACTCCAGACCATTCCTAGATGGCGCTTTTTTGAAGGGACCTCCATGAAAAATCGCTAGTAAAAAGTAGCTTCCCGTCGAATTCCCTTAGGAGGAATTCATTGGCAACCATCTCTCCATAGTCCATATACCCATGGCAAAATATATTTCTACGTTTTATCTTTTTAATTCTATTGTTTTTTGGGTTTTTTTCATTTAAAAAGCAGGCTTTTGATTTTGATTTTTTAGCTACTTGAAAAAAAATTAGATTAGGTTTCTGGCAACGTAACGGCGTATTTCAGAAAGTAAAAGTGGAAGACTATGATCTGCTTTGAAAAATGGCCATTAAGTTGCCATTAAGTGTGTTTCTTTCCTACGTCACGTGCAAGTCGAAACTTGACGAGTTCTTTGCCTAAATCAATTATGTTTGATTGAATCTGTTCCATTAACTTGGTTTGCTTGTGGCTCCCAAGTCTTACCTTCGTAAGGTGATACTCCTTGTTGGCAACAATCAATGCCCTGATTAGCCCGTAATTGTGAGTAATGATGTGCTGCCATGTGCCAGGCATCGTGATCGTTGATAATGATCCGAAACCTAATTACTTTGCGTCGACTACCTATTAAACTTTTGGGGGGAGATGCAAATAAAAGAGTCGGAAAATCATGGCTATAACTGGGGGCCAGGAAAAGCACGTGAACATTGTGCATGTTCAAAGGCGGTCTCTGATGAAGACTTTTGGAAGGTGGCAGTGTGGACAAGGACAGTCTCAAATTATTTGAAGAATGGTAGTTAAAATTTCTTTGTTAATTGTTATTTTAGATTTTCTCATCATTGAAGCCCAGATTTAATCGTGTTTTTCTCAGGATCGTCCAGGTTGGGGAATGTTGCATGAACCGGTAAGTCGCATCATTTCGATACATTTTCTCAAAATTTCCCCCAAAGTTTAGTAATTGATTGCGTGATTGAACTGCTCATTGTTACTTAAAACCCCCTGAAAAGTTTGGGACACGCCCTGGCCCTGAATGAAGAATAGTGAGCGTGATTGCACTGAAAATGTAGTATATTTAGACCGTCCGTATAGCATAGTTACATGACTCGAGTTAGGGGGGGGGACTGTGTTATTCTTGTCTTTATTCCCACATGAATTTTTTTGTTTTGCTTTGGCCGTCATTGTTTGATCCGTCCAGTAGAATGAAGCGAGAGAAAAGGCCGAAAAGCCAATTGTCACGGATGACAAACCCCACGCTGGACGACACGCTGTTGGACAGAATCGAATTTTCGTCTCTAAGGTCTCGCAGCAGTTCATGTGGGCGTGCGTGCATGCTTCCATCCATCCCGTCTGTGTGTCTATGTATCGGAAATACGGGGAGCATTCTCATTGGATGACCGAAAAAGCAAAGCCCCAGGAGTCTCTCCGTGAAGAGCTTTGATTCGATCGGGGTTTTGCTTGTGCTGCTACGTCATCGTGAGTTACTTCAACTTCAGTCAGTCTGTCAAATTGTCAGATGCCTTTACGTTTATTCCGTTTCCCCCTATTCCACTTCTTCCGCATATGATGCTTCAAAAATGAGGTCTGCTGAGCTGCCGATCGATTCCCGATGCCCTAATTGCTACCACTTATAAATACGATGCCGTTAAGGTAAAACTTCCCCTTGTGTGTGTGAACGAACGTCAAGTTGCTCACGCTAGAGATGATTAATAGTTGCGATCTCATATAGACTCTCTTTATATACTTTTCATTGCCAACGCCGAACCGCCCCAAGTTTTCACGAGTAGCCTATCCGACCATGGAGGTAATGGATTGGGTCATAAGTTGTAGACTACAAAACACATTCCCCCCGTTTACGGAACTTTTTCGCGTTTGTTCTCTCTTCGCATAGCATAGCAATGAACAAGTCGTTGAAGGTTTTATTTTTTGTGTTGTCTCTTTTTTGGCGCTATCGCTTTGTTGCTCTTGGTTACTCGGCACTATATATACATCCGGATGGATATATCTCTCTAATTCCGTGAGTTGTAGGTGTATAACCCTCCTCGGCAAGAAAAGTTTTCCGGTCCTTTCCGTGACTTGTAAGTCGTTTTGTTATCTTAAAGATGAGGCGAAGAAGAAGAAACTTGTTGGAGGGAAAAGTAGCCCCAAGTACTTTTTGTATGATGAGCCGAGAGTTTGACTTTACCCGCAAACGACATCTTATTAAACAAGGAACGCGACCTAACTCGAAAGTCTGAAATGTGTTGGCTCAGTTGTTGCTACCCTGCAGAGCTGACGACAGAGTGCCAAGTTGAAGCTTTGAATTTGATCAGAAAGTTATTTTTTTCCACTCTACCGACCAACCATTGATGTAATTGGTAGAACTAGGACATTTGGCGAGCCATGCTTCTTTCTTTAAAATTTTTTTTATGTACAATAAAACGTGTCGTTTATTGATCGCATTTTGCCGCCATCGGCAGAGACTTCCACGTGCATTATTCGTGTAGCTTTTTTGGGCCTTACTCTCTTTTTCCGCCCAGGCAGATGATGTGCGCAATAATTGATGCCAATCGACAAAAGTCGGAATATCTCCAGCAAAGGTGCAATCGATGTTGGGCCACTACTTTTGTGACAGACCTGCTCATTCCCTATTGAGTTTGACCATCTCCACACTGACGCGCATTGTCTTTCATTTCATCTCCCGTTTGATTCTTTGATTCTAAATAAGTTCTACAAGTTTTTCGTATTTATTTTACGTCAAACGTTTTTGGTCTAAATATTGTTTTTATAGGTCAGAGCCAGCGATGCATATCAAGGTGGGTGGAACTGGGGTACCAAGTATAACGTTCGTTCTAAATCCCTGCGAACTAGTCAACTTTTTATTCCAGTGCCAGGAGCAAATAGAGCGCCAGCAGATTACGGTTAGGAAGCAATATACAGTAGTAGAGAAAGAGAAGAGCCCGGCGGTGTCGGAATAACACGAGTGTTGCTAACGAGCTCTCTCTCATTTAGGCGCTTGCCTAAGTTTAGATGCTACTACTTACTATACGGCTGCCACTGCAGTCATGTTCATTAGCTCGTCAAGTCGATAAAGAACATGTCCGTAACACACACGGGAGTCAATTAACATGAACATTGGCGTTTGATACGACAAGAGCAGGTAATATCACAAAACATTCTTCTTCTCTTTGTGCTATCTTCGAGTATATACTCGATAATTTCCCTTTGAAAGGTATTCCATGAATGACGTTGATGAGCCTTTGTGTCTCGATGGAAGCCTCAAGTGGGAGAAGTTGGATCGATTCATTCCGTCGTCGCGTTTTCGGGAAAATATCCGTACACCACAATTGTCGACAACAACAGCTTTGACGTCATCTCCTAGGCAACCACCTGCTGTACTACATTTTCCGTCCCAGTGTGTAGCTCTCTTCATTTTTTAGTCCAGATACGCATAATAGTCGTGTCGATTTCAATTGAATACAGCCGGCAGAGTACAAAAATCGATACCGTCACGTTGGCTGACAGGTGCGTGATGCGGCCATCATTTTCGACTTTCGGTACCATTTTGGGGTTATTTTTTTTTATGCACCCAACTTAAACTTGGTGGTTGGGTTGGTCGGTTGGTTCCTTTGTGTTTGAATCCTTCGAGTTTTGTTTGATCTGTGACGTTCGAGTTGACCCCTCAGGTGAATCCCATTATTACACCCACGCCATGTTCTGTTCTACTGGGCTCCGTTTTACTCGTGCCGGGTTATAGTGCCTTAGTTTGACTTTGATAGCTGACGCAGAGGTGGACGAGGGGAGGAGCTTTACACTGAATATAGTTTTCTGCTGTTTCGCTCGCGGCGGGATCCTGAATTCGGGATTTTTAGAGTCACGCAATCCGCCAAAAGCAAGGAAATAAACTGCTGAGGCTGAAATTTTTTTTCCTTCCCAATACACCTCGATATGGGGCAAACCATCGTTTTTGAATGGGGGAAACAAAGGTAAAAAGGGGATTTCAAAACATCAGAAATTTACCAGGCCTTTCTGAAATATCTTTTAATTGTTCATGTATTCTGGAATGATGAGCCATATTAAATAATCGTGACGCTGTACATTTTTCACGACTTTTACGTCGGCGAATGTTGCGTGAACGCCAAGTCGTATCATTTTGATCTTTATTTTTAACCGCATTTACCCTAAAGTCGAGTGCGTGATTGCATTGCACATTCTATGTTAAAAAACCCGCAAAGTTTGGGATACGCCCTGACCCTGAATGAAGAAGAGTAAGCTTGATTGCACAGAAACGTATATTTATGCTGTCCATATTGCGTACTACAGTTACACGACTCAAGTTAGTTGCCTTTAGGAAGGAGGGCTGTTGTTATTCCGTTTTTTTTTTATTATTCTGTACGTATTTTGTGGTTTGCTTTGAACTGCGATTCCGTCCAGTGTATAGTGGCCAAAAAAGGCAATTGTCACTGAACGCCAAAGTTTTCCTTGTCGAACTTCGGGCTATCGGTGAACAACGTCTTTTGATTATTCCATCCTTTTTTTTCTTGTTCTGGATTGTTATTCAACTCTCCCCCATTTGTTTCGCGGTATAGACCTGGAACACAAGACAAAGGAACGCGAGAAATAACCCAGTGGAGTCCACAAACAGAGACACAAAGTAAAAAAAAGGGGAACATTTGTAAACCTTCTCGGAAATCGTGCGCGGTGTATGCCGAAAGGTTCAGTATTCGGCGGATGCGGCATCCATCGACCCGGGCGCACAAACAAAATGAAAGGCCAGCGGGAGAGACAGACATGAGGTTTATACGAAATCAATGTTTATTTCATGAGGTTCTCTCGTCGTCGTCGTCTCTACTTATATCCCCGCGACGAGTAAAACATACACATTATTTCTGCGGAATACCCAATCAGTTTGACGGATGAAAGGGGCGGTTCCTTTTTTTTATTATTATTTAAAAGATTATACCTGCCGGTTGAGTTGATGCCTACGACCGACGAGTCGCGTATCATTTATGAAAGAGCCGCGCCCTTGTCATTGCAAGGTAGAATGGAACCGTCCTCGGTCTTTGTCGAACCCATTGACATTTGCTCTTTAATGTTATCAGAGAGACGTCATGTTGTAGGTTGGTCGGTGCTCGCGGGGTTGATGGATCCTGTCGTTCCACTTTGAAGGAAGAAGAAAAAACATTGGAAGATCGAAATCTTCAATCATTCAATTGCTGCGGGAGAGCAGAAACGGAATGCAGTTCCACTCGATGACGAGTGGATGAGTTTGTTTCTTCCCTTATCGCATTTCCTCATTGAATATCTGAGCAAACTTGAAATAAGCGCCATCACAAGGTTCATCTTCAAAGGTTGTACGGAACGAACCGGCGTGTCTAACAGCTTTGGCACGCTTAACCTTCTTCCTCTTCTTTTATAGCCATCAGTCAGAGCCGTATAAGATTAAATCGTGTGAACGGTGGGAAACTGAAAGGACCTGTAATGAACTGCGTATGGTCTAGACGTTTTCACTGATCCCTTTATTGCCATTGATTTTCTGCCCTTTTGTTGTTGTGTCACAGAGGTCGCGTAAGTTTCCTTTCACTTTGTCGTTCGTGTCGATTCATATCCGTCCCGCCGGCAGCAACTTTTTTATTCGCCCCATTTCACTACTATTAATTCTTTGATTGATTCCGTTAAGATATTGCAGCTCGCGTTAGACTGAACCCGTTACACCTGCTGAACGAAAAAATAGAAAAAAGCCATGCGTGCACGCCATGTTATGAAAGTTAAATTTTTCCCGTTGGCTTTTTTCCTCCCGTGTTGTTTTTATCCCGTTAAGAAGCAAAGACGACGACAGTTAAGAGGTTCGCTTGTTTTTAATGGTCTTGTCATTGTGTTTGTGTACGCGCTTTTGTTTTCTTTCTCCCAACCACCGATCGGCAAAGCCACGTGCGGATAAGAATAATGTTGAAAATGCTCCGGCGGCGGAAGATGCGACGCGCATAAAAGTTTAGATCCAATTTATTCCCTCTCTAAGCAGATGGCAATTTCAGATAAGGTGAAAGCTTAAAGTGCACACGCAGCCATTGCCGTTGTGCTGGGTCTGAATCATCGCCACTGTTTGCCTAGTCTAAATAGGATCCGGCATGGAGCGATGTAACGAATCCTCCCGCTGAGCAAGATCGTTCTTTTTTTTGCGAACCGTTCTTTTGATGGCACACGTGTTTCTTTCTCACTTTCTCCCCGGAAATGTTGATGGTCTACCGGATACAATTGGGGCAACATTCATCTCTTTTGTGTTCAAGAGGAATCTCCTTGTCTGACGATTTATCGTTGTGGAATATTTCGAATCGTCGGTGGTAGTGCGCACATAGCAAATGATATGCTCCGGATATTTATGGGGGTTGAAGAAAAAAAAATGTTTTATTTGTTGACCCTTTTTGTGTTTTATTTTTCCTTTTTCTTTTCTTTGTTGATGGGCGAAAGTGTTTGGGGACTGTGCAGCCCAATTGATCGCTGCCGGTTGAGCGCGTTGCTGGACTTAAGTGCCCCCCAAACCAACGGATTGATGATGGGTCTTGACCCGACCCTCCTCCTTGCCCAGTCGTTATCGTCTCCAAAAGGTCCCGCCCAGGTCGTACAGTATTATCCCCCCTCACGAACCGGTGAACGATAAAAGAGAAAAAGGAACAAGGTTTTCTTCTTATCGCGTTGCCGTCTTCTTCTTTTTGTGTGCTCAATATAATACTAGTATAGAGAAGTAGTAACTGCTGCTTTTCCCAATAGGCTTTCCTCGACAGCACCTTAAGGGGATTAGCACGTGTCTTACGACAGATCGTGGAATTGTAGTCAGGTTCCTTGGCCTTTGTGTCAGAGACGCTCATTTCTTTTTCTTTCGATATATCTTTTAGAGACAAGTTTTTTATTTGGATTGCCAGACTACTACTACATGTTCGACTTGATTGCTGTGGTTATTCAGTGTCCAGCACGTATAGTGAATGAATCCCAGCACCTTGGCTAGTTCAATAAACATTCAGCAGAGTGTTCTTCTTTTTCTCCTGCTTTCTTTTGTTGTTTAGTTCGGTCGGTCGGCCATGATGAATGAAGCCGGCAACCTATTTTGGCGTTTATTTGATTTCTTTGTCCTCTGTGGCCAAAGAGATGGATGACATTAACAATCTATCCAGTGCACAAAACAATAATCTTAAATTCATTGTCGTTTTTTTTTTCTTTTCCATCCCGAGGAAAGGATTCGCTTTGTTATTTATGTCGTGCTAATTGACTTGTATACTGGCGGAGCAAACGGAAATGAAACAGTCAATGCGGTTTATTGATGTTAGCAAATCAATGAATTCAGTATGGTTAGTACATAAATATGAAAACGACGAGACCTGATGATGTAGAAAAAGATAACATTAAAGGAAAAACAATGAAGACGTTATATTATTTTTTTTTGTTTTTTCGTTTCAGTAATTTAATAGCGAACGCAAGTTGTAGGAAAATTGGAGGGACATTGATGCGAAAAGATAAATATATGTACGTATATATTATATTCATGTAATAGTAATATATAAAGATCTTGTATTTTAGTTGTTATGTCACATCTGAAAAGAATAAGGAAAAGAAAAACGAGACAGATGGATTTGTACACACACCCACACAAGAGGCCATTCATCGATTTGGAGAACAAAAAGAGATTCGGAATGCGTTATGTGTGGGATTGACTGACACGTCGCAGATGTTCATTTTCTCACATTTGAGTTTTCTTCTATTCCTGCGCGCCCCTTTTGTTTATATACAAGAGGAGCGACGGTGTAACAGTACTCCGCCTTTCCAAACGCGACAGCCACTCTCATCTTCTCTGTTTGGACGTGAATGTAATGCGGCAACATCTCTTTCCATTATTATCGTGGAGGTGTAGAGACGGAGAGAATTATTGACTGAGAGGATGATTGCCCCACTCTTTTCTTTTTCTTGTCCTTTTTTATTCGCCAGAGTTTCTTGTTATCTTGGAGGGAATCGACGGCGGATGGCAGGAGATTGTGGCACATGAAAATGAACGGGTCCATAGAAAAAAAGTCGTTGAGTTATAACTGCCATTCGATTGTATCGTTGAACTTTGATTTTTGCTTCTTTTTTTTCAATTCTGTAAGTTCTCTCTTTCGATTCGGGCGATAATCAGATCTCTCGAGCAATAATCAATAAAAGAATAGAAGAAACAATGAAAAAGGGAGGGCGATAAAAAATAGGTGCGGTGCATTTCTTGAACGAGAATAGAAGATCGGAAATTGGTGCGGTTTTTCGTTTTCACAGGAGAAAACAACATGAAAGATATATCTTACACACACACGTAATACATATTATATTGTTGTAATATAAATTAGCTTTGAAAGACGACGACGACGCCATGGTGAAAATGTACAAACAGGCGGAGAGAGAAGAGAAGAAAAGATGATGAATTTGGGAAATTTTTTTGTTTTTCGTTTTTTTGTTGTCGAAGATCACAGCCGAGTTCGTTAGGCCACTTGATTTATTCTTTTATTTTTTTTTTCGGTGGAATGATGACGTTACTACTGTTCCGGCCAATGGAAATCCTGCCCGACCATTGCGAAGAATTTGCGGTTGTGCGGCGCGAAGAACTGCCGCAAAACGGAAATCACCTCATCCGGTACCTTTTGTTAGAGCAGAAAATAGAAATCAATCATTATTTATTTGATTAAAAAATATATATATATCAAAAGTAGGAAAAAGGACGTGGGAAGTCTTGATTGAATTAGTCGAAGCAAATAGAACGACGGTCGGGTAGAGTATAGTAGAAGGACGGAGAGAGCAGCTGGCTGGTCTCCCAGGGTGATTATTATATAGGCCCGTTGCGGTTTTCACGCACTGTCGACTAACGTGAATCATTAACGAGGGTTATAATGGCGGTGCCCGGGATTTGAACCAACTTCGCCCTCCTCATCGTCAAAGCGGCAGCCAATTGGTTGGCAGCGGGGAGTCAGCCAACCGGCGGCGGCATCGCTCCGGACATTTGGAATTCCGTCCGTCGGCGTCCGCGTTTGATCAATGAATCATGGCAGAGAATTCACGTATACCTGCGGATGCCTCCTCCCTTTGCTGCCGGCCAGGCATTTGTGGTGGTAGTGGTGCGGGTAGTAGTTGGCATGGTCGTCGACTGATGCGCTGCTGCTGCTACTGCTGCTCGACGTGAAATTGTCGTCGTTAATATTCGTCACCAGGTTGGCCGTTGGTGATGGCACGCCCATTAAACAGTAAAATCCTTTAGTGGCGTTGAAGTAAAACTGATCCCGGCGGATCAGATGGTCCAGGCCGAGGAACCGCTCCACTTTCTGCAGTTCCGGATAGGGATCGTGAATGAGCCGATCTGTTTGCGTCAAATCGATAATAAATGGGTTGCCTGGAGAAGAGACAACGAATCAATGGATGGAAGAAAATTTTTTTTTACCTCCATCGACGATGTGGAGTTGCCGTCGGGGGAAAACATGGAGCCATCGCGACAAGAATTTGGCATAAAGCGAAACGTGAAGGGCCCGATTTTGGGTGTTGACTTCTCCATTTGGCAGCAAAGCCACGTCCTTTGATGACGAGATTGAATCAAGATCAAGTTTTTCGTACCCCCCAAAAAATTCAGTGACTATTTCTTTTTTTCAAAAAAATACGGTAAATAGAGCGGGCGACGAGACCTGTTTACTAAATGCCGAAAGTTGTGTAGGAACACTTGATGGTATACATGTAAAGCAAGTCATATCGACTTGATTGCATTGCGTCAAAAGAGGGGGGGGGAGAAAAAAAATGACTGGCGTCTCGACGAAATTCCTGTGACTGGATTGCAAATCAGTCGGCCAATGCAATCTTTTCGTGTTGGAACTCTGGCTGGTCTCCCGCGTTTTTTCTCTGTATGGGGAGCTGGTGTTTCCAGGGAGACTCCCTCTCTCTCTCTCCAGGGAAATCGACTGAGACTTAGCTCATCTCTTCTCCTTTCCGACGATTCGGTCCGACTGCATCGGTTTGCTGGGCTTCAAGTGTGTGCGAGTGCGGGAGAGTCCCGCACACACACACACACACAGCACACACTTTCATTAGCGGCTCCTCTGCGTGAACGAGGACCGCCGTGTACCCAGTCTACCCCGGATGCAGAGCCACGGCCCAGTAAGTGGCAGCCAGTCTATAAATATAGGGCTACAGCAGACCCCTCGGAGGTATTGAAATGACCAAATATCTTGTAGGAGTCTAATAATGTTTATGTTATGTCCCTCTCACCGGTCCATGCGGAGCCGAGTGCCGCAGACGGGGGTTCCGATGGATGCGTCGTACATAACGAACCTAATCAACACTGACAACTGACGAACCAATTATTCAACGTTACGTCAAGACTCTCTCTCTCTATTCGGCTCCTACTTTATCGATCCACTGAATCACCAAAGAGGAACACGCGCTAGGACCTTTTTTCCCCTACAATTTTCCTTTTTTTTTTCTTTTTATATATAGTACGGTACTGGGGTTGGCTACCGTTTAGTTTAGGAGCTCCTTCTACAGTCATCTCCTGAATTCAATTCCACCTGTCAATCGATTCATTCATGATTCAGTGGAAATAGTTTGACAGCGCGGGGAACGACAAAAATGTCGTGTCGTCTTCCCCGTATAGCTACTCTGTGCGTTGTTTCAAGTCATATTTGATTCAAGTGTGTAACGCATTTAAAATGGGATGTTTTGATGAATTACCTGGAATCGTCGGTTGGGAAGATTCTGGGTGGCCCTGGAGGCTTCGATCTGGGCGAAATCGGAGAGGAGTCGAGTGACTGGGTCCCGGACGATGAGGACGAGTTGAACGTGCGGATTCATGGCGTAGACGCGTTCCGGCACCTCTGGCGTGACGTAATAGCTGGGCGACTTTTCGACCGTCAGCTGGGCGTCGGTGGACAGGGGCATTTGCGACCGGTACCAGTCGAGTCCGCGCTGGTAGTTGTCGAATTTGTCGAAAAAGTGGACCTCGACGGGGACCATGGCGATGTTGGGATGGAGGTTGAGCATTTCCAGCAGGGCCCGCGTGCCTCCTTTCCTCACGCCGATGATGAGTAACCGTGGCAACCGTCGATCCAAAATTGGCATCAACTGAGACTGATTGTTGTTGTTGTGGTTCTGTTCTCTCCCGTCCCCATGGTCGTCTGCTGTCCCTGCCGCCGTTTTTGTCACGTGAGACTTTGGTGGTTCGGCGGCTCCTACGGCTCCTCCTGGAATGGAGCCACCGCCAGCCATAAGCAAATATCGATGGGAATGTCTTTCTCGCCTTTCAATAGCTTCATTGCCTCCTCCTCCTGCTCCTCCTGCTCCTATCACAGCTCTCGCCTCCTGGTGACTCAATTGATGGAGCAGCACCAGACAGATTGACATGGACACTAGCGCCAGGCCGGCCAACAACCTGCTGCCAAGAGAACGACGACGACCCATAAGAAAGGCCGTCTCCTTTTTCCTATTCTTCTTCTTCTTCTTTAAATGACTCGCTGTTGTGTGTGTGTGTGTCAGTTAAGTCGCCGCTGCTGTTCTATGGCCGTCGTGTCGTGTGTGTGTGTATGTGTGACTGGACTGGACTGGCTGGCTGGCTGCTGGAGAGTTAGTGTGTCGCTATGGGTATATACGTGTGTGGCAGGAGCGATCGATAGACAACACCACGACCAACGACCACCAGGTTTTTTGGAGGTTCCACTTTTTTTCTTTTTTTGCGCTGGACACGTCAGTCAATTCCAGCCAAGGGTAAAGCTGGCCAAGGGCAAAAGCAGAGCTGGAGAGAAGAGAAGAGTTTGAGAGTTGGTGAGTCAGTCGACGAATGAAATCAGATTGCAATCCAATGGCACGTCGGCGGCTGATGACGATAAAAATCTAGTACTTGGGGAGAGAAAAAGACAAAATGAAGTTAAGTTTATTTTTTATTATTTTCTACTCTCTCCCGACTTGACTCCCTTTGATTTCTCTGTCTAGTGCCTTCCATTCTCTACGTCGAGTCTCTCTCTTTCGTGTTCAATAAGAAAGGCCGTCGGAGAACTATATAAGGCTGGCGCACAAGTTTGATTCCCGAATTGCTCTACGTGAGCGGAGGCAAGAAAATCCCATCCAGTTATGTGACTGGAAGAGAAAAAAAAAAGTTGACTCTTTTTCAGAGGGCGAACTTTTGGATTTTTTTTTCTCCCTCTGGCATGTGGGTGGCATGACATTCCTTTACCGGTTAGTTTCTCTTGTGTATCTAGCAGGAAATTTTCCAACATAAATACACGGGTGGTGCGCATTGGACAAATATTTGCCATCTTGTTAGGTGATTGAGGAGTAGGCAAAGACGTCGACGAGCGGTCTATAGGTCATGTTGGTGTTCCAGCTCTCTACTGTACAACATAGGAGGAGTTGGAAGGGAGGGAGGGAGAAAAAAAGTTGCCCGCCATTCGACTCTAAAGGTAGTAGAGAGAGACGATCGATGAGCGCTGGATATTGTTTTCTCTACACGCGGACATTTTATCATTTTATTCGACCCATTTTTTTTTTCTTTTTTTCTCTTTGCACGACGTAGTTTAGTAGTACGGACAGAAATCATTTTACTAATCGACTTTTCTGGGGTGGGAACGCCAAAAAATTGGGCGCGTCCTTTTTTCGTGTCTGTTATTTTAACGGGGAAACAATTGATCGAAGAGAAATTCACCCCCCCCCCCCCATGTTGCCGTGGCTATGCGATGTGTCACCACCGTGTGACGCAGAGGATTTTCTCTCTCTCGTTACCGGTCATTTTACTCCTTTTTTTTGGGTGGAAACTTGCAAGGAGCCAAAAAGAATATAGGAGCAAATGGAGTAGAAACGGGGTAAGAAAAAAAAAGGGTTTAGTTGCGAAAGAAAAAAGAGTCGCACAAGTAAGAAAGGAGAAGAAGAAAGTTGAAGCTGCTCCTAGCTCCTTTCTCCATCGCAACTGCGCTCCCGGGTATACGTTAGATTATGTGAAGGTAAAGTGAGAGACGAGAGAGTCTAACGCAGTCGCTGCTTTTAGACTGACTGACTGACTGTGGATGTTAGACCGTTGCTGGAAAAGAAGAAGAAACTCGGAAGGCAGCTCTGCACGTCGGGCATCATTATGTTGATTGTTCTCTTCCGTGACTTTGTGTGTGTGTGTGTGTGTGTGTTGCCTTTGGGTTGCGGAAGGGAGAAAAAGAGGGAGGAGGAGAGTAAAAAAGATGGCGGAAGAAAAAGGAAAAGAGAGGAGTCGGGGAGTTTTTCCTTTTTCACTGGGCTAGACACGCACCTTTACATATATATGCTCCTTTACACCGCCTATATAGTCCCGGCAAAGGAGCGGAAGGGATCGGGAGCGAAAAGAAAACCAGAGACCGCACTGCCGCCCATCCTTGCGGTTGGTCGTGGTGGTAAAAGTTACTCGGAACCGGCAAGTTGAAGATCGGTCTTCTTCTTGTTCCATTTCCTCTTCTGGCATCGGCGGGAACTCATCATGTTAATGATGCCAGCATGTTACCCCACTCCCCCCCCCCTCCCCACCATACTACTGCAGTCCCAGCAGCTCCTGACTGATGCACTTCTGGCTCCTTTCTCTCTCTCTCAGAAAACCGGAGGGCGGAAGATGGAGGAGGAGCGTGCCTTATCTCTGGTAGGATTCGTACCTATATACTCTGATGAACGGTGTGTCTGTGTGTGTGTGCAGCATTGTGTGTGTATAGGGTTTTATTTATCGATCGTCCGAGCTTCCTGCCTGCCTCTCTCCCGCGTATACCGACGTGTGTGTATACCGTTGTGAATAATAAAGAGTTGTGTAGTCGACGTTGTCGTAGTAGGACGGATGCAGCATCAAAACACCTTTTTATAGAAGAGATGGGCGCATGTTATTTTTATTGGAACTCGCCAATCATAAACTAGTCCCACAGATAAAGAAAGAAAAAAGTGAGAAACTCTAATCAACAAAAAGAGCGGCATAACATGATCCGGAGCTTGATAAGGGACCCGATTCACCTGAGCCCCCCCCCCCATTATCGGTTCCTCCTTATAGGAGCCGGGTGCTGGTTCAAAACAGATGATGCCGCACCTCTCTTCTCATTCACTCACGCCGGCACGTGAAAGATGCAAAGGACAGCAGATGACATTGGTAATAATCCAAAAAGATAAGAAGGGATGATGGTGGAAAGCCTTAATCGACCGCTTCCGCTCGTTATATTCCGCCCAGGATCGTTACAATGCGAGTCGTGAGTGACACGGGGCAAGGGCGACACCGTGTGCAGGTTGTTTGGGTGACGTTACAATGGCGCCCGGGAATGAAAGAGGCGGGCAGCAGGAGGGAGGAGGAGGAGGGTGGAGTAGGGTGGTGACCCCTTGGTGGTTGTTTCCATCTTCATGAGCGCCCAGCGAGAGATGTGTGTGTGACTGTGTGTGGGTCGGCATCAAATATCTTTTTCTTTTGTGTTTGTGTGTCTGTGTCGTCTTTCCATCTTTTCTTCTTCTTCTCTTCCATCCGCGCGGACTAATGAAGATTGAGACGACGCAACAATAACAGCAACAACAGAAAAAACAACAAACATGAGAAAAAGGAGGAGGGGGAGAAAGATGAAGTCTTTTCGCGGGCTGGGGTAGGGAAGGGGGGATTTTCTCCATTATATTTATGTATTATTCGCGTGAGCTGTTTTTTTTTTTTGGCGAGATGCATTCTCTCTCCCCTCTTTTTGAGTGGATTCCATGTAGTGGTGACAGGTTAGTGACAGGCAGGAAGGTAAAGTGTATTGGAAGCATCCGGTACGGATTACAATCGCTTTCTTTTGTGGAGGCGGTTGTAATCCTCGTTGCATCTATTTTCTATTACTCTACTTGTTCCCCTATGTTCCGAGAAATACAATGTTTTCTTTTTGTTATTTTTTTCCCGCTTACCTCATTTTGACCAGTTGTCAGAGGAGAGGAAGTGACCGGAAGTCACGGTCCGGTCACGTGCTAGTCACGAATTGTTCATCGTTTTAAAGTGGAATGTCGATTATATCTTTCGAGTGTTATTCGAAAAACGGGTCGGAGAAATCAAGATGTAGTCCAGCAGGGTTATAAAAATTTCCTCACACACACACACACACTACACACAGAGACACACACATGAACACTCACTGTGATTGCAGCACACACGCGGAATGGGGATGATGAATAGGTCAAAAAATGTGAGGAGAGACCAGGTCGACGGATGGTGGGTGACCGCCTTCTGCCTTCGTCATCGACTTTGAACCGCCGTGTCTTTACCATCTCGTCTGTGCGGTGCTGGCGGGCACCGACGCGCGGGCCGCCCCTTTGTGCGCAGACTCGTTATTCCGCTTTTAGGTTTCGCCTTATATACGTAGTAGAGTATAGAGTAATACCTTTGCTGCGTTCCATATCTTTATCTGATTGCATTTTCCTCCTCCTCCTCCAGCTGCGATATCCAGCGCGCAATTCGGTTCACCTTTTCGTTTTTTTTTCCTATTTTTACTGCGATCCAATTGGCCATTTTATTCCGTGTCCGGAGGACGAGAGTTGCGTGACGAGAAATTTTTTTTCTTCTTCTTTTTCCCTTTTTCTTTTTTCCATCGATTTCTCTCTCTCGTCTTTTGAAGCCGATGATTCGCTAGGTAATTTCATTTATCAATAACTGGAAAGGGGCGCCAGCAGCAGCAACTCACCTGGCGGCCATGTCGTTCGGTTGTTGTCTCTTCGGTTGATTAGAGCGGAAACTGCGTCTGCAGTGTTAAGAAAAACAGCAGCGGACGAACAAATCATAAGGAAAATGTCATACTGAAAAAGGAAAAACAGTAAAAAAAAATAGAAAAGAAAACGGAACAACTGGACAAACTTTTTGTTTCGACACTTTCGGCCATTGCTCCGCGATGCGCGAAATTGAGTTGGATCTTTTCTCTCTCACGCACCCCCGAGTTGTTGCAGATGATGATGATGATGGCCGCGCATCTATCTTGATCGTTTTTCTTTCTTTTTCTCCCTTTATTCATTTCCCCCCTTTTTTCCCTCCTACTACATTCTTTCAATCCTCCGCAGCGCCGGCAACTTTTTTTTCTTCTCTTTTTTCCCTTTCATCTTATGCCCATATCCTTCATCTTCGCCCTGGTGGTCCCCAAGGTGCCACTACACAAACTCGACTACTGGCACTACACACTCCCGCTCTGCGTGTGTTTCAAGGGAGCCTCGTAGTAGTAGTACGTACCCCGACCCTGGGCCGAAATGACGGATGGTTTCTTCTTCCTGGTTGGCTGGGCCTCTATATAAGCTATTACAACCTTCATCGTCCCGAAAACTATTTTTATTTCCTCCTCCGCCCCGCTTTTTCTGCTGCTGGCGTTTTACTGCGGGCCTTCGATATTATTACGTGGAAAGGACTTCAATCTTTTTGTTGCCAATTTTTCTCTCCCTCCTCGTACACGTTGAATTGGGAGAGAGAGAGAGAGACGAGAGTTGTACTGCTGTGCTATTTGGAATTATTGTTTCTTGTTCTCTCTGTTTTATTCGCCGCCCGGTCGCTTGGGGAAACAAACAGACAAGACGTACAATACGTAGTTGATATTAGATTGTGTCTGCCGGAGAGAAACGAAGGAAAAGGCTCGACGCGCGTGCCAGCCGCAGGGAAATGGAGGGAGGAGGAAAAAAAAATGTTTCGACTGGCAATCGACCGATGTGTTTCTTTTACTTGATTATAACATTCGTGACGACTTGTCTGACTCTCATTCAGTTAAGACGATGAAGACAGCAGCAGTCGCGGATGAAATGAGGTTTACATCGGCTAGCAGCAGCAGTGGTGGGATGTTTATTGGCCTGTGGCCGGCTGTGTGTTTCGTGCAGCCCATCGACTAAACAAGCCGAGTGGCTCCTAACCGTTGATGACTTGTAAGCACACGCCATTGTGGCCAGCAGGCAACATACGTTATATACCTTCTCGTTTGGCTCCTTGGTGCCGAGAGTTGGTCTCTCTGTGTGTGTGTTTATTCAGCCTGTGTGTGTGTGTGGAGAGAAAGAGTAGTAATCCTCGTTTATATTTATATATACCGAATAGCTTTTGGGCTCTTTCATCACTCGAAGAGAAAAAAACAAGCCCTCCTTCTTCTTCCCCTTATCGCCACTCCCTTAATGGCAGTGTTAACTCTGCCATTCGGGCCGTATAATATACTCTGCGCTATCTGGGGGAGCTAACAAGGTCGACATGCGGAGACATTCCTCGTTAACAAGCGTGTAACGAACCGAATGGGACTCTTGCACACACTCAAATGAAGACGAAGAGGGAAGGGGAAGCGAAAGAATTTCCGTCTCTTCGCATTACGTGACGTTGTGTTAGACTCTACTCGTTTCCTCCTCCTCTTCTATTTCTTCTTCCGCAAGATGCTCCAATCCATCCATAATTTCTGGCTCGTTATTATATTTATACAAACAGTCTCTCCCCTCTGCTGTGTGGGTGAGTGGGTGGGTTTTCGTGTTTGTTTCGGCTTGGTGATTAGGTGCCGCATACAATAATCAAAAGTGTATTTTCTTACCGGAATCCGATCAATGTCATACATACCTCAATCCTTTTCTCTCCTCTGAATTCCAAATGGAATCTAATAGGCTCGCCGTTCGCAAAGAAATAACCGGTTTATGGCGAATAGATTTGTCGACCCTCGTTTGCCTTTGACCACATTCGTTCATTGAATTTGACCAGCCGACCAATGGGCAATGGCTATTCATTGCAAATTTTCTGTCCGTCCGCACACACTCGAGTAAATCTGAAATGTCAACTAGAATTTGCGATAAATGAACGACCCGACAGAGAAAGTGCGTTCATCCGTCGACCGTGCAATTTTTTTCTTTCTGGTTTCAAATGATTTTGTGCAGTTTCCTTGCTGTTCTCCGCAATTTTCTATATAGTCGATGGTGTATGGACTGGAAACATAAATTCTCTCGAGCAATCAAATGACTTTTGATTAGGCGCCAGGTCCTTTCATCCGCAAGCCATCCATTACGTCAGCGCTCTACACCCGTCGACGTATTACGCTCGTAGTAGCCGCCGGAGTGAAAGAAAAAAAAAGAAAAAAAATGTCATCTAAAAAGTGGAAAGCACGTTTAGATTTTGTTTATCGCTTTTTGTTAAAGTAGGGTGTACAAGGCGTATAAATATAAAGCGACTTCATGTAACGCGAGGGAGGGGGGCTCAGTTCAGCGCATCCAAAGCAAATCAGCGCTCGCTGCTTCAGACCCATTTAGGTGCGGATGTTTTGACGCTTTGCGCCCGCCCGCCCTTTTCATCTTCTTTCATGGATCCCCACCACCCCCACCACCTACCATTTCCACAAGTTCTTCTTCTCCCACCTCCCCCACCCTTTTTCTTGTATTTGTTTTTGTTTGACGTCGAGTGGAAAACTTTGGTAACAAGCGAGCAAGGATTTTGCCAGGGATCCATCGCGAATAGAGTTACTCCATCTAGTCCCTCATCTCAAATTCTCCTATCCTTTGTTGTTGTTATCCGAGTCTCGTCTCCGCCTAATGATGTGAGCTCCCTCACGAGTTGCTCCTTTTCTTTTCGTACCTTTTCGTTCGCTCGGTCGTTGCCCCCCTCTCCACCCTCACGAAAAAAGATACGTGATACGAGAAAGAAAAAAGAAGTTATATAGTTTTCTTTTTTATTGTTGGTGCCTCCCCCGAAATGGGATCGCATTGCAAGGATCGACTGCTGTACGTCAGCAGGTAAAAACAAAATAAAATAAAAATAAAATAAAGAAAAGAAAAGAGCAGGAACAAGTGGCGCTAGTTGCTACACTACTGCTACAGCTGGAAGAGGGAGGCAGCCACCCCCCCTAAATATCCATCGCACTCACGACCGACCCTAATTGATTGACGTCACGGCGTGGGCGCATAGCTCAAGGTTGGCTAAGCGAGCGTTCGCATTTTTATTGATGCAACAATCATCATTTATTTTGTCTGCTGGTTTCAACCGGCCGACCGAGACTGTGGGCGTGACGCCATATATAAAAGACGCGTCAAGACAAGATAACGCGCGGAGAAATGTCCACGTGTGGGACACACAACGGCCATTACGGACGTGCCGATGTAACCGACTAACCGACGCCTGTAGGCCGTGCCGTAGGCTTTTATCGATCGGCTCGGAAACAAAATTTCTCTCTCCCCTTTCCAAAAAAAAGAAGGTGGACCCCCCCCCAAAAGAGACACGGATGTGTACTACCAACACGATTCTTCTATTCCACTTTTCCAGGAACGCAGTTGCACGCGGGCGGATCTAGTGGCGGGTCTCTCCAAAAACTGGCAACAAAATTAAACAGAGCGCACAGGATGAAATCAAACGAGACTTTGATGCTGCCGGGCTCCCCTATTGAGACGCAAAGGTAGATGGCGCGCACAAAAGGCAACAGACTGAAGATATGGTACTCCAGGTAATCACGTCGGAGAAAGTCTGCGGGCCATTCAAATCATCTTTTTTTTTCCGACGAGCCGTTCGTCGCTCGTCGCTCGTCGGCTGGCGAAATTCAATGAACCCGAGAGACTCTTCTCTTGGTGAATAAAAAAAAGACGCCGAATGTCGACAAATGAAATAAATCGCTCAAAGGGAAACATTTCTTCGTACAGGTCATGTCTACACTACACAGCGACTACAACTAAAAATTGTGCGCGCGTCAGGATCGACGAGAAAAGAACAATCACCCCGCGCATTCGTCAAAAACTCTTCTCTCGCCTCCATTTCTCTCTGCGATTTCTCTGAAAATGTTCCCCATTTTCTCTTGATTCGTCGTCGTTCACCTTTTTGTTCTTGACTGCGTCGAATTAGTTTGTCGTTCACGTGCGGAAGGGCCCCACAACGAAAAGGCATAGAATATTTAGGAATGTTGAACGAGACTTTATCACATAATCAATAGGAGCGTGCAGGTTCATTAAAACAGTTGCATGTATGTCTAATAAGGTTAGCTGCCACGTCTCGTTTCATTTTCGATAATGAAAACAAACTGGGCGTATCTCCAGAGACCAGAGGGGGTACCGGGGGTGCAAAGTGTTGGGTCGAATTCTTTTCTCGATTCTCTCGTCTCTCTTTCGGATATGTAATAATCAACCGAATAATAAACAATGATCAACGCGCTATACACGCGTGCTGCCCTCTCTCTTCCCTGGCCAGGATCATGTTCTTTATCGCCGACGAACCCTCACCCCCCCCCTCCACACACATTGTGCGAGAAAATGGGTGGAATGATTTTCTTTCCTGTCGATATCAAAAGGAAACTTGGTGAATATGTCTGGCAAGTGCTGAGTGGGCGAATCAGGAGGGGAAAAGATTGTACAGAGTAGGGAGTAGGGAGTGAGAGGTAAGAAGAAGCAGCTTCCGGCCAAAAAGGAAACGATGTCGAGAGAAAAAAGAAGAAAAAAAAGTCTTAAAAGAGAGTCCGGGAACGGGTCCACAAGGCATTTTGGAATTCTCTTTCCGTCGTCGTCGTTAATATTCCCTTCTTCTTAAAGTGCTCCTTTGGGTCACATTCATTCGGTTGGACTTGGCTAATAGCGCCATCTTTTTCTTCTTCCTTTTTTTTCTTTATGTTTTTTTTTTCTGTTTCACGGCCCTCTTGTATCCGGGAGGACACGGGGGGCCGCGCAACTCCCGAAGAGCAAAAACGAATCAAATAAAACAAAAAATAGCGCACGCAGAATGAGAATGAGAGGGGAGTTCACGGAAACTTTTTCCTTATATAAAAGTTCCCAAAGTATTTAAGTGTCTCGATTCGATTGGATGACTCTGGATCGCCGTTTGTCTGGATCGTTGGATCACCCGGAACGCTGGCATAAACAGCAGGTGATTTGTTATTTGATACGCCGTGACACAGCAATCATGCAAAAAAAGGGGCCACTAGTCTACTACTGCCGCTGTGTAACAGCTTTGAAGGGACGAGTCAGCATAAACAAAAAGAGTGTGTAACGATGACGGATTTACGACAGGCGCAATACTACTGACTAACTATATTGTCTGGTTTTATTCCTTTTTGAAAGAGATCCTTTTTATTTATCGCTGATCGAAACAACCATCTACCAGTAAAAAAAGGAACTACGTGCCACCAATTCCATCGTTAGTTTTCACGATCAACTTCTTTCTTGTTTTTTGCTATCAAAATCGACTCTGAATTCGATTTGGATTGTGAAAATCGAGCTACGTCAAATGAGAAATTATTGCGTTTTTATGATGGAATTACATAGAAACCGAAAGTAAATGTTGAAACGAGTCGATCCTCCACCCACTAGATGTCATTGGCAATGTTTCTGTGTCTGGAAAAAATGTTTAGCTGCCGTGTTCTCGAGTTTATTTCCTTTGGTTAAATTCTGGAATAAGATCATTTCAGCCACATATTTTTGTGTGAGCATACCTGGAATATTGGCTCAACCGTTTATAGTTTGATATTAATAGCTTTAATAGTTTAGACAAGGGGGGGGATGTTTCCCGACCGACTTATCTATTTCTTCTCTCTCTCTCTCTCTCTCTCGCTCTCTCTCTCGAGGGGAGGAGCCCCCCCCCCAACAAAAAAAAGCAACGAATCCACAAGCAAAATCGAAACGGTAGCGCTCGTTTGCAATGCAGAGATTAACGTCAAATCCCCCTTCGCTCTGCCTCTTTTGCTCTGGAATAATAATGCAAAGAGGAACGCGTGAATTCGGTAGGAGGCGGTGGTTCCCGTTGGGACGACGACGACGACGACCGGTTCCTCTATAAGCTCGGCTCTGTGATTTTTTTTTCCTCCCTCGTCCTCGTCGTCGTCGTCTCTGTGTGCCGGGAGATGAAAGAAGATTACAGTCGAAAAGTGTGCGGCATACGTTGCTGTTTTCAAACTTCACGGCTAACAACTTGGACGTGGTTGATTCTCTTTTCCGTCTACTTCTCTCGGCCACCGTTAACGAGAAAGAAAGTTGGGCCGCCCAGTGGTTTTGCCGGTCTGCGATATGCCTTTCATTATTCATTTCATCCTCGTCTTGGCAAGTGGCCACTCTTGTTCGTCATGAATAACAAATTCGTCATCACTAGGCCAAAACAACCAAAGAAAACATCACAAAAAAAACTTTGGTTTGTCATTTGGTTTTGACCGACAGTTGGCTAATTGTTTCTTCATGTTGACGGTTATGAAATTCTAATCCGGAAGTTTCACCGGGATTACTAATGTGTAAACACACATCCTTTTATAATCTGTGGGAGGGAATTCGTATACGATCAACTGTTTCGTGTTTTTTCCTGTTTTCTTTTGATTGGTGTCGTCTTTAGAGATTCAGTGGCGCTTCCTCCCTCGGCGACGGATTATTGATATTTTCCGCGTTTTGGGTTTATTTTTTGGCATTTGCATTCATGGTGTGTCGCCTGTGGATTATAGACGAGAGAGGGGCCACACCTCTAATACTATCTGCTCTGTAAGGCGCTTTCTTGGGGCTCGAAAAGGCGCACTTACTTCGAATAACGGTTCAAACATTTGGGCCGAAAAAGTGTATTTGTTACATAGCACAGAATACAAACTGAGAGCAAGAAGGGTTTGACTTACAACTGTTGCCATAGGTAGTTGACGAGTGAGATGACTAGCCTGACTCTGGAGGCTGCGACGGGAGTTTATATACTCCCGCGCGGCCTGTGCAACGGCTGAGTGTGTCAACCGTAGAAGCAGGTCATTAATGGCGAGTGAGAAATATGTGAGGTTATAAAGAAGAGTTTAGAATTGCGCATGGTCATAAAAGGGAGTCCAAAACTGAAAACGGTTATTAAGAGTGAGATTTGGGAGTTGTACAGTACACCGGGTGCGGGGCGACACAGTATTTGTATCACCAGTCGTAAGGTGACTCCGGTTGCGTACAGAGCTGCGCATTACATACCTCTTTCCTTTAAAAGAAATGTACTCGTGTCTATACCACATTGGTTAACAAAACATTGATACATACGCATACTTTTAAAATGAGAATGTCAGTACGTGGCTGGATAAGGGCATGAATTGTTTGGAACACAAAACAAGATCCATTAATCTACAATTCCAATTACTGCGTATCAATAATACTTGAACACAATAAAAACTCAAGATACATATCCGTTGGCTTGGTTATTTATGAATGCGTTTCTATTCGCTATTAGTAATGATGTGTTCTTTCTCGACGATCTTTTCATAAGTTGTCACATGTTATATAGTTCTTGATGATGCTCTGCCTGGAGATCATCTTGTATTCAGGTGGCGGGTGTCCGTGGTTATCCGCTGATAGGGACGTACTGATAAGCGTTATACCGTTGTGGGTAGGCTGATTTGGTCTTCCTCTTCAATATTCGTACTGTAATATACGTACTCTCCCTTACAAGGAGAGCAATGCAGACTAGTCTTAAGTAACTGGTATTACGTCATCCAGTCTATAAGCGGGAGTACAAGAGGAGATGGAGAATGAGAGGGAGAATGAGAGGAAGACAGAGAGGAAGACAGAGAGGGAGAATGAGAGGGAGAATAAGGGGTAGAATAGGAGGGAGAATAAGAGGGAGAATAGGAGGGAGAATAAGAGGTAGAATAGGAGGTAGAAAAAGAGGGAGAATAGGAGGGAGAATGAAAGGGAGAATTAGAGGGAGAACACACTGGGATCCTGCACGGGAGTCACATTCATGACGTCACGTTTATTTAACAATCACTGGGGGCCATATTGAAGTGGGCATTACAGCACTTCTGTATATCAGTTAATTTTTTTTAAATTCCTTTAACGGGCCTATGAGTCTGTAACCAAAGTTAGTTAGACATCATCTCGGGGAGGATATCGGCTAAAAGTGGTTTTGGATTGCTTTTATTTTTCTTTGATGGTGATCTCGTATCCACGGACGATTATGTTTGATTTACCGTTTAGTTCCAATGAAATCTACGTTACATCCGTGCCGTTGTCTTTATAATTTCTTTACGGATTCCTGTACCAGTAGTCTGTCAGCTGATGTGTCGATTAAACTTTTTTCAAGCTAAGTGATTTAATCGTTGTCATTGAAGACTGAACTGAAAGATGCACTTTGTCGCTGTCTCAGGGGCTGTCATCGATTGCATTATCCTTAATCGACGTTTTTGTTTCATTATTATTCTTCTTTGTAATTTCTCATATTTTGCGCGCGCATTAACAGTAGCTTAAAATTTTCCTGTTCATCTGCGAAGTTTATGTTTGATAACGCGTTATTCACTGGCGGCTGCTCAGGTTGCGTTTTCAGTTTGTCATTTGGATCTGGAATCCTGTAGAGTCCGTTTGCTTTCAATTTGCTTTCCAGATTTTTAGTCCATGACAATATCACAAACTTAGGCATGAAGCCCATCTAGCAAATTTTGCATATTTTTCTTTGATTTCTTCATAAATTTCTCAACGGCTTGTAGTTGCTCAATGCTTGATATTTCTTCCGTTTCTCTTAGGGAAAACAGCTATACTGCATGCACAATTGCGTAAGCTTTTTCCTAGTCGTTTTCTGTTTTTCCTTAGCTGCTAACATGGTAACAGAGGACAAGACTTTATTTAATGTTTTTTTTTTTTTCATTTCTGCAACTTTTTTACATTGATGATTCTACAGCTTCTGGATAGGTTTTTTCGTTTAAATGTGGTCTATTCCAGACTAGGTCTGCTATTTCCAGTTTTAGTCCGTTAAGCAATACGTCTTTCATTGTTTCATTAGTCATTACGTAGTGCTACTACGTCTGCGTGACGACTTGTTGCTGCGCCTACGCCGTATGCAATTCTGTAGGTATCGTCGATTCTGATTTTAAAATTTTAGATTTGGGAGTTGTACAGTACACCGGGTGCGGGGCGACACAGTAATAATAATAATAATGTAATAATAATGTAATTGATTTATATAGCGCCCTTTCCACAAACGTGAACGTAAACGTGCCAAAGTACAGGAATCAGTACTTTTGAGCTCGCGACTCGGAACATAGGGAGTAACAAGTTCAGCAAGATAGGAGTGATCAAGACCATACACACAGCGATAAGTAAAAGCAGCTATCTTAAATTCAATTCGGTAGCGAACTGGTAGCCAATGAAGTGTTTTGAGGTGTAGAGTAACTGACTCATACCGACTAGTATCTTTCCAAAAAATTCTCAATACAAATGTAACAATCACATCACATAGACAATAAGAACTAATAAATTTTCGCCGTGGAGCATGATGGCCATGTATAGCATGGTTATAGCACGCGGCTGGTGTCTCTATGTGCGGTAAGGTTCCGAGTTCGATTCTTGTATCGGACAAAACTTTTTAGCAATATAGGGTCTTAGGTACCAGGTACCGAATAAAAGGGAAGTGATCCCTCAAGGGACGAGGGGTGGCGGCCAAGGACGCTACGGAAGCCCGGTAAACCCAAAAATTTAAAGTCGATTTACTCAAGGATGCGTTCATTTGCACAAACTTTCCCATATACCATTCGAATCGGCTTAACGAGCTCTATCGAATGGCGTTAAGTTGATTGGAGATTCCCTACCACTCTAGGCCACTGCCTATCACCAGTAGCAAGGTGACTCCGGCTGCGTACAGAGCTGTGCATTACAGCTCTTTAGTCTTTGGACGAGTTGATTTGCTTGATGCTTGCCGCAGTCTGCTCGTCAGGACGCGGAAAATTGTCAGATTGATAGAAAGTGGACGGAAGAGGAGGGCGGCCCAGGGCCGGGACTGATCCGCATCCGCACCACGTCTAGATAGATGTTGTCTGCAAAGGGGCGGACTACGGAGGCCTACTTATACATGTCCCACTATCTCTCTCTCTCTGTGTGTCTGATGTGTGTATGTATGTACACGCCTCACAACCAAAGTTGTCTAGATTTTCACTCAAAGGTACTTAACGGACGCATCCCAAAGTTGCCAGGACTTTGGATTTCCACTCGCTATATACTTGTGTGTGTGTGTGTGTGTATAACTGTGCCCGGACTCTGGTCCGCTATGCCCGGGGACGGGCGCACAGAAAAAGTTTTTCGTATGCAACCGAAACGACGACGACGTCGCCGGTTGTAAACGAACGAGAGATGGTCCAACTCCGAGAGAAGAAAAAGAAAAAAGACAACTCAGATTTTTATTTTTTGTTTGTTTTTTTCCAGATTTCTTTGAATTTATTGACTCTTCGACGATATTTTCGGGTGTTGGTAGTGGATGGGGTGGGGCTTGAGGGTCGAGTGGTGGATGTGTGGGAGAGCTCGAAAGGAGCTCAGCTCAGCACAGTATACAAAGTAAATGAGTATATATATATATTTATATATCTAAGTGTGTATCGAAATAGACAGACAGAGGGGATGAGATAGAGAGAGAGAGAGAGAGAATATGTTGATGTTGTTTGTTGCTGATGTGTCGTGTCTCTTGTTTGGATTCGCTGACACATGACACCAGCGCACACACACAAATTGTGCTGCGCCGGTTCACGGAATTGCTGCTCTTGAGTGGGGGGGTGCCAATCATCATAAGAGGGAAGAAAGGAAAACGATGGGAGAAATTTGTTGATGAGTATATAGAAGAACTCTTGTTGTTGGGTGTGTGTGTGTGTGTTGTCGTAAATCTATATATGATTATTATTTTGTCGCTTGGCTCATTTTACTTTTTGTTTTACTTTTTTCTCCGGGGGGTTATAGGGGCTTTAATTGATACAGCAAACGAGTGGTGGAGAGGTCGAAGGGAACACGGGGGGATGACGAAATTCTGAGAAAATTCATATTTTTTTGTGTGTTTTAGGTTTTTTTTTATCCTTGGTTTCAAAATTCTATCAAATAACATTTTTTTGTTGTTGTCGGTTATAGAAGAGATATATTATATACCGTCGGTGATTATCAAATGTTCTCATCGCGTTCTTGTTCTCCTTCAGTCGAGCCGTTTTTAAAAAGTGGTGGAAAATACCCTTTGATGATGTACATTATACAAAAGAGAGTTAAGGATAGTTAAAGAGGTAAGAGAGACAAGATAAGATCAGAGATCAGGGGCATGGAGGATGGACTAATAGGGAATGGCCGCAATGAAAAAGAAACAAAAAAACAAATTTTTTCTTGAGGAACAAAACTCATCCGTCCCCCGTCCTCTCGGGTATCTTTTTTCGGTTTTTTTCCCCAACGTTCGATAAAGAAATTCTCTAAAAAACAAATTGAATCAATCAAACAATCAGATATTATAGTCATATAAAATATCAGAAACGGAGCCTCAAACATGAATCGGATCCAATTTTGGGTTGACACGTGATAAAGAGTTTTACACGACAGAACAATTTCAACAGAATGCGGCCAACATTTCACCGTCGTCGTCATTTTTAATTACATTCAAATGGGGCAATTGGAAGGGCAGAATCCAAATTTCTTGGGGGTTTTCACGACACATTTAAAAAAAATTGAACTTTTATTTTCATTCGCGAGAGTCAGAATTGCGACTGCTTGTTTGCCCGGTCAGAGCTTAATTTCTTCCAACGTCTGCCCCACCAGCAAATGCGGGAATCGGAAAATGATTTAACCGCCAAGAAGAAAACGGAAGATGCGTTTGCGACTATATAACTCGGACAGGACGTCTTTCCTTGTTAACTATTTATGTGACAGACAAAGTAAAAGGGAGTCAGACTGTAGTCGGTCAAACCAAACAATGACAAACCACAGTGACGTCGAAAAGAACGCAGAGAAGATGCAGCGTCAGTAACTAAGTCAAACAAGAGAGAGAGAGAGAGAGACAGAGAGAGAGAGAGAGACAGAGAGAGAGAGAGAGACAGAGAGACAGAGTAGGCTAGGCTAGGCTAGTAGACGATGTCCAGACCAATTGAACCCAATCCGATCGATTGTTTTTCGGGATATATAAATATACACTGTATATAATAATAAAGGATGTGTATACACGCTATACTGTTATGTACACTCATTTTTTGATAGGGGAATAATGCTTCCGGTGCTGTTTAACGGTCTGTTCTTTACGAGGAGGGGGGCCCGGCCCGGCCCGGCTCCATGTGCTTGTGTTGTGCTGCACGAGAGATTTCACGAGGACAACAAGGCATGGCTCCGAATCAAAATGTTTCTTTCGCTTTTCTTCCTACCCAGTACCCACCCCCCACCTCCCACATAAAAGAAATATGACTATAGCACAGCAGCAGCAGCAGTTACTACTGCCATTTGGCACGAAATCTGCGACACACTTGAATGTCGCCGTTCTTTAAAAAAACGAAATAAAAAATAAAAATTCATCAAAAGTTTTCCCTCGTTCCTTTCTGTTGAGCCACTCCTCCTAGCAAACAAGCAACTAATTTGTGAAGACGTTTACAACCACAGCTGATCGTTACGGTCTATATTGTGTAGTGGTGGTGGTGGTGGATGTGGAGTTGTGGACACGCTGGCGCCTATTGGAATCAAAGTTTTTTCTTCTTCTTTTTTTTCTTTTGAAATTCAAACTTTTCTTTTTTTCGTCCAACGTTCCGCTCAATGCACAGCCATGCAAATTCGTGTGTGACGGCCTGGCGCGTGCAGATATGTCGACCTCCTTTCTTATTTCTTCCCATATACAGTTTGGTTGATTAAAAAAATAATAAAAATAATTTGAATCTGCGTGTTTTTTTGTTGTTGTTGTCTCCTATTCTTTTCCCGAGGACACGCACGCCATGTGAGAATTGAAAGTGCCAAAAAATAAATAAGCAGCTAACGGATAACAAATGAATAAATGGATTGCGCGTGTCGGCTGGCCGATCCGTCTTGATTCGCCATTTGGATGGGGAAGCGCAACTCCATTTTATAATTCTTCTTTTCAATGTGTCTTTGTGCGTGTGCGTGTGTAACAGCGGCCGGATCTGTTGGAAAGAGAACGGGCACAATAATAACAAGAAAAAAAACAACAACAACAACGTTTGACATGGCCCGAATTCTTTCGATTGACAATCAACAAACAAAATGTGTCTCGTTTCGCCGTGGAAGCGCCAGGGGTTGGAAGTTTGGGCCTTTGACGCAACTCATCGCACTCGTACGGGAAGTCAGAAAAGAGGAAGAAGAAGAAGAGTCGAATCGCCTTCAAAGGAGGACGTGATCAAATCTCACCGTCTGGATGGAGACGGGAGGCGTCTGGAGGAATTGACGAGACGTGAGGAAAAACAAAAAATAAATATCGGCAACGAAGGACACGCGTGTGGTTCGCTCGTCTCTGTCAAACGCACACCTCCCTCCTTCTCTCTCCTTCTCTCTCTCTCAATTCTTGATTGTTTTGTTGCTGTTGTTTTTCACGTTCTGCCAACTTCGTTTCACGGGAAAATGAAACAAAAAAATGACGCGTGTCTTGTCTGAAAAATAAAATAAAACAAAATGTGAAAATGCCTTTTCGCCCTCACTGGGGTTGGGCGACGTCGTACAAGTGCGCGAAACATTCATCGACGGACACAAGAGGGAAACAAAGTTGGATGCCACTGAGAGGTCGAGAATTATCAGGAAAGAAATTTCGGGGCGGTGGGTACACTTGTCCGTCCATTGACGGTTCTGAATTGAATCAACATTTTGATATAAAACGACGAAAACAACACGGTCATCAATATGACTGAGGGGGCATTCCAAAAAATGGGGAGCTCAAAAGGATTGATGTATAAGAAACAGGGCACATGACGGGATAATTGTTCACCTAAAAAAATGACGCAACTTTTTTTTGTTGTAAATTTCAATTTTTTGACACAATTTGTTTTTGTTTTTCCTAAATAAAAACGTGAAATTTTTGGGTTTATCTTGTCGCTTTTTTTTTACAGGGCGGAGATGTGGAGAATGGTTTGCCGAGTTTCTACCGGTGGTTGCTGCTGCTGCTGGCCGCCACCTCCTCCGCCGCCAATTTGGAATTCCAGCGGCCCTTCTCCTCCTCCACCACCACCCGCCTGTTGTTGCATCATGGGCGACGACGACGAGGACGAGGACGACGAAGTTTCGTTGTGCCTCCGTCGAATGGCCACGTTGCCGCTGCTGCTGGACGGAGCGAATCCTTGACTGATGGGCCCGTCCGAGCCAATTGACGCTCCCATCAGCACGTCGTCCATCTGCCACAGATCGAAAATTGGAGGACAAACGATAAACAGAGAGACAATTTATTAAACCAGGTTAGTTGCGAACACTTTCTCATTCTGTACAATGTCCGACTGGCACTTGTAGCCGAGAGGCCGTCCGTTTCTCTTTATTCCTGACCACTCACACGACGACGGTCAATATAGTAAGTCCCGTCTGCTCTTTTCTTATGATTATACGACCCGCTCTATTGCCTTGTATTACGACCGGCCTTGTTTTGTGTGTGCAGTCGTAACGTTTTAGCGAACGGGCAACGGTAGAAAAGAGGTAGACGGTTGGGGGTCGGGGCATATGGTTTACACAGTGTGTGCAATCGATTTGTTTTTCCCGTCGATATCATTTCCCTCCTTTATTTGTTTTGGAGATAACGGCCTGTGGCGCATCATCGTAAGACAAAAGTCGGAATGCGCCCTAGTCTCTTCTCGCTCTGGTCGTTACGGGAAGTGCACGCGTACACGGACGGGACGGGGCATTTACCCCGAAAATGTAGACGCAGTTTAGACGGGGCTCTCGGCCTATTTTCCATATTTATTTATGAGCTTGTGCTTTTTCCTATTTATGGAATCGAAGAATGGGGGGGGGGGGGGGGGGGGAAGGTAGGATGATCGAAGACGACCATGCCCTAGATTTTGTGTATCGAGCAGCATCGAGGAAAATTTCCCGTTTCTTTCCGGTCCTTTTTGGGGGAAATCGTGAGACACGCGGAAGGGAATTTGTGGCTCACGCGACTAGCCCATCGCTGTCGTCAACCAGCCAATGACTTTACTTGTCCCCCCCCCTTCCTCCTCCCAAATAAAAAAAAAAACAACAACAATAACAACAGCGGCGTCTATAGCACAGTCCGTCCATCTTGCTTTCCCCCCATGTCCTTCTTTTGGGCCTTTGTGCTCCCCCCACCCCCACCCGCTGGAAAAAGTTGGGACCCGACAATATCACAATGATGATGCAAGAGAACAACTTGTCCAAACCCAAATCAAGTCACGCCACTTTATCATCATCTTGACGGGCGGACAAGGTCTAGCTGTCCGTCGTCTTTTTGTTTTTATCGCCGATTGTTGTTTTGTTTTGTTTTTTGTTTTTTTGGAACGTACCGCCAGGTGAGCAACGCCACCGCTGGGCCCGAGGACGGGCGGTGGCGACGCCACGGGAGAGGTGCTCGACGACCGCTGGTGAAGTGGCAGGCAGGTCCAGCACGAACAGCAAGGGCACATGGCCGAATGTTGTTGTTGTTGTTGTGAGAGCCGATCGGGCGACAATGGCGAAGAGGCGGATGACCGTCCTCCTCCTCCTCCTTGTGGCTTATTCCGCACGTTGCCCGCCGGCGACACCAGAGAACCCTGGCCTCCGGTCGGCGACGTCGACCGCGATCCGCCCGACCTTTGCATCGATTGCGGTTGACCGTTGAACGGATTTTCCAGTTCGATGAATTCACGATCCTGTCGACAAACCGAGAAATCAATTGCCATTTTCTTTTTCCAAACTAGATGACTAGAACTGGTACTGGTACAGTGCCTTGGGCCATGTATACGTGCACTACCACACTATCGATGTGCATCAATTTCTATTAAATTAAATGAAATCCATTGGATAGATTGGACTGTGGGGCACGTCTGCACTGTCGCCTTCGTGTCTAAGCATCAGACCCTTCTAAGTCTAGGCTCTTTTGAAAAGTCTCTCTGATTCTCTTTTCTTTTTCTTTCCTTATTCCTTTTCCTTTTTAGCGACTTCTACTTGTGTGCTGCGGCTACACATGTTATTTTCAAATCTCATCGGAGCCACTCTGGCGAATGCTCCGATCGACACATCTTCGAATGGAGCAACTTTGGTTCTGCTGCTGGCAGACTTTGAAAAAGAAGAAGAAGAAGGTCGAGAGACAACAAAGGTCCTTCTCTTCAGCTGATTGATTTTCCACTCGAGTCTCCAAGTCGGTGGAGACCTAATCAGTAAAGAAGCTGCTGGTTTGGCACAAAAATAAAAACGCGAAAAAGAAACGCAGGTCGAAGTGAAGTTCACTTCAAAGACTCTCCTTTTTTTTGGAGGCAGGCAGGTAGGGCGGAATCAACCCCCTTCAAACTACTAGTTCTTGTTTTGTGTTTCTTGTTAGATTTTCCTGGTTTCGCGATCGACAGATAACGACGACGGTCATATCTCGTCAGATCTGATTTCGGTTGCTGACTTTTCAGTTCGATCGAGAGAAAGAGAGAGAGTCGAATAACGGGTGCAACGAGTTTCGCGTCAGTTTCCTCGTCGCAGAGACAAGAACAAAAGAGAAAAAAGAGAAAGAGGCTCTCCTTTGATATGCCAACGCGAATTCGCATGTCTATAAATTGGGGGGCGCGCGCCGAGTTATTTTGTCTGGCTGCTAGGCTGGCATGCCCATTTCGTTGTTTTGCGGTGGCGTAACATTTGTCCTCTGTATATCGACTAATAGAGAAGATGCTCTTGACGGCAGAGAGACAAGAAAGACAAGAGAAAGAGAGACGGTGCACGTAATGCAGCCGATAGATTGCCAGCACTGGCCTATTATAATGCCCTATCGATTTCCGAATGGCAAGGGGGGAATAGAACAGCAGAGGCACAACATCCTCGGTGGCTGGCCTGACTGCCTTGCCTTGCCTTGCCCCTGCCTCGCCCCGGCTCGAGTCCAGTCGATGTGGCAGTATCACTACTACTCGTCGTCTCGTCAAGAGCATCGATTTTCTTTCAGGCTGCTACCCTCCTATTTAGATGTACTACACACTACACACACTAGACACACAGTGCTATGGGCGAGAGAGCCCGAGCTATTTCGTTTCCTCTTTTCTTTTTTTCCCATCTTCTTCTTCTTCTTCCTTTTCTTTTTATGTCGACGACGGAAAAGAAGGGCCGGACCAATATGACGCACAAACGCCACATCTATTCCAATATTATAAATCCATATGTTGTTTGTTGTTGTTGTTGTTGCGGGCGCTGGCTCCTACATCTTTTTCCAGACCCAACTAGGCTGGGGCTCCGGTTTAGTTGCTGCTCTTGTGTACGATCTAAGTAGGACGAGTGTGCGGTTGGTGTAACGGCCGCCCAGCCATAACGACCCAATAGACTTGAATCGTTACCGTTGTGGTTTGCTTGATCAATCCCTATGTAGAAAGCCTTATTCCGCTCTGCTCTACTCTGCTCTTATATATACTCTGCCTGCAGCCTTTACAATGTACGTAATATCGGCGGGTAGATACATATATACACACTGCTGTTCTCTATTTTTTTTTTTACCCGGTGGTGGTTAGCTGGCTGGCGGGGTTCGTCGAGTCTAACCTTTCCACTTGGATCTATAAGTTGTTCCTTTTTTTTCCCTTCCGCACCGCTCTGGCTCGTATACTATATCGCCAGTTCACTGGCTGACGCTTTGATTGATAATCTCATGCAGATGTGCAACTTTAACACTTTGTGATGGGCCGGCCGGCTGGGGGGAAGATTGAAATGTCGTTAAATCGAAGAATAGGCAAAGGTTTCGCAGGGAACAAGGGAACAAGGACAAACAATGGCCGGTCAAGAAGAAATAGAAGAGAAAATCTGGGCGGAGGAGGAAGAGGAAGAAGTTTGAAAGTGGCGGTCGTTGCCGAGGTCGACGCAGGAAGAATTGAAATGCAAGACAAATTGAAAGGGGTCCCGAGATCCCATTCGTCAACGTCTTACGTTGTCGGATGTGTGTCATGGATCCCCCACCCCCTTTTTTTCGGCAGCGGGTAGGAACTAAGAAGAAGAAAAAGGGGAAATAATAAAAACGACCAAAAAGGGGAACCCTTTTGTCCTTCCTTTTTATGTTCTTCATCTGTCGGTAGGAAACGATTCGACGAACATTTCGCTGCGCTTCACTTTTGGGGTTTCATTTGGCGTGACGTGGGATCGTCGACGGCCAAGAAAACGCGGCAGGAGGGGGGGGGGGAGCCGAATGACCGAATCGGCGATAACAATTCGATGATTTCCAAATTTACTACTCGACTGTGTACACACACTCGTCGCTGGGCTGCTGCTGCTGCTGTCGTGGGCTCATTATTGATCACCAGTCGAGCGGACCGAGACGACATTGTTCCTCGAGGTTCATCAAATGATACGACCATTTCAGAAAATAAAAAATAAAAGTTTATTCTCGGATATTCCCGGAAACTTTTTATTCGTCTTCTTCTTCTTCTTCTTCTTCTTTTAACGGCGCTTCGTTTGGCGAGGAGCAACATTTTCGTACGTGGGTTGGGTCCACCTCCCCCTTTGACCGACGTGGGTCGACTGGCTAAAATTCTTTTGAAAAGGGATCGAGTCCTGAGGAACACGAGTCAAGTCAGTCTGGTCTGATGATATTTCCTCCACGATGCCCAATGGAAAGTGGGGGGGGGGGGGGGGGGCCGGGGGCGGCAAAACAAAAGAGCGGCGTGATGATGGAAATGGAGCAACTCTGTGCAGATGACGGAGCGAAACGGGACACGGTCAGATAGTTGAGAGAGAGAGGCAGATAGGCAGGCGTAGTAGTAGACTAGTCGTGTAGTGTTATGCACTACTATGTACATGTCGAGAGAGAGACTGGGCTTATAATCTAGTGGTGCTGTTATATAAGGCCGCACTGGCAGATCTTAGAGAGTCTAAAGGTCGATCGATCAACATCCAGCCGAGCAAACGGCGTTTCACTAGAAACGCGCCTAATGAGATTCGTCCGTGAACACTGGGCATTGGCAGCTTTGATGCTGTCGGTCGGTGACGCTTTTGCCATGCATGGGGTCGGCAGCAGCTAGTCTCTACCCAAGAAAAAAGAAAAGAAAAAGAGAGGAAAGAAGAAGACGAAGAAAAGAGCTCTGGGAATTGAAACCCTCAGAATCTCTCGCAGGATTTGATATGCCTGACGACCGTGCTGTGCTGCCTGGTGCCTGCCGGGCTATAGCTGCTGCTGCCTGTCGTGTGTGGTGGTGGTTATATAGAATCAGCTGCTTCGCTCTCTTCTCTCTCTCTCACTCTTTTCTCGGTTGTTGTGTCGAGGCTGTTGCCCTTTTAGCCTGGGAAATGTGATATTACAGCAGCAGCCATCTAGAACTTTCTGCTCGCCATGGCCCTCCTCTCTCCGCTTGATGATTCATTTAACACTATAGGCCGCCGCACTCGGAGATTATTGCCCCCCTTTGCTCATTTGATATTTTTTCCCTTTTTTTTGAACCACTGGGTTTCTTCGCTTTGTAGTTAACGTCGCGACTCAAATTGGACTATTTATAATTGAAACGGATCGACTTTTGAAATTGTTTGCCAATTAATACGAACCGATTTGCCCTCGGCTTTTTAATTTGTAAATTATTATTTTTTTTTCTTAAAAAAAGGCGAGAAAAAAAAGACAAAACAACCGAAAAGTTTGGACGCCCAGAGGCATCCGAATGCGAGTAACTATATATGTAGTGCGCAGAAGGAGGGTTGTATACGTGTCGGATTGAACGGAGCAACCAATTGGAAACGCTAATAATATTGATAGCGCCCCTTTGGGCACAGACTCATTATACCCGAGCAAAGGATATGAGGTGATGGAACGGGCAGGATCGATAAAGTTCATCCTCGTTTTTTTCTTTTTTCTTTTGATTTCCCTTTAAATGAAAAAATGGAAAAATAATAATTCAAAGACTGACCGTGGCTTTCTCGAGGCAGCGTAGCAGATGATGATGCTGTAATTCGAATATGTCCTCCTCTCGTAGCCAATGCTGATCGTCGGCGCCTCCGGCCCCGTTTTCGCCGTCGAGACCCAGTCCGGACTCTTGGGCCAGGAGACGCGACTCGACTGCCCGTTTCTTGGACAGGAAGGCGGCGCCCGAAGTGGCTTTGGCCAGCCGGATGCGAGCCAGTCGCGCTTTCTGTTTGATTGAAAATGAAAGGAAATCCCGGCAAATCATTAGCGGACGTCTAAATATAAAGAAAAAAAAAGGGAAAAAGGAGAAATAAAAGGGAAAAAAATCCAATCCCACCCAATCCAATCGAAAAGTCCTTAAGCCCCCTTCGCCAGCATATTAACAACTCAATGGATCAAATGGGTGGATATGTCGCTGGATCATTGAGTGATCAATGGTCCCGGCGATGATAGGTCGTTGTTGAAGCGGGCTGGATTGCTCCTGGCGGGTAGAGGAGGGACGAAGACAGTGACGAACGATCCGGCCCATCGCAGCCTCTCGCAGGTGTCTCCGCCCCAACGCCGGTGGTGAGAGAAAGCGGAAGAAAAAGACAAGAAAATCCAAATGGAGACGACAACTTGCCTTTTGAGCCTTGCGCTTATCGGCCCGCTGATTTTGGTGGTAAATTCGACTGAAGTTGGAGACGATGACGGGAACGGGCAGGGCAATGACGAGCACTCCGCTCAGCGAGCAGACGCCGCCCACCACTTTGCCGGCTATCGTTTTGGGAACCATGTCGCCGTACCTGTTTCAATGGACAAAATGAAACGGAATTCATTAAAGAAATGATTATACTGGATTATTCCGGATAGCGACGTCACATCACGGCTGACGAGTGCAAAGATATTATAGATATTAGATATACTCCGCTGAAGGACACACTGGCGTGTAGAGATTATGTCGAAAAATTGTAATGAAATGCGTGACTGGGCTTGCTGGATCAGCGCCGGAATCATTTTTAGAAAAGGGAAAATAGATCAGGGGCAACCCTTTTTCTTTTTTCTTTTTCCTTAGATTTATTTATTTATACATGTCGGATGGGAAAGTTGAGATTCCGCTTGGATTCCGGTGTGTGTGTGTGTGTGTGTGTCTGTTTCGTTTTTTGGATTCGCTCCATTTTTCTTCTTCTTCTTTTCCTGGTTGGAGGTTTTCGCCTTTTTTCCCACTTTCTGCCCTGTCGCCCGTCACACACAAACACAATCCCACCCGCCCTCGGTTGATTGTGTTGTGCTCAATTTGGTCGTCGTCGTCGTCGTCGAACCTCGCAATCTATAGGCGTCGTCTAAAACATGGCAATATGACGTTGAGAGAGTGAGAGAGAGAGAGAGAGAGAGACGGCCGATGGATTTTTTCCCTCTTGGTGAGAGAGAGGAGAGAGAGACAAGGACACGACGGGCCCTTTGTCCAGGCCACGATCGAAGTTGAATGGATCTCTCCTGTCGAGTGAAAGAGAGAGTGAAACACTTACGTCAGAGCAAGTAGAGACTAGAGAGAGAGAGAGTTCAGACAACAATGTCTCCGTCTGTCTCCCTCCTCTCTGCTGTGTGACTCGCGATGCATTCACCTCCTCCATATATTCATCCACCCCCGTCACCTCACGTTGTTTCACCAGGAAACTTGGCCAATCCGCGACACAAAGGCGACGAAAGAAAGAACATTTCACACACACACACACACACACACACCCATATATATATATACTCCGGACAGACCGAAAAGGAGGTTGTCGAAGAGTATCGATCGGCACATGATGAAGACACACACCAAAGTTTTTGCTCCGATGACTATAACTCGCCAGACTGTTGTTTCGCCACGATGACGTTGCCTGATTTTATCGTTTCGACTTTTCTTTTCATTGTCGATTTTCTCCGTAGCTTGGCATTTTTTTTTTTTGCCCGTCCCAGGTTCGATCCGTTTCCAAGCAGTCAGGACCCAAGAGTTACTTGGGCGTTATCGGCCCAGACGGATGGGGATGCGGAGGTTCCGAGAGCCCCGCAAGTCAAGTGGGTCCGTGTGATGATGGAGAGTTGGATTGACTGTGGGAGGGAAAGGTCACTCGAGAGGATGCACCACTCGACGTCTACAACTTGAGAGACGCAAATGTGTTTTTTTTTTCTTTTTCGGTCGTTTAGACGTGCTGTTAACTTGTATGTAAATTGGATTGGAATCAACTGGCGAGATATCTAGGCAACGAAATTTGCGGACAATATCTGCCGTGTGTTTCTTGTTTGGCAAAGAGTTGAGAGCTGCTGGAGGACTAGAGTGGAGGTGGGAGAATGGGTATTGATTGGACGTCGTCATGGTAACCCTTCCTTTCTCTTGTAGTATAGTACCAGACACTCTTTTTCTCTTCTGCGCTTCTTCTTTTTTTTTTTTCTTTTTTTTTTCTTCTTCTTCATCTTCTTCTGTGATGCCTCGCTGTGTTATCGTTCACTGGCCTTTTCTCTATAGCTCTCGCTCTCGCTCTCTTTTACTCTTAACCTTTTATGATTGTTCCGCTTCGCCCGGCTCGCCCTTCCTCCAATCACGAACTTGGACACGCAGGACCCATTGAAACAAGTCCCGCGTTTCTCCTTCTCCTCCTATTGCTCATCCGCGCCAATATATATCGAAAACTTTGGTCGATGAAACCATCGAGCCGAGTTGAGCCGAGCCGAGCCGCCAAAGTGTCCAATCGCTTCACGCTGCTGGCCAATGTCTAATAATACTTGCCCTCTTCTTTTTTCTTCTATTTCTTCTTCATCTTCTTCTTCTTCTCCTTTATTATTATTTTTATCTAAGCTCGAGTGTGTTTGTGTATCAATTCTTTACGGCCAGCACCGACCACTTGACGTCAAAAAGTCAGAGCTTGGCTTGCTTCTGCTTGGGCTTGGCCATCATCGACGGCCGTCACATCACAACGGGTTTTACGTTATTTCTTTGCCAGCGGGATGAAAAGGGGCAGTCCCGTTCAACCTTTTTTGTCGCAGCTAATAGCTACGCACGAGAAACCAATTTGGGATTTGACCGAGCACCCCTCCCTTTTGATAAAAATTTACGAATGCCCTGGCCAGAAGAATTGCTGCCAGCTGGGCAATATTGATCAGACGATTCACTTTTTGATTTTGATTAAAAAAGAAAAGAAAAAAGAAAAAAATGTTTTTTCGTTTTTTATTGAAAAGGAGGAAAGTTAGGAGGCGGGCCGATCCATCGTCCACGGTTGTTATTTTGTGGAAAGATTTATTTTGTCTTTTTTTTTTTTAGTTTAGTTTGTGCTTGTATAAGGAGCAGCCCGTTTGACAAATCGGTCAGAAATCATAACGCGCAGCCCACTATAGCACCACTTTGGCAAGATGGATCGAGTTATATAGAGCCGCTGCAATGAAGGAAGGGACTTGGCATCGTCAGACTAAAAATATGAAAAGAATCTATTCGGGTGAGGAGGTTATTTTCCCTGGAAACATGTCGGGATTGGCTCCTCCGTCCTCGGTAACGGCAGAGAAATTCAACGTCACCCGTCTATTGCGCCAGACGCTGTACACTATCCACACACGGCCGTGTTGTAGACTCTGTGGGACGGGGGGAGATTTTTTTCATCATCAAGTTATTGATTGCGAGACTCTCTCTCTCTCTCTCTCCAGCTATGCCGGGCCCACATCTCTCTCTCTCTCTCTTTCGTCACACACACACACACACAAATCTTTGGCCCGGGTTGCGTCGCCCAGCTAGTATATAGACCTCGGCTGATATTAGGAGCTCTCTCTTTTCTTCACGGTCGCCGTTGTGTTGTGCATCGTGCACTATACTCTGTGGAAATATCAGTATTATATATATGGATATATCCAAATGTATGACGAACTGCTTTTCGACTGGTGAGCTGCTCTTTTCATAACCTATCGATCGCACAACAGCGCACACACACACGTAGAAAGAGAGACTCGAGCAGCACAGGCACAGAGCTGAGCTTTCCTATTGTGCGTATTACATTTCTATACCTTTTTCTTTTTTTTCTTCCTTTCTTTCCCCTTTTTTTTTATTTTTTTTATTTTCTATTTTCGTATGAGGTTTTTTGCCTCTCTCGCCCATCCAGGCCATTCATCCATCCAACCAGTCATCCAACGGCTCGTGTGCTCTTACAATGTTTGGCCCGTTATTTTTGTGTTGTTCAATTTCTATCCCCTTTTCTCTCTTATTTCTCTTATTTCTCTCTTTCCTCTTTCTCGCTGTTTATTGAACAGCTGACGTCTGTCTACCTCACTCGATTCGATAAAGGTCGCAAACATTTGAAAGGGGAAGGGCAAAAAAAGGGAGGGGGAAACTCTTTATTTCATTATCAGGCCTCCAGCCTCCTCCCTGGCCTCTGCTTTCTATTTGGGCAACTTTTCATTGGAATCTCGAGTCTCTCCGCAGCAGCACAGCAGCTCTTTGGGGGAGAAGGGGAAATTGATTTTTATCTCTTTTCGAGTGAATTGAATTGCTCCACCTATTATGCACGAATTCAATAAGGGCACGTTACAAAACCCGTGGAATCTTGTTTTGCTCTTTACAAAAATACGAAGTAATAACGACACTCTTAAGGGAGTAGAGGAAGAAAGAAAAAAGAAAAAAAAGATGACGACGTACCCGAGAGTTGTCATGGTGACGATGGTGTACCAGAAAGCGGCCGGAATGGAGGTGAAATTGGTTCCGTCGACGTTCTTCTCTGCGTAGAACATGACAGTGGCGAAGATGATGATGGCCATGGCCAGCGAGAAGACGAGGAAGCCCAGCTCGGAGGCGCAGCTCTTGAGCGTGTAGCCCAGGATGCGGAGGCCTTGCGAATGCCGCGAAAATTTGAAAATGCGGAAGACGCGGAAGACTCGCAACGTCACAAACGCTCCTGTTTGTCCATCGCCGAGGCAATAAAAGAAAAGTTTGACATTAGATTAGATTTGATCGCAAGGGGCGAGTTAGAAAATGTCCAGAATAAATAAATAATGATAGACTAGACGTGTTTAAACTCATAGTCGTTATTTAGGCGATTGCCCGGCTGATGATTGAGCCCCGTGCTGGCTCGGTGAACTTAACCATCACGCACTCACTCGGCTATGACTCATTTGCAATCGTGTCTTTCACTCCCGCTGCTTATAGTTCCGCGGCTGATAGTCTTGCTCCTTCATCCCTCCCCGTCGGACAAGGAGGGGGAAAAATGATGACGAATCGATGGAATTGGACAGCAATTTGACGACCATGTCCTCCCTTCCGTTTCCCTCCTTTTTTTTTTTTTTGGTTATATGTGTGCGCGCCTTGTCCGTCTGTGTTAGAGACTATCATCAAGTCGTCGGGCGCATCATCGTCGTACATTCTGCGTGACTTAACACGCCCTCCCCTCCGTACACACACACACACACAACCGAATTCTAAAAAAAAAAAAAAAGAAATGACAGATGGACTCAACGTCCGCTCAGTTCGTAATATCACATGACCTGCGGCTCCGAGTCCTAATATTTCTTCTTGGTTACAAATGGTCCAGTATAAAAAGAAAATTCTCCTTCCTTGGCCCTTCAATTACGTTAATCGAAATGGATTCTAGGAAGCGCAAAAGTTCTACACTCTCGTCCTTTTTGGGCGTACAAAGGGTGTACATACTTGGTGTTAAATGAAAGTGGGTACAAGCTTGTACACCCGGGTGTACATAAGGTGTACATATTTTTTTTGTACACCTTTTGTATACCCGGCACGAGGTCATAACGTCTTTGTTTTATCAAATTCGCGCGACCACCGTTTTTCTCACCCATCCCCCACTTTCAAGAATGAAAGGAAAAAATTTTTGCTTCCCTCTATTTTATCTCTATTAATCTTTACTTCATTTAATCTGATATTTTCCTCCTTCTCATTCTGTAATTTATGGCTTTCTAATGTCTTTCACCAATTGCCATTAACGTATTTGCTTTTATCGGGAGTCGAACCCGGAACCTCAGATTTACAAGCCAGTATTTATCCGCTGTGCCACCAGCTATTGATATATAGTAGGGAAGCTTGTAATACCAATTAATTCTTAGGGCAGAGAAAGAAACTTCTAATTTCAAGATTTCTATTGATTGCAATCATTGTTGAATTAAAGAGCTTGCTAACAATATATTAAGCCAACAACTTATCGAGTTTTCATCTAAAAGCACCATTGAATTTCGGTGATGGGACTTAGAAACATTTTTCGTTTTTAGCCGCCATTATGGATTTCCATCGCGCGGCTTTTCAAGAAAGAACTTGAGATTAGGGCGGTTAGGGATGGGAGAGAAACGAAGAAACGAAGAGAGAAAAAAAGATTTTTGGGTCTCTTCCTTTCGCTTAAAGAGTGAAAAACTCGAAAAAACCTAATTTGCATACTTGTAAAGGAGGCGTACAAATCGTTTTTTCCTTTACAGTATATACAAAAGGTGTACAAAAGGTGTACAAAGACGAATTTGTACACCAGCTACAAATATGTAGCCTAAAAAAGGACGAGAGTGTACCGCTGATTACGGAACGGGAGGCGGAGGCTGTGTCTTCCGAGAAAATCTACTTTTGACGTTATCTAGTTATATCATATTATTCGGTTTGATTCGATTTATTTAGTTCTTTAAAGGTTTTTTTTTATTTAGTTTTTTAAGACAAATTCAATAAAAAACTCGGTAATAAAAAAAATGGGTCAATTTTCGACTTATTTTCATAATGTGGCAAATGTAAAACCAAGCCATCCCAGATTGCAGACAATACAAACGGCACCTGAATTCGTGAAATATATTTTATTTTTGTATTATTATTTTTTAGAAAGTGAGAAAATATACAAGAAATGATTAAATAACCTATATAAGGAAATAGTTTGCACACTTTACAACTACCGTACACATCTTCCTATTTGGGCAGGTGTGCTTGTCTTAATTTTGTAAACCTAAGCGTGAATTATTTTATAGTGTAAAATGCTGGCAGAGGCAGATACAGACAAAACTTTCTACTTCAGTCTGAGGCCACCAAGACTTAGAAGAAAATGATGAAAGCGTCATTTTATAGGCATCTCAGTTTTTTTGTCATCAATGTTGTTTAATTATTTAGTTTGGTATTTAGCTTATAAAAACTAGATAAAAGTAAATCATAAACCGCGCGTATTATCTGCAAAGTAAAACTCTGTTTATTTTATTACGTACATAGAAACAAAATATTCAATTTAGTTTAAATGTATTTTATTTTCGTAGAACTAAATTTGCAACAGTACTGCCTAGTCTTTGTTTGTGCGTGAAGCAGATGATCAGCCGGTCGGAGGTTCACACGCTCTTGCCCAAATGCTAAACATATGCACCAGCGCCTCGGTATGTACACGCATATAATTATTTTTCCTTTCCTTTTGGGTCTCTCTCTCTTCTTGTTCTTGTCCTTATACAAATGCGGCGGCGGCGTCGGCGGTTGGTGCAAAGTTTGGCGTGCGCTCGATTATTACGATTTGAATGATGCCAGAGATTGCGTGTGCTCTACTTTGCCTGGCCGCCCAATCCCCTTTCGCCTGTGCGTGTAATATCCCAAAACGATACGCGGAGCACTACTACTGCTGCTGTTACTACTACTACTATAGAGTAGTACTGTAGTACTATAGAGTAGTAGTATTACTACACGGTACATCCTATACAACACCAAACTCTGTTTTTTTTTCCTCATCGTCTCTCGCTCTTGTTCGGCTGCCAAGTCCGGCCAGAAACATTGGAGACTAGGCGAATCACACGGATTGAAATAATCCATTTTCTCGGGATTTATTTTTTATTTTATTTTACTTTTTATTTCATTTTATTTTTGCAACTTTTGACGTGGAGAAATGACTTGAAATAGATTCGGGATAAAACGGAAGGACTTTTCCATCGTTGTCGATTTCCTTTTGATTCGAAATAATAAGAGTGGACATCTTTGATATTTTATTTTGGTAACTTTCTCGTTTGATCCCCTCTCAATTCCCACAGAAATTGGAAGATAAAAAGGAATTTCTGCGGATCTTTCGTCTAGTGATGTAGTGAAGCAAATGCTTTTACCTTTACGCTTGTACGTATCCCTTGACGCATTGGAACTTTGAGATGCTACTTGTAAACTAAAAGGTTCGGACATGTTCCGATATCTTACGCTGTGATGCCCAGCTACTAATAAACTCGACTTTTACCTAAATATCTTGTTCGTTAGAACTTTTTTTTTCTTTCTTTTTTCGATTCTTCTCCATTTTCTTCCTTTGCTCTTGTTCCTTTGATTTGCGCCTTCTTTGTTATTCAGCTCTGTGCACAACTCCCGAAAGAGAAATTTCTTATTTTCTCTCTCGGCAAAAAGGGGAAAATGCAAATGAGGAGTGACGGCCGTTACGAGAGTCGATGCCTTTTGGCCCAATTGTCAATTCAAAACAACGGGACGACTGATTATTTCCCGTCGAGATAAATTAAAAAGAATACTGCTGCCACTAAAACTCTATTCCTCCATCGACTCGACTCCTCTCAAAAGAAAGGAGGAAAGAAAGAAAGAAGACCGTTTTGTTAGCGCAAAGTATATCGTCTAGGAGTTTCGGTATATATATAGGCCACGGGTGCGTGAGTCGACTGAATGCAAGCGAGAGCCGCAAATCCAAACAGTTATATAATCTATGTAGTAGTACTGTGTGCAATAGCAACAGCAGCAGCAGGAGGAGACGCATTTAGCCGTTAAACCAAAACAATAGAAGGGGCCAACGAATAGAAATGGAGGCTTGCTTTACTATATACTAGTACATGTATATATACGCCCAGAGATTTACCGTCACGGAAAATCCCCTTGCGTCGTCATGACCCTTTTGGTTGTCTCCCTTTTCTCTTTTATTTATTCGTAACCACCCCCTGCTCCTCCCGGGCAGCCTAGCCTTTAGCTATGGGTTCGAATTTTCGGTTGTTTTTTCTTTTCTTTTTTTTTCCAACCGAACGCCAATCCCGAGCGAAACCTCTTCGTGTTGGGCGCTCAAGTGAAACGGCAGTCGGACGACGCCACGACGGGAGTCGGCGAGTTGAGCTTGGCCCTTCAGCCTCTCGCCTTGTCTCTCTGTCCGTTTTCTATAAATCAGTGGCTAAAGGCAGTCGAGGCGGAATGATCCTGTCCCGTACATAAAATAGCGCCCAATGCTCTCCGCCGACTCTCTGCAGCCGCACGAAAAAACAAAAAACAAACGGCAGCAAGCGGGCGGGAGAACCAATTGATTTCATTTGATATAACCGCCGCCAACCGGTTGCTCTTCTTTTTTTGTGGTTTTTGTGTGGTTTGTATTTTTCTTCTTTTTGGCTTGTCCGCCCTTGACTCGGAATTGTTATTATTGTTGTCGCCATCTTTCCATTATGCCCGCTTCATGCTGCCCGTTCGACCTTCTCTTTCTATAAGGTTAAAAGATCCCGCGGGATCTACCCTCCACCGCATCTAAACTGTTCCGAGCCAGCTGCCTGCTGTTGCTCTTGCTCCTGGTTAGACGAGTGGAGATAAATAATTCGACGGGAGAGATGGGCGCTGGGCTAAAGGGGATGGAGGGTGTTTGATTACACACTAGCGATCGACACTGGTTTACTAGCAGCAGCAGCCGGGCGACTATTTACATCTGCGGGAGTATAGAAGGCGACACACGCGCACGCCCCCCGTTGGATATTAGATTTGCGCTATACTTGGGTGTATAGTCCATCAGCGGTGCGATGTGACGTGGGTCACAGACAACGGGGAACCGGACGGATCTAAATTATACAGTCACAAGGATATAAGAGGCGGGTAAGGTGATATCGACTGTGAGCCAAGCGGGCGCCAACCATCCGGAAAGACTGGGAGAGACAATCCCCTCATGAAAAAAGGTTACACACGGAAGACGGCCAGGATTTTGCCGGGAGGGGAAGGCGACAATTCCTTTTGGGCGGGAGTACGTGAGTGGAGCGTTTTCGCGGTGGCTTAATGAAAACGAGCGGGTAGACTTTTGGCTTTCCTGTGCAGATATTGACACACTTTAAAGAAGTAGTGCAGCGGGGGGTCTTAACTCTTGGCGTTCTACACACGTAATGGCACAGCTTGAACCTAGCGCCACTGCCGGAGTGGCGCTGGAAAGAAAAGTAGTAGTGGACTCGTCTAGTATAGTATTGGTTGAGCAATTGGTTTAGTCGGGCGACGGTCGACGGTTGAGTGGGTTATTTCAATTGCGTGCACTTTTGCGCTTTGCCCGGCAGCAGCACAGGAGAAAGAAGAAAAGAACCCCTGGGGCCATGGTAGAGAAAGGAAATATGTATGTATGTATGTATCGAGTGTGTTGTCTGTGTCGTGAAAGGGAAAATCGACGACATGTAAAGAAACACAACAGAGGAGGAAACGGGACGAGAGAGGACGAAAGAAAAAAAAAGGTGAAACGAAAACAATAACCGGAATCGCTCCATCAAACGGGGCGGAGGCTATCAAAAATAGGCGGGGAAGGAGGGGAAAGAAAAAAAAGCAATCAAGGAGGGAAAATGAAGAAGACGAAGAAGAAGAAAAAACAAATCTCGTTTTGATTTTTTTCTATCGCCACCACTGGCAGGATCAGATGGATTTTATACACGGCGGAATAATCGAGGAAGAAGAAGAACAAGCCATTTCCCATTATAGCCCCCCGGCATATATATATATCTACCACTATACTACTATACCCGTATCAAATAGAGAGGAGAGAAAGTGCACTTGATATATAAACGGGACCGCGCCGTTTGGCGTTATCTACGAAGGGGGAGGGTTTTATTGTTATTGTTTTGATCATTCCCGAAGATGAAGCAGACGGAGATTGCCGATGGGGTGCGGGTATTATAGACGTAATGACCATGAAAAAGGGACATGAAAGATAATGGATAATGCCGCGGAGAAGAAGATGAGGAAGAAGCGCATAATCAACTCCCTTTTGATATATTCTCCCCCCTCCCCTTCGCTTATTATTACCATCCTCCCGCAAATGCTGTATACAGCATCACCCCCAAAATCGTTTCATTTGACTATACTTTTTGATGATCTCCCCCTTTTTTTATTTGGTTTAAAAAAAAAAGAAATTTGATTTACCTGAGACATCGTCGTTTTCAGTGGAGATGCCCAGGCCAATGTAGTAGGGCAAAATGGCCACCACGTCGATGATGGACATGACCGAGCGCATGAACTTGCACCGGTCGGGAGCGGCGAATAATCTGTTTTTGGAAATTTTGGGAAAAACAAGAAGGTCAGGTTAGAGTGGTGGTATCCAGTACTAAAACAACCGTGTTGCACAGTTGAAACAAAACAAACAGGAACAGGAAGTGGCGGGGTGCTGCTCATATGATTGTGTATAGCCCCGTTGGTTTCCCACGCAGCAGGAGGAGTCGTCGTCCGCATCCGTCTATGAATAACATCACTACCGCTTCGCCCTTTTGTCTATCTATTATAGCACGCATTATTACGTAGTTGCTGGATGCCCAAGGATATTATCATTCATGGCGACTGGCAGCAGGAAGGAGGGAAATGCAGAGCCGAGCGTTGCATGTACAAACACACAGCACACACCATATCCAACACGGTGGGGGAAAGAGAGATAATAATGATGAGAGTTGAGTGGATTAGATATGCTCGCACACCCTAGACGCAGACTCCCCTTTTTGCAACTCCTATACATCCTTTAGGGCTAGACTAGACTCGAGAGCTACCTGTACGCAACTATACTCGTTCTGCATTATACCTTAACGTCATTTCGTAATAATAATAACGTACGATCTGCTCTTATGGAATATTTCACCAAAATTTCGATGAAGAAGCAGCTCTTGCACACGGCTGACACCTTTTTCTTTTTGGGTTTGTTTGCCATTTTGAAATTTTTTTTTTTTTAATTTCATTTTTCATAATTAAAAAGACTTTTTTTGAGAGGGGAACATCATCGTGTTTACTCTGATTATGATATCGATCGCCGGGATATTATACATATTTGGGGGGGGGGGAGACTATATATAATAACTCCGTTGTGCGTTTGCTTTCCCGTTTTTCTCCCCTTGTTGGAGTTGCCATGGCAACTGCTGATCTTTTTTCTTTGCTCGACGACGATTTCTGGTCGCCTTGGAGGTGATGGTTCGCTCCTTGTGCTAACGTTGCGCAGTCTGATATTCATGTTGCCCCATGCGTCTTTTTATATATTTCCGGGAAATAATTGCCGCGCCGCTGTGAGCAACAATTACGTGCGCATACAAAAGACAGTAGGGGGGGTCCATCTCCATATCAATGTTTCAAAGAGAGAAGAATGACCTTTCAAGTTCTAAATGAGACTACACTCGCCTTGAGGCCGTCTATATACGGAAGGCGAACGCGGGGAGCGATTATTATTGGATCGCCCAATTAGGTGGACGCATCTCAAATGCCCCACTCGATCGTTATAGCTGCCATCCAATGAAGGGGCAAAGTAGAGAAGAAAACGAGTCGGCATCTAATGCAATTCGCTTCTTCTTCTTCTTCTCCAAACTCTGTTGAGGACTCGCAATTAAGTTTCTTTAGTTCTTATACAGACAAGGTGCTGCTGCTGCCGGGGCGATGCGAGTCGTTGCGAGTGCAATTGAGTTTCTTTGCTCATTTGCAGCTTGTTAGAGTTGCCATTGTCGCATCATCATCACCGTCGAAATCTCCTCGTTATTGAAAGAGCTTAACGTCTAATGCCGGCCGACCCCCATTTGTTGGGTACGTTTCATTCCGTTTAAGCGCATCTCTTCTTTTCTCTTTTTTTCCTTTTTCCTCTCCGTGAGTTGATTAGTTTGCCTTGCATTTCGGCCATGATTACGTATTGATTATCGGTCCGTTTGTTAGTAGACAAGCACTAGGAATGATGGGGCTCGTTAACGTTTGATGATGAGAGAAGCAAAGAAATGCCCGGGCGGCGGATGGGAAATATCCAGCTCGGCTCTAATGGAAAGGGACGGGCGACGGATATAGTTTATATGTCGACACAGGTAATAAATAACGTACAAAAAGAAAGAGATGACATTTCACTCTGTGAATGTCAACCATTGAATGTATATATGGCAATGGCTGGCATAGTCCACTCGACTCTTTTTTCCTCTTTTCCTTTTTTGCCCTTTTTGTGTCTGGTGGACAAAAAAAGAAATTGGCAACTCAAACAGAACCACCAACCCTTTTGGGGGTTGCACCTCTTTTCCCTCCTACGACGCAACAACAACAACACAGGGAGGAGGAGAAAACGGGGGAAAATATATATTTAGTTTTTAAATAATTTCAAGCTTCCGCAGAGCCTGCAACTATTTGTGTCGCTACACCTAATGGGCCCTAATGTTTAAGGAAATGGTGATGGACGCGAAGAAGTTATTTTTTTTTCTCTCTTAGGGTGGGGGACTGGGAGAAAAGAACAAAACAATAGAACACGTGCTTTGCTGTTGTTGTTTTTGCTGTATACCGTTTCCTGTTAAATCCAATCTGACTAATGGATTTCCCCTTATTTTTTTTACTTTTTGCTCCGGTTCCTTTTCTTTTTATGATTTAGTTAATACGCGTATTAGAGCTTATGGCCCCGGAACCGGACCTTCCGGCCCTGATATCCCGGGAGTAGTTGGTATACGTACAGTAGCTATACGTTCTACATCGGCGTTCGCCCGTTTGTTAGTCTCCTATAGACGCCTAAAGAGGAGCGACTGGCTATAGTTTAGTAGTTGCTGTGCTACAGAACAGCTCAGCATATCAAATGTAAATAGAGTACACATACACACACACATATAAATATATACTGTGTAGTTGTTGTATAGTGTAGGTAATATTTATGAAACGGCCAGTTATCACGCCATCGGCATCGCCTATAACCCCCGGACGGGGTTCTCTCTCTCTATGTACCAGTTCTTTAGAGTTGTTGTTGTTGTTGTATGGCCCACCCACGCTAAAAGCTCTGCGCATTTAATATTCTTTTATATCCGCCATCCCTCCACTTTCCAGATATGTGTGTTTTGTACAGCTACAAACAAAAGGCTACGCTGGAAAAGAATGCCAGCCTTTTTTTTCTGTCTTTCTTTCTTTCTTTGACATGGCTCTTTCTGTGACTGGCTGTTGTTTTTTTGGGGGAAATTTTTGTTGTTGTTGTTGTCGTTTGTTTGTTCGTTTGCTGCTGTTGTTTGGGGTTTTTTCGGGAGTCTCCCCTCGCAGCTGAACGAAGAATACCAATGCCTGAATCTGAATATACTCGACTGCGGGTAGACTCTATAACCAGCGGAAGCCAAATCAAACTATTAGCCTGGGAGTTGTTTTCTTTCTTCTTTCTAAAGGGAGGACCCAAAGTGAATTTCCTCATTCCTCGTGAAATCCCCATAAAAGATTTGGAGAGAGAGAGAAAAAGTTATGGCAAACAAAATAGGGGAAAGGCCAGGTAATTGATGCCGTTATTTCCCGTTCATGTGTAGGAGCAATACGGCACGTGTAAGGGTCAAAGCGGCAGAGAAGAAAAGGGTAAAAGGAAAAAAATGAAAAACACACGCCACCAATCAATAAATAAATAATAAATTGTCAAGACGACGTCTGTATGCGTACATATAATAATAATAACACTGGCGGTAACTGTTGTTAGTCTGCGCTATAGACAAAATTGTCGCTGCGTGCATCATGGATATATATATATATATAATACATGGATGGAGAGAGAGACACCCACACACGTCTCCGTGACTCTCTTATTTTTCTTTCGCTATCAAATTTTCTCCTTCGCTTTTCCTTTTTTTCTTTTTCTTCCCTCCTTTTTTTTGCACAACGCACGAAACGCTTCGTGTGTCTCTACCGTGTTGCGTAGTTACTGAAATTCATTTTTTTCCCTTTTGTTTTACAGTTTTTGATGGAAATTAATTGTAATGTTATATTCCACCCCCGCCGTTACGAGCCGTGAATTGCTGCTGTGTGTGGCCAATGGCGGCCGATGTCACAAAGTCGTCGTCGGCTTTGCCTTTTTGATTGCGTTGAGTTCTCAGACTCTCTCTCTTGATCAAGAGTCTCTTAATGAGTTTGAATAATGGAACAGGTCGGGAGCTGAGGCCCTGCAACACGTGATTGGATTGGGTCGAAAATTCCAGTTCATTTGCTCTCCTCTTCCGCGAGTCGAAAATTCTATTTGACGTTATCGCCGTGTCATGGTCTCACGGATGAAGCTCCGATTCGGCCGGAGGAAAATTAAAAGGCGATGGCCTGTGTGCTGTGCTGTGCTGTGTGGGTTCCGTCGCTGCTTGCCTGGGCGCTAATGTTCGTCGCTCCATTTGGTTTTCATCGCGCCCCACCGGCGGCGATACACTCCAACTGACTATGTATGCCTCGTTGTGATGTGCTACACGGAATAACCTTGCCCTCAATGACGCAATGGTCCGCACCATCAACCCAATCACACACACACATGCAGGCACACACCACTGTGCGCCGTTTATCAAGCCCAGTTGGCTTCCTCCCGTCTATAAATATACGCGGGAGTTTGGACAAGTCGCTGGGCCGTTACTTTGGGAGAGACAAGGTCGGCCATTCTGATTCATCTCTCCATGTTTTCCAGTACACACAGACACACACACACACAGTAACTGATTGCCGTGTCGAAACGGCCAAAAAGGAATGAAAAAAACCAAACAAAAAAACTCACGTTTCATTCAATGCACTGCTGAGAAACTGCTCTATAACGGAGCTGTTTGTTTCAAACGGAGCCGCCACCACTGGCAGTCAATAAAGGCGCCCAAACAACAGACAGACATCGAGTCCGTCTTCGTCGATTGCTGGCGCAAACAAGAAATGCTTTGCCGATCGCCAGTTTGTTTTGTTTTTGTTTTATTTCGTGCCGGTTGAGCTCGGCGTTGGCTATATGGACTGCGAGATTGGCCGGTCGCGGACGAGACACAAAGGGGACGCCGAGAGGAAACAAAAGATGAATTAAATGCCGGGTCGTGGGATCGATTGCGGAGAGTCAAACAAACAATCGGCACCGACGACGACGACGACGGCCGCCGCCGTTATTGATTGGCAAAAGTACTTTGAGGGTCTAATAAATCCGTCGCGGCCGGTGATGGAAGTCGATAGGATGGAACTTTGATCTATTCCTTGATGACGTTTCCCTCTCCTCTCCTCTCTCATCTCGTTTAGCCATTTCTCATTTTCCTCGCAGATGAACGCCAACGATGGGAAGGAGGAGGATCGGCCGAGGTGTGTGGGAGGACATGTTGAAGGGGCGCCAAAAGACGTCGGAGGAGGAGCTGAAGAAAAGATACGACCCGGAGTTGCGAGTTGGGTCGGATGGGCTGAAGGAGGTTGGGGGGGGGGGGACGCGATGAAACGACAGCCCAAATAGATGGCCAGCGACGTCATCATCATCTCTGCTGGCAGCAGGTCAGTTTCTTTTTGTTGCCGTTTTTTTTATTCTTAAGCAAACTTCCCTCCCCCCTCGTTGACATTTATTGTCTGCCGGCCAGTGGCGGGGTCGGGGAAAAAAAAAAGCCCGAAAATGAAAGAGAGCGCTCGGCACTCGTGTATAAGATGATGGCTCCCGCGGGAAAGTCTAGAGACATCAGCCTTCATTTTCTCTCTCTCTCTCTCTTTCTCTCTCGCTCCTTGTTTCTCTTTCTGTCAAAACGGAGGAAGAATATAAGATATGAATCCGGCTTTGGCCCCGGGAATTTCATCTCCCCACCAACGATGATGATTGCCAGTCTATCTGCTTTTTATTCCAGTCAGAGTCGGGACTCTGCTCTCTCTCTGCTCTCTCTATTCTCCCCTCATCGCCAGATGTAAAAGTCTCTTTCAAGTTCTTGCCTCTCTCAAATCGCCATGTCGTACAGCAGCCACTTCTTTGATCTGCTCGTCGACCAAACTCCAAACTTGGCTTTCTATCTCATCGGATTTGTTCACTCGCCCACCAATAGCCGTTTTTTCCCCCTTTTTTTTCCCTTTTTCTTCATCTTGTGTGCGCCACATATACACATAAAAAAGCGCATATCCATGAAAGATTTATAAATATGTAACGTCCTTCCGCCTTCCCCCCCCCCTCCTTTTAGGCACCTCAACTTGAAGGCTGGATGCTTTGAGATGGATGATGCAACTTGACGTCCTAACGAACGTATACACGTTACACTAGAGTCCGTTTCCGCTTTGCTCCGCATCTCCTTCTCTCTCTCTCTGCTGTATGCTGTGTACTATGGCGTGGTGTGTGCGGGAGTCGTTGTCGGCTGTTATAACTAGTCGACATTTGATGATAACATCGCCAACATGGATGTATAATGCAGAGTATAGTGCCGGTGTGTAGGAGCGGAGGAGGTTTACGATCCATCCCAGCTGAGTGATACGAGCCGCTAACTATTTGCCTAACATGTTCTCTGCTCTGCTCGATCCGTCACGCGGGAAATGATGGACCAATAAAAGAAACGGCGTAGTGAGACGGGGGTCATAATCTATCGAGTTATATGGCCGGCCAGCTATAGCAATAGCGCTGCAACATCTTACAAAGCGACATGGAAATGAAACGGGCCGAGCTAGCCTATATAGCCTAGCTGCCGGCCGTTATAACGGGTCTCATCGACTTTTGAATATTTTATTTCTTTTCGGTAGATGAGGCTATAATAAAAATAATAATTACCTGAGCAAGTATTCAGCAGTGAAGATCATGACGCAGGCCGTGTCTAGGCAGAAGAAGATGATTTTGTATCTCTCGCCGCATGGAATGGATTCGCTGTTCTTGGACAAGAGCCGGCCATCGGCGGCCAGTGGCATGGCCATGCCCAGGGTGCACGGCACCGTCTCGACGACGTTGGCCATGACGCTGACGGCGATGAAGAAGCCGGTGACGTAATAGAAGACGAGGGCCGCCGTCGACGTGTGCGGGTTCTCAAAGGCCCGCCACATTTTCTCGCGGGTGTTGCGCAGGTCCTGGGCCGCTTGCGAATTCTGTTCGTTGTTCTCGCTCAGCTTGTCGTCCATGATGCGCTCGGCGTTCTCCCGCTTGCGGTCGCGGTAGTCCTCGTAGCAGCAGTCGCCGATGACGTCCGGCACGATGCCGAAGAAGGCCAGCTCCTCGTCGTAGCTGGTCAGGCACTCGTGCTTCGGGTAGTGCAGTTTGCCCGTCCGGTAGTAGTTGAGGATGTGCCGGAAGATGTCCGGGTCGCGGTCGAAGAAGTACTCTTTCGTCTCTTCGTCGTAGAAGAATTCACGCTCGTTGGAGCCCAGCAGCGTGTCCGGGTATTTTTCCAGCGTGTTTCGCCACGTCTCGAACCGCCGTCCTAATTTTTATTTTTTTTCACCCAAAGAAAAAGAGAAATGAATCCAAATTATTCTCTATTTATAATTTTTTTAAAGCGGACATGAAAATGATGGCCAAGGAATATTCCAATTAATCGTAGCCATCACTTTGAGACATTCACGCCAATTGGAACGGAACGGGGCCTGGGGCACGTACAAGATGGATGGATGGCAGCCGCTATTTTTCTTATCCGTCCTCCCTGTAGTATATCCTATACTTAAAAACCCCGTGGCCACCCCCCTCCATCTCTTTCACTTGGTGGCTATAGCCTCTTCTATAGCTCCTTAAAAGAGATTATTCCTTCCCTCCTGCGCTCCCAATATTTCCATCCGTCAATGTCGCATTTCGCGATACCAGCGAATTCCCCAGCTAAACGGAATTTTTCTCCTTTTTCATTTGTTGACGCGCGCATTGCGCGAAGGCAGCCTGTGGCGTGTCCCGTGCGGAACGAAACGACCGTGAACGGAATGTTTCCGACCTTCTTTTTGAATCGAAAACAACTGGATATCGTCTTGACGTCCCAAGTCTCAAATTTTGCGCGAAACGTCCGATTATTATCTGTCGTATAGTCCGGGTAGTAAAGTAAAGAGTCGTCGTATGTAGTCATCAATCAGGATCGCCTTTTGTGTCACGTCTTACATGTCCGCCCTGGCGTATATGTGTGTGTGTGTATGACAATCTTGTCTAACGCGCGTGCGGATGTGTGTGGGAGTTTGGACCAGCAGCTAGACTTTTGCTTGTTTTTTTTCTCCTGTGGATCGGGGGGGATCCATCCATCCGTGCGATGTGTGTCCTGCACGGCGCACAGCACAGCAAGAGACAGCGCGGCAGTTGGTGCGGGAAGGAGCAGTTCGGCGACGGCCTAGAGGCGAAATGATGTGAATGAAGAGACTGGAGGAGCCTTGATGATGACAGATCGGCCCGATTAGGAGCCGACTGCTGGACCAGAGAGAAACAAACACGGTAATGGTGGCCAATGGCGGAGAATCTATCTATCGAGGCCCAATGCGGAAATGGAAGGGTCTAGTCATCCGGAAGAGAAAGAGGAAATAAATAGGAGATAGGAGGAACCCCCTCGTGAATATGGAAACATCGTGAGAGAGAGAGGCGCAACCGGACTGTCAAAAACTGGGGTGGGGGTAGGGGGGGGGGGGGCTGTTGCCTAGGGAGGTTTGAGCCAAGTAAGACACATCTTGGGTGAGTTGATGACTTGGTTGTTCATCAGATTCGCCGTGTATGCACACACACACACACAGAGACAAGTTCATCCGGTGCGATGCTCTTCTTTGGAGCTCCTTGACGTTTACAGTTGGGGGACACATCAAAAGGGACTGGCGTGCCCCGTGTTTGGTCACCACTCCTATTGGCTCGTCACGCAGAGACTCGTTTCACGGTCAATTCGTCCGTCCGCTGGATCTTTGAAGCTCTTGATGTGTTGCCTGGCTGGCTGGATGTGTGTGTGTGTGCCAAGAAGAAAGAGACTCGGATCGCAGGGGGGGGGGAAATGAGAGTGGCTCAGTAAGGATTGGATTTCTCAGAAGCGAATGAATTCCTGTCAGCGGATGCAAACGGATCATCACATAATGGACGGTATAAATAGCTGCACGGTGGGGGATCGCGGATCGACCAGCAAAGGCGGGCGACACGGGCGAGTTTTTTGGGGTTTCTTTTCCCTTTTTTAATTTTAACTAAGCTCCTTGTTAGCAGGAGGGAGCGAGTCTCTAATAATCGTAAGTGATTGCCGGTGTAGCAACAACAACAACAACAAACGCAAATTTCTCCCTCTTTTGTCGTTGAATAGATTCTCTCAATTTCTTCCCTGTGTGTGTGTGTGTGTGTGTGTGTGCACTTTTGATCTTTGGCGTCGTGCATCTTCTTTGCTGCCTTTCATATCCCGCCCCTTTTGTAGCCCAGTCGATAAAGGAGATAAACTCCCGAGTCGGCAGCCACCACCCACAACGACGACGACGACGACGACGATGGAGGAGGAGGATGCCGGAGTCCTTCCGGAGAAGGAAAAAAATAGAAGAGAAAAAGATGAACGATATCTTTTGAGCTCGCTGCATATTCTAGTCTCTGTGTGTGTGTGTGTGTGTGTGTGTGTGCACAATAGAGTGAGAATGGCGTGGAGTGAGAATGGCGCTGTTATGTACACAACAGCAACTCGAAACTCTCTTGCATGTGTGAGGCGCTTCGTCCTTTTGCTGCACAAGCGAACAAATAAGTCTTATTGCTCAAAGTGGTGGATGTTCACACTGTTCAGTCTCCGCTCATACCATGGATTCACCACGATGTAATCTTGGCCTATTTTTTCCTTTTTTTTCTTTCTTTTGATTTCTTTCGTGTGCGCCTCAGCCGCAGTTAGGATATGTGTGTGTGGCCTAGTCTCTCTTGTCCTCGACATTCTTCAAGACGACGACGTCATTTTTGCTGAGCATCCAGTAGTGGCGCAGTCGGCAATGCAGAGGCAAATAACCAACAAAAGTTTCACCAATCCCCAACAGGCGAGATGGATGAAAAAAGTTGACGTTTCTTTTTCCAGGGGGGATATTGATCAAAAGACCTGTTGTTATTTCGATGCTTTTATAACAGAAGAGAGAGAGAGAATGGTTGGGCGGGATTGGCTTTTATTTGCAGCAGGTGGTTCCTCCTCTCCCTGTTCCTCCTCCCCTTATCCATCTGACTGTATACGATCGAGTGACTCGCTCTTTATTCGCCATGGTTAAAGAATCCTTTTCTCCTGCGTGTGACAGTCTCGATCCTTTTTCTTTCCTGCGTTAGGAATATCCAACTGATGGGCTGCTGATGTATGGCCATTCGTTTTTCGCTTGGCTCTTTGCCCCACCCACCTCCCGCAGCGTTCCTCCCACTCGACAAAGATGGGCATCGCCGAAGAGAAGGATCGGGAAACGATAAGGAGCGCGGACGCAACGAGAGAGAAAATAAAAGAGAAAAAATTTCCTTATTTCACATGATTCATATTTGTTGTGATCCTCTGCTGATGTCGTCGTGATTTAGCGCCCCATTTTGGCTGTCTGTTGCGTGCGTTGCACTTTGGAGACTCTCCCTCCCAAAGTCTAAATTTCCCGCGACAGGATCGGTAGATCATCAGTTGGATCATATCTCTCAATTAGTAGCAGCAGCAACAACAACGTCGGGCTGTTAATATTTTGGCTCCCCCCTCTGCTCTGCTCTGCTCTGCTCCATATCGCCGACAACGGGCAGAGATATTATCCCGTGAATGATGTACACACATCGCGCCCGCCTATCGTCCGACTGTCACCGACGTGTCTCGCTCAATTCACAACGGCGCCGGGAAATATGAAAACATCTATTTTAATAAAAAACACGTCTTTCATCGCTGCCGCCAAGTTGCTTTCTTTTTCCTTTGGAAAAATAAACAAATAAACAAGTTTTTCCCTTTCTTTGTCGACAATGGGAGACAGCGGTGGCATTTACCACAGACCGTGTGAGGATTGTCGTCGTCGTCGTGACGGTGAATATTTTTGCGCCGGGCTTTTGTCCTCTGCGCCGACAGGCCACTGAGCCGGCAGACTCTTCTTTAATTTAGTATGTGGCGAACGGAAGGAAACCCAAGCGGCTGCTGGGGGCTGTGACACAATGGCCAACTTGGTCGTCGTCGTCGTCGTCTACCAGCGCACTACTACATAATGAAGATGAACAAGTGTGTACATCTAGCTAGACTAGATGTTCAGCAGTCAATCTAAGTAGATCTAGTATATTCACATGAATCACGACCGAATAATTCAACGTCTCCAGCAGCGTTGGCGATATTCGTTTTGACGATGCAATCATTTCTGATATCAGTGGGGGTTATCTATCGACTGGTGTACTATGTGCCCGGCCGTGTTGTCGTGGTATGTGTTCATCATGGGAGGATGAATTGTTTTTACGCCCGTTTTATTGGCGTTTGAACGTGAAGACGGTCGGCGAGAGATGAGAGAGAGAGGAGCTAGTAGGGGGCATGCGTGGTCTGATCACGCTCGGCCTGTCTTCTCTATTCCATCCGCCATCCATCTCTCATTTTGTCTTCTCTCTCTCTCTCTCTCTTCTCTCCCCCTTTTCTTGTCCATTTCTTTCTTTCTTTTTCCCTCGGCAAAGAACCGACCTCCTCCTCCGTCACTCTGCGTGCCTCCCGCCAGACGACGCCGAGTATTGATCGCCTCTTTTCTATATACTCGCCTCCTCGCCGTGTGTGTGTGTGTGTGTGTGGCTGTGGCTGTGCCTCGGCTCGTCGGCTTTCTCTCCTCCAGATGCGCACATGAAATTCCGTCTGAATTTTCCCGTCGTAAATCGAAACCGGAGCGCCGAGCCGATTTGGTGCCAGTTCGTGGGGATAGAATGGCACTGGCCACGCTGAATCGACGTCTAATTGGAAGACGGACAAGCCAGGTCTGCACGAACGAAACTCTCTGTCTCTCTCTCTTTCCCCCGTCCCTTTTTTTTAAACAGACATCAAGTGGAATGATGACGCAAATATTTTTTGTCTTCTGTAATTTTTTTTCATTTTTTCGAAAAATGAAATGGATTCACAATAGTTCGTTTCCCTATTTTTCTGTTGGCTCAGCTTCAAGACACTAAGAAAACAAAAGCACGCGCCTTCATCTCCAGCATCTGTTGAATTTGTTTTGTCGCTGCTGCTGCTGCATTAGTTTCCATGTTAAATAGTCAATGGCCAAAACGTTGCCAGCCTTCGAGCCAAAACGATGAAAAATGGGGGTACCTAGCAGGAAAAAGTTTTTCGCAGTTGAGGACTTTTGAGAGCTCATCCATTGTGGAGTAGAGAAATGGCGTCTCGCAAGGCAAAGAAAAAGAAAGTATGCGCTAAATAATTTTCATCAATAATCCATCAGTAGGAAATGAAAGAAGTCGAGAGTTTTGTGTGTTTATTTCCACTTTTAAAGTCACTGGAGAGAAAAGAGAGAGATGGATGGACGGATATAACCCCCCCGCAATATATAAGCGGAGGTGGCACGGCCCATTATTATGGGACCCTGCGTATATCGCGCGTCACTTATAATGCAACAGCTGGCAGGGCAGCAGCAACTGCCGTTCGCGCGATTGAAATTAAATTTGGATTGATAATTCCCTCTTTTTGCTCGCTCTACTATTTATGGGCAAAAACAAAGCAAAAGGGAGCCAACGTGGCACCGGCTAAAACTTGTTGCTCACGCGGGCCAGCAAGCAGCAAGATGCTCGTGCATTGTGCAGATATGCGCTACCCTTTATTTGTATTTTTTGTTGCTGCTTGCTTTTCCCGCTACCGCCATACATTTATTAAAAGCCTCTTTTTTCCTTCTTTTGACTTTTCCTTTGCCTTTCCAATCCAATTCGGGCACTTGCGGATGCGGAGTTTGGTTGCCCTCCCCCCTTTTTTTGTCTGCCCGGCCCATCAGACAGTAAAAGCCCAAGAGAATCGTCGTCGTCGTCGTCGTTCCACTTTTTCCCCTATGAGGAAGCGAGGCAGAACACAGAAAAAATAAAATAAAAGATCATTTATTTGTGTTCGTTGTTTTCTAGTTTGGTGGTTTTCTTTTCTTCCAATGTATCCGCAAATGACACACAAGGAAGTTGGGGGGAAGGGCGAGTCTTTGGGCTTTTAGTGACCGACGGGGTGGGAATTGTTGTCGCAAAAGAAGAAGAAGAAGAAGAGCAGCAGCAGGCCATCATCTGTGTTGTTGCAAACAAGATTTGTCAAAAGTCTAAATGGGCCGCGCCATCAGCTGCGCGTCGTCGTCGTCGTCGGCCGAAAGTGTACAACAGTCATTCCATCACATGTATGTGATGATCCCCGGGTAAAAGAAGGGGAGGAAAAAAAAGGTGCTGCTGCTGCTGGTCGGCTCCTAGCTTCTTTTTATGCGCTCTCTTTCTCTCTATCTCGGTGCGGATGTGAGGGGGGGGGAGGGAGGAGAGAAAATGTTTAAGGGGCGGCGCAGAAGGCGAATAAAAAGTGGGTCGTTATCCGCTCACTCTCAATAGAGCGGCGATGATGTAGTAAGTAGCGATGGCAATCATCACGACGGGACACGAAATGGCGAAACATTTTGACGAGTGACGAGCGGCAGTTAAGGCCCCCCCCCCCAGAATGGACTCGACGGGCAAAGGCAACTGGAAGGAGTTTTTCTCTTCTTTTTATATCGAGATCAATGCGCTGATGGATGTAAGCTCTTTCATCTTGCACGATAGAGAGGAGGGCGTGGCCTCGGCCCAATTCTCCCGGGGACACCATCAGGCCGTTACACTCCGCGATGATATCCTTGGCCCGCCGCCGCCCGCCCGCCCGTCCGCTCGCCCGCCGCCGTATCTTTTGCCAACGGCAGCGCCGCACGCGCGTGTCTACGACGACGACACGTTTGGACGTCGGATGATGGAAGAGGAGGTCCGCGTGCTGGCAGAAAAAAGTGGAGGGGAAACTTTGTGTTGTCCTGCAAGAGCGGAACAAGATGAGGGCGTGGTAATCGTTTGTGTCCGTCATGTTGTGCCTCTATTCCGGGCACTGGATTTTTTTGTTCCCCCTTCCCCCGTCCTTTTCCTCCTAGGGCAACAAGTGCGTGTCATTCTAATCAACCTGATGCTGGACGACCTTTTCTTTCTCTCTCCATTCGTCCGCTTCTCTCTGGTTTCTCTCGCCATTCCTCTCCTCTCCCGATCGATAACGGCAGAGACAACACGGCGGCAGCAGCCGAGCGGAGCCAATCTCGTTTCGGCTGGATGTTGTTGTACGAGAGAGTCGACAGTGTGTGTCGCTAGAGCGGACGACGGGACGACGGCCGAATGCCAGCACAGCTCGAAAAAGATAAGACCCCGAGATTCGGGGATTTCCAACAGTTAAGTGGTGCGGATTGGAAGGCAAGCGAATTGATGCCCTGATTCCTCCAGCATATCTTGTCCACCATTCCGGCGAATATCCCAGCCGCCGAGTCCACGACTCGATCGACAGGCCGCCATTCGATCGTGTCTGATGATTTGCTGGACTTGATTTAAAAGACCTCAGCTCGAAATGAGAAAAATGTTTCATTCTCCCGTTGTGGAAATAAGAAGGAAACTGAGAGATTGGCCCGTCAGTTGGGAGGGAACGATCGATTTCTTTTTTTTCCTTTTTTCCTCTTTTTATTCTTTTTGTCACGTCAAATCACAACGTCGTTGGATGGTGGGAGGAGTGTCGAATAAATGTGTGTGTGTATAACTCTCTTTCCAGCAGCCGCCCATTCGCGATTTGGGTGGGAGGGATGAAAGCTTTGATCAATTAAGGCGCCACTCCCGCACAGAAATCTTCTCTTCCGGCCTGGCGCCCTTTTTTTCTTATTTTTCAAATTAAAAAGGAAATTCCCATCGCTCGATTTCTTCCGGGCTCCTGTTTTTTAATAATCCATTATTTGTTTGCCTGTGAAACGGATCGGCAACTTGATTCAAAAATTCAACAGACGGAATGCCGACCGGCCTTATATGCCATGTCATCAGGGAAATGTGTGTGTGTGTGACTGACTGCGCAAATGAATAAATTATTTTGAAGATATTCTCCGCCATCGCGTTGAGTCACGCCAGCAGATCCGTTTCCCTCGATCAGACTCTTCTATCTCCAACGGAACCGTCGGATACACGAAAAAAAAATCGATCCATTGTGTAGAGACATTCAATTGTTATACATCTTATATACTCGGTTGCTTCTATTCTCCTGTACAAAATTCTTGCCGCTTTTTTATTTTTGTTAAACATTTCTAATTTCTCCCGCTGCAAGCATCTTTTTCCAGAGAAAAGAGTGCGTCTAATAATATGAGCCCCGAAGGAGCAGCAGGAGCAGCAGCAGCACTTGTTGTCTGTCGCAACTTTTTTGATAAGATTTCGAATTGTTAGCGCGTCTATAATGTTCGACGAGAATCAAATAGTCCGAGTGGGAGTCTCTCTCTCTCTCTTCTCTCTCGGCTGTTGCCAAGTTAAGAGAAGCGAATCAAAAGAAAAAGGAAAAGGTGGGAGGTGCGCACGGGCAAAGGGGGAAGAAAAAAAAACAGGGAACGCTGTGCCAATAATAATTCTTCCCTGTTGCCCCTTTTGTGCTGCTGTGATCAAAATTCATGGAATACAAATGCAATCATCGATCAGCCAAGATTCACGTCCCAGTAACTTTGTTCGCCCCTTGCCCCCCACTCGTCCCGCCTGGAAACTTATTGACTCGCCGTTTTTTCGAGGGCCACTTGTCACCGAAAACTTTGCTCGCGCACAGGAAAATGTTTCAAATGTCTCGAGCGACGCGCTCCTAATTGGCTCCTGCTGCCAAACTTGTGCGATGGCAGTGCTGGCAGCAGCCAGCGCCGTATATAGACCCGTATAGCCGATATGCCCCCAATTAAATAATTGTTAATGAATCAGCCGTGAGAAAACGAAAAAAAAAACGAAAAGTGGTCGGTCGGTCATATTTTACCTGAGACGTTGACGATGAGTTTCTCGTCGTCCGGCCTGCGCCGCTCCTTGGCGATGGGCGGCGGAGGCAAAGGATTGTTGGCTATAGGCACCCATCCGATGGCTGCCGCTCGGGCGAAGGGCAACCAGGCGGCCACCGACGCCATATTGCCAGCAGCACCACCACCGTTTGCCACGCTAAGATCACCACTGCTGTGAGGCGCAATTTTGATTCGACCAATGCGACGACTGGCGCCTCGCTCGACTCTCCACTCCAACCGATTCGATTCGCCAAAGTCGCCCAAAAGTTATCGACTCTTTGTCGTCGACGCCGATCTACGTACAGCAGGGGGACAAATCTTCAGGTCCAGCTGCTCGTCTTCGTCGTCCCGTCTTGGTGTAGCCACCACCGCCGACGATGCAGACGCGTCGAGAGATGCAGACGCATCCGCTCCTGACGGCTCGGCTTCCTTCCGTCCCGCACAGACACGGCGGCACTGACGCACATCCACGACACACGCCGACACACCAACAACACCGGGAGAACCAAACACCGCCGCTGGCGCACACACACACACACAAACACAAATACACACACAACAAAAAGTAATGGCCCAATCAGATCGGCGAGAAATGATTCCGGCGTTTCCTTTTTGCAAAATCACAAAAGATCTCGTCACAAGTGGTTATACGTGGCTCGATTGGATTGGCCCAATGTCATCATCGTCATCATCTTCTCCGTTTTTCGCTTCCTTCTTGGTTGGCTCTTTCCTCCGTTGATGTGTGTGTCGTGCACGAATGTTTTGCGGGCAAAAGAATTCGGAAGGCAAGTCGACAAGTCTCCTATAGAATTTTCTTCTTTTTATTAAATGGATTAAATTGGGAGGTTGGTCAAGATTCCTGGCGCGGTGAATTGCTTGTGGAAGCGGATGGATTGACAAAAGAATAACTGCTGTACACTACATTGAGGTTTGTCACTTTTCTTTCTTTCTTCTTTCTTCTTGGTGGTTGGTGGTGTTGCTGTGCTGCCGTCGGTTGTGTTGTGTTTGGCCGCAGCGGTCCTCGCCCGGCTGCGCTCGGTTGCGGCTAACCCAACCGGAAGAAGTGGTAACGGATGCGTCCCGCTTTATTGGCAATATCCGGAAGAAGCAGGCAAGCAAGGGCCCCTCCTTCTTTTCTTCTTCTTTTTTCTGGGGTGATTTTTCCTGTTGTTTTCCTCTTTATTCCCGGCTGCCCCTACAATAACTGGCCAAGTGACGTCACAGGTCGGATCCACCCAGAAATAGAATGAAAAAAGAAAATTGTTTGAGTTGTGCAAAGGGGACCGGGGGGTTGGCGGGGAAATCGATTTTTTTCACAAATCAAAACATGACGCAATCTACCGCACACGCTACTATACTACTCCACGTCGCCCGCGTTTTACTTTGGGCCAATCGATAAGGAAGAACAAGAGAAGGAGAAAAAGGGAAAAAGGTGTTGCCAGGTTGGAATCGTCGGAAAAGAAAACGGGAAAAAAGAAAAAGAGGAGGAAATGCTGGTCGCGTTAGACACGACAGACCCTTTCTCGGTATATCCCGCCAACCCCGTCTAGGGTTGCCATGGCGACTTTGACACCCACTGTACATCTTTTCAGACTCAACAACTCTTTCTCTCTGTCTCTCTATCTCTGTAGGGATCTAATAATAATCATTTCCCCCCACGTTATTTTTATTTTATTTTCTTATTTTATTTTTCCAATCCGACACGCACGCCAGTTTCTTTTTAATCGACGGAATTCGAACGGGTGTCTTCTCCTGTACGTCCCCACGCACAGGGCAGCGAGTGTCTGCCCGTTTGTCGTCCGTCCTCTTTAGATCTGTAAATATAAGCTGTTCAAACAGTTCGCTTGTCGATCCTCGTCGTCTGTAGCACCGGAGAACGCATAGTACAATATACTGTTGAACAGAGAGAGAGTTACTGTATACAGCTGCTGTCGTGTCGTCCAACTCTCAGTCAATATCTTTCTCTCTCGCCCTTCCCTACCCACCCCCCAAGGGCTATCCCAGGTAGATTGGGATGCGGACGGACAATTGGATTTTGAGTCGCCATCCCCAACCCGAGTTTCACTTTCTTTCTCTTTTTTTATTCATTGCTGGTCTCTGTGTGTGTGTGGTGGAAATGACATCCTCGTGTGTCTGCAACAATTGAGTTTGGCCGGCAGCAACCCCCTCTTGAGGACCGGAATACTTGCGTCGTGGTGGTGGTAGTGGTTGGGTTTTTCAATCATTAGCCTCGGCGTGATCCGCATCCCTAAAAAGTCGGTCCAGCTCGCGAATAGATGCAGAGATGGAGAGAGAATAAAGAGAGAGACACTCCAAAACTAACAAGACGCACAGGTTCCAGCCGTTAACCGAAAATTCTCGCAGATCTCCAAAAAGATGTGGGAGGAGGCGCAATGGCGATAACGAAGGAGAAAGTATGCGGAATTCCCATATAGCCCTTTCGAAAGATTTTTTCCCTTCCCTCCTCCTCCTCCTCCTCTTCTCACGATCCTCCCTGGGCTCTTTGCTACACGTCCTGGACTCTCTGCTGTGAGCTGATGTCGGTCGGTTGTTCTATACTGTGTTGGGTGGATTCCACTAGTAACTCGCACGTCGTCCTTCGTCCTTGATGTCGTCTATTTATAACAACGTGAATTTCGCTCTCTCCCCTTCTCTTTTTCACTCTCGCCTCCTGCCACCCCCGAAAACTGATGGGGGCACAAGTATATAGGCAACGCCGAGAGAGAAAAGAAGAGAAAAGAAAAGAGAAAAGAGAAAGAAAGAAGAAGAAAACGAGCGTGAAAATGCGCTATAGACATTCCCCACACTGACGTCCTTCACAGTCCGTCAGGACGACGTTGGGACGGGATTGGGGGCTGCTGCTGCTGGGCCCTTTCATCCAATGTGTGTTTGGTTAGACTCGCCCGTTACATTTACTCCGAGACGTGGACGCCACACTTCGTAACGTTTTTGTGTTTTGTTTTCTGTTTTGTTGTTTTTGGGTTGTTGTTGTTTTGTTATTTTCCCAATCTCGCGCGACTAGTAGGTCGCGTCGTTAGCCCGTTCTGGTTGGCTGGCTGATGAAGTAGATCGGCACAAAATGACTGACGTTGTCGTCGACGTCGAACGTCGAGTTAACAAGGAAAAAAATAAAACACGACGCCTCCCCTTCCCCTTCCCTCCTCCTCTGATGACTGTGTGCTTACGACTTAGGTGATGTGCCAAAAACGTCGATTACGGCCGACTCACACTTGAGATTTCCTGATCATTTCTGATGTAAATAATGAAGCGGAAAGGTTAGAGGCTCACGAAAGGCGGGACGAAAGAGAAACCGCAGCGAGAAAAAACACAACATCACGGACCGCACTTGTCTGGCAGCGGCTCTTTATATAGATGATTTATTTATAGCTCCCAATTGTGTTTGCCTGCTGTGGGTGGAGTGAAAATGAAATGTCGGCAGGAGCGGGAGGACGGGAGAACGAAAGAGAAAAGGAGGGAAAGAGAAAAGGAAGAAGGTGAGGAAGAAATAAGACGGAAGGAAGAAAAGGATGAAACGGGCGGGATCTTTTGTCTATGTATTTGTATTTACAAGTCCCGCGTGGGCAGTTTGTTGAGTAGAGACGCCGACCCGACCCGACCCCGAGCGACCCGCGCCAAGCCTCAGACAGGCCAATGCCATGAAGACATGTAACTGTTACAGCAGCGGCACACACTACTGCTGTATATATTGTCATAAATACAATAGGTCTATTCCTCCTCCTTCGCCTCCTCCCACCGTGATGGAATCAAGATGAGCAAGGAGGAGGAAATCTAGACGGCCCAAATAGTAAATAAGAAAAAGAAGAAGCAAAACTCACAATGACGAGGATCCCCAACGGATCCAGCGAGATGATGGGCTTTCGATCCTCCTTCTTATTCCTGGCCACACAAGAGAGAGATATGATAGAGATTGCGAGATTTCCTCCCACCCCCTTTTTTCTATCTGCTGACTGCTGGCCAAAAAAACAAAAATCCACCGGACGAAAAAGACGGAAAAACAAATAACAAACAAGGAAAGAAATGGCAAATGCTCTGATGATAAAACGAAATTCATCATCCAAATGGGGAGGATATGACTATACTCGTTAGTAGGTAGGTCGGTGGTAAAATTTACATTGTTTGCCCGTCTTGCGGTTGCTCTTGGGCGCTGGTCGTCTTGTCTTGTCTTGTTTGCACGCGGTCCCACTTCTCACGCCTTTGCTTGTTGGAGCCTGTGCGTCGGCGACTGGGGACCGGGCTGCATCCCGATTGAAACGGCCCTGCCAAAAGTCACTGGAGAGAGAAAAGGAAAAAAAGCCACCACACTTTTGTAGTCGTGAGTTTATCTGGTAGCCGAGCGGAACAAGTTGTTTCTCTCTCTCTCTCTCTGCCCGAGCGTCTGCTGGATGCTGGATCAAACACACACACACAGACACACACACACGCGTTTGTTTGTCTTTTGCGGCACCCGGCACAAGAAGAAGTGAATTGCTGTCTCACGGCCGACTGCTGGACCAGCAGTGAGTGGATCAGGCGTCGACGGAGACGGTGCCTGAGATTGTTGCCATCGAGCAGGGCGTCGTGCAGCCAACTGATTCGAAAATGCCCTGGCCCTGTCGAGCTTATACTCCACCGCTGCTGCTCCTGCTTCTGCTGCTGCTGCCCGTCCGTCCGCCTGCTGGCTCTGGTTTCGGGTTTTGCGCCAAGAGTCTCTGCCAGCAAAGGTCCTGGTCGACTCCTACAGGAGTCGGCACGCAGGCACGCAGGCAGGCAGAGCCCCGGCCCCCTTCCACCAGAGAGAAACAGCGCGCGCGCCGTTCGCTCTGCGCCGGCGACCAAATCAGCCAAAAAGGAGTTTGCCTCTTTTATTCACCGGCGCGCTATTCATCCACTAATCAAATACGGGCGTGCATTTCAATTCTCTACCTTTTACCTGGCCCTCCTTTTTTCTTCTTCTTCTTCTTCTTTTCGGTTATGGCCATCAGTCGCCCTTTTTCGTTTGAAATAAACGGCGTCGAGCGGCTTAATCGCGCCAAAAATCTTCACTGCCGACACACACGGACAAATGGAAGCTATTATAGGCCTATAGGTCCGTCTTGAACAGTGAGCTCCTTGTGTGTACTCTATATTCAGATCGGCTTTTATGTCATAATGAGCCAAATAAGGGCCAAAGGGTTGAAGGAAATTCTTCTTCTTCTTCTTTTTCTTTCTTTCTTGACGGCGCAGGCGCGTCATGAATGTCTTCGCAGTCGACAAAATCCAACCATTATTATCATCGCCTTAATTCATCAGCAGCGAATTCTCTCATTAGATTTTTCTTTTTCTTTTTTTCTTTTTTTCTTTTGTGGTTATTTTCGGTTCTTGCTCATCATGCTATCCTTGTGTATTGTGCATATAGACCCCAAGTATATTTGAAGCCATTGTGATATTTATCGAAAAGGAGAATAAGGAGGCTGCCCTTTCCATTTATTGTTGATCCCGGGGAACTGTTGCGATGAACGAGTCCTCTTAGTGTACCAGATCTCCTTAATGCTATTAGAGAGCTTTCTTACTCTTCTTCTTCCTTCTTCTTCTTCTGCCCAGCAGATAGTAGCCCCCCATATACTATTAGCCCAGGCCTATAGAAAAGAAAACAAAAGAAGACTAAAAGCGACTCCCCAATTCCCAGCCGCTGGATCGACATTGCGGCTGCGGCCAAACAACCACCCGAAAATACAATCAAGAACCCGAGACAAGTTCAACCGTGGCCCTGCTGCCGGAGTCGTCGGCCGAGGTTAAACCGCCAGATATATCGAAGCGTTTCCTATATACGTGATTTCACCAGAGCCTCTCTCTCTATATATATACACTATTATAGTGCGTATGACGTCAGAATGTTTAAAGGACCAAAACTTGTTGAGAAAATTCTTCTTTTTTCAAGTTTAGAAAAGTCGCCGGGGTGATCGGTCAGGCGTGGCTTTTCTCTTGTGTCGACGATGTGGCGCGGTGTGTGATGTGGTTCAAGTCGTTGTCGTCGCCTTTATTATTCTCCACCCACCCGTCTCTCCTTATATTCTCTCCTTCTCTTATCTCTTTCATGTCAAAATAATGGGCGAATAAGTAAATACGACAGGGAAATAATGAATGGACCTAGCATGTACTCGACTGCATACGCATGTGTGAATCAACCGGAGAGAAGGAGAGAGAGAATGAAGGGGTAGTGGGTGTAGTGCTGCTGCTGAAATATATCGGCCATTAATATACTCTGCTGTGCCACCGCTTAGACTGCTGCACACAGCAGTACTGCTGGCGCTATTATATAGTCTAGCTCTCGTCCCACAAGCTTTTGTGCGTGCTGCTCCTTCTCTCTCTCTCTGTGTGTGCGCTGCGTGTGTTTGCCGAGCAGCAGGAAGCAGGAGACTATAACCCGATCGATTGTGTGTGCGATGAAGAACTGCACCAGCAGCGTGGCGCTATCCAGCAGTGATTTATGAGTCGTATCACCAGCCGTTCGAGTGCAGTTCACCAGCAACTCGCCGTCGCTTCCATCTAATACTCGCAACGTCTACAATAATACATAAATTGGACCAAACAAATAATAAAAAACAGGCCGGAAGAAACAAAAGACACGCCACTGCTGCTGATATAGCCGGCGACGAAAAAGCAACGGGTTGTTGTTGGCCAAAGCTCATCCGCCGGGCAACAACAACAACAACAATACGACAAATAAATAAACAAACAAACAAAGACACAAACAAACAGCAGATGAAATCAAATATAGATGCAGCAGCGGCGCGTCTCTGTTGCATTCGTAATGGCGAATATAATGGAGAGAGAGAGAGATGCGTGGCTCAGCACACCGTGCGCCGTTAATTGCTGATGAAGTTGCGCGGATCACGGTGGGCGTGAATAAATGGCGGAAAGAAAATAAAGAAGCCGCCGTGTGTTGATGATGAAGGGCGCGCATCATTGCAAATGTCGCGATATTTTTGTAGATTCAACAGCCTCAGCAGCGTGAATATGACTTCATCTCGTTTCTTTTTTTGGGGGGATTGTGGCCCGCGTCGAGTTTTTCCTTCTGTCGCCGTCGCCCGTATTATTGATATTTATGTTTACAGTCTCTCTCTCTAGTCTACACACTGGGATCTAACGTGAAAAAACGGTGAGAATAACATGTCAGTCTCATTTATATATGGTCGCTATGGCGCGAAACTCTCACCGTGCATTTGACTGTCGTAACTTTTCTTCTTCTTTGGCACAAAAGTCCGTTACGTCCATACGTCAATAAAGGGCGGCGGCGGCGTCTTTCTCTCTCTTTCTCTCGTATATTTATAACGCAAGTCGCTCTAGACGCAGTTTGACAAATACAAATGGATTCAGCGGGAGAACGAAACCGCACTCGACTCGACTCGACTCGTCGGGGGTTGCAACAACCGAAGAAATCCCCGTTTCTTTATTCGGCGACGCTCCTGCTCCTGCCGCGTACTCGCTGCGCTGCAAAGATTCTATTCGAAATAATGTAGCCCTTGAGGAGTATAAAGGAAACACCCTTCCAAAAAGTCCCATATCGAAAGGAAAGAAAAAGCAGAAGAAGGAGCTATAGGGTGGTGTTTCCGCACTTGACTTATAGCTCTGCCATTGAAACCATTTGTCGCGCCGCACTCGCGGCTCCTGTTTTTCCATCGGCATTCCATCACAGATTCCACCCAGTAGCTATATGTACAGCAGGAGGCCACACACATATTATGGGCGATTGATGAATTCGACCTCTTGTTATGACCCGCCGAGTCAACAACAGTCAGCAACTTCAATCATTTCCATGGCAGGTCTATCCCGGTCTATTCCACTAATATTTTTTAAAAAGCGGGTTGACATCGATTATCTGCTGTTTTGGCTTCCAGCTCAGGACGAGTGAAATTCTCGTTTCTAATAATCATCTTGACCGTCAAAATAGCGGCCAGGCCGTTCCAAGGCCGGACCACTTTCGATTCGCCATCATACGCAATGAATAAACTGTACAACCCCACCGTGTCGACGTCATAATTGTGATGGGATTTGGTTGGCTGCCTTATGCAAGTTTATGGCGGTCCGTAATCAAAACAGATTGCCACCGCCCGTGAGGACCCAGCAGAAGCAGCAACAGCAAAGGGCGTGGATTTCAATTTAGCCAATGCTAAAAACGTGTCTCTCCTTTTTTCCTGGCCGGCCCCTGTCGTCGTGTCCGAAATTTATTTATTTTTTTAAATATTTTCCCGTTGCCTTTTGGGTGCGCGTTTCGTATCGATTCTCTTTTGTTTTTTTCGTTTTTTCCCCTGAAAAAAAAAAGAAAAAGAAAGAACGGCAGCAGGAGCAGCCTGTGTACAAGTTATTGTTGTTGTTGTATACGCTTGGCCGGCGGTGGTTTTCCGACTCTGTGTTTGATTCTGCCTTCAAGCGTGCGAGAGCAGTGAGAGCTTGCGGGTGGTGCGGATTCAATTTCGCATGGATGGATGGAGCGTCTTTCCCTGCCGCCGCAACCAGGCAAATGCTATAATAATAGATTTGCTGCCGACCGTAGCCCCCCACCCCACCCCTCTCTATATAGCCTGCGGCACGTATCAAATTGTTTTTTTTTTCTCCTTTTTTTTATTTATTATTTCCAAATGATTTCGATCGGCTGTTTTTCATCCGCCTTTATCCGACAGTCAATGCGGGAAAGAAGAAAACGGTATAGGCCGGAGCGACGGCGGACAGTGTGCGACGAGAGCAAAGCCCAGTGATGCCGGAAGGATTGTGAAAATTCTGCGAGCCTAAGACGGGACGGGATGATTTTTGAGTCGTCGATCGGTAAAGGAAGGAAGGAAGTTGACGTAGTGGCGCAACGAGAGACTCTCCGACGGCGACTGAGCGCGAACCACCGCTCTCTGATTAGACTCGTCTCAGGTTTCGCCCATTTTCTTTTTCTCTCGGTTCCTCAGCGGAGTCTCCTCTTTTTTTTCGTCACCGGTGATGGATGATGGAACTCGTCTCTCCTTTGTGTTGGCTTTATTGACGATGAGCTTCCTCCACACGTGCTGTCCACACAGTGGAACACACACACACACACACACAAACAGTCGGTTCACTCGACTCGATCGTTTCTCTTTCTTTGCCCCCCCACACACTGGAACGGCCTCCATCCCAGTTGCCCTATGCGCTGCGTCGTTATGGCATTCGCCGAGAGTTTTGGAAGCAAAAGGCCACGACGCTGCCAACATTTTGGACCCGACATCGTGGTTATTGGGGACGTCACACGCCAAAAAGGATACACGACGACGACGACGACGACGCTGGTGACGTCAATCAAACAAAACCTGCAGGCAGCACACACAACATCGACGACCGGTAATAATAATGGGGCGTTATCTGATGGTCCAACAACATGACGAGTCACGCGTTCGCCAGGGCGGACCCATCCTTTTTCTTTCTGAGAAATTCAAGCTGAAACAAAAGACAGGAAAGAAATAAAACGAAACTTTTGGGTTGGTTTCCCGACTAGAATCGCAAAAGCTGACAGTGCATGTGTCCGGTTGACGCCTGGCAGAGCCCAGATTGAACAGCTCACAGGAAAAAAAGAAAAGTGTTGAATGGGGCTAGTAGTAGGAATAGTAGAAGCATTGTATATAGTTTAGTTACACATAAGCAACAGCACACAGAAGACAAACCTTCCATTTTCGCTCTCTGACTCTCGATCCCGCTCATCAAAAGGGAAATATCCGAAATTTTTAAATTCAAAGCGAAATTTTGTTAGTGCTCTTCTTGCTCGGTTGTGTGTCGATCCGGGTCTACGTATCCATGGGAGCGTCCAACTTCAAGTGGAATTCGATGGCATTCGGCGAGGTCACGTCAGCCACGATCAACTGCGCACCATCTTTCAGTTCCAGTTCTAATACCAAATAAGAAAATATATGTATAAATAAAAAGAAGGGGGAAATATGGAAATAGAAACACACGACGCGATATTGCTTGTTATTTATACGTCTCTACTACGCCTACGGGAGAAAAACAGGAGCCAAAAATCCTGTTTTTGGCCGACTTCTTTCCTTATTCTTTACCGACCTGCTCCATTTGTAAATTATAAATATAGTATACACCAAGTAAACGACGACGACGACGCCGGCGACGTCCAAAGTGGATAATAAAACAAGGGGGGTGAGAGCCGCCGCCAGGAGCGAGACAAGAGGCTGCAGGGGCAACCACTACTTTTACTAGGACGGCGTCGTCGGCGTCGGGGCGACTATTAGTAGTACCTTTGAGTGTTTTCTTGAGATTAGGTCTTGTGCGTTCCTCGATGCTGCTAACGTTGGGCAAGTAAAGCGTGCGGTTGCGGCCTTGTTTGTCGGTGGTCGTCACGCCAGGGCTCTTCATCTGGTAGGTCGTCGATAGGTGTTCCATCACCTCGCTGAGTCGTGCGTTCTCGTGGAAGAACAAATCTTTGGGGATCTGAGAGCAGGCCACACAGCTCTCGTTCCTTTCCGCTGCGTACGTGTAGGTGTAAATCCCTGCGGATGTGACGAGCCAAAGGAAGGAAGGAAGGAGAGAAAATAAAAATACAAGAGATTGAGAAGAGCTGACGCAAAAGAAAGAAGAAGGAAAAGTCGAAAAATACCGAAGAAAAGGAAATCGAAAAAGGGGGAAAAAAAAAACCCGTGCCCAAGTGCGTCTGCGATTCGCTGCGATGCAACACACACACACACTTGACTATAAATAACGTCGGCATTCGACTCCTTTGAAAAGAGATGGAGGGTGGAGAAATGGCAGAAAGGAGAGCAGCGAAAATGCAAGGAATTTGTAAAATGTCGCTAACCGTCGGTATCGTTGAAAACCATGTAGTTGTCCAATTTGGGGGCGCAAGTGGAGGCCAGCTTGAAGACTTCCAAGGCACAGGCCGCCGCCACGACGGCATTGGTCGACGCCACAGCCGGAATGATGTGCTTAACAACCCCTTGGGCCAAACGATACGTGACTCCGAGAATTCCTGAAGGGAAACGAGAAAGTCTAGAATCGATCAAGGAACACTACACACTACACACATACACAATAAAAGAAAAATAAACCAAATCTTCTTTTTTTTTTTCTTCTTTTCGTTCTGCCGCCAAAATAAAAGCAAAACCTCATGAAAATTGTAAAAAAATAAAATAACATTTCAAGTAATATAACGCTTGAGCGATTGTGTGTCGTCAAACCCGAAAGAGAGGGGTGGTTGGGGGAGGGGGGATCTATCGAGAGAGACTATATTACATACCGTATTCGCCGGCTCTCTGCAGGGCTTTCTCGTAAATCCAGGAAATCTTGCGACATGGAACACGGGAAAGAAAAAGCAAAAACAAAAAAACGGTGAATAAGAATCGTCAGTTGAGTGGAATACAGAATAAGAAAGGGTAAGCGGGACAGGAGAGGTGGGAGGGAATAGATCTAGCGATGAAATGAAATCACATGATTTGGATCGTCGCCATCGATCGCGACTTCCTCGCCGAATGGATTCTCTTTAGGCCACTGGAGAAGTCGAGCGTATTCGATGCAGTGCTCCGGCAACCGAGGTGTATGGGCTATGGTGCACAGCGGGAAGTTGATCTGTGGGCGTTTGTCGTGAGGGACAAGAAAAAAAAGAAAAAGGGAAATCACTAACCGAAAATGAGAGACAATCATCAAATGGATTCGTAAACAAATGCCATGAAATAAAGAAAAAAAGTGACGACTTTTGAAATGAGTCCAAAAGAAAAGCTATCAAGCGGAGGAGGAGAGTTTAATACTTGAGGTGGGAACAGATCCAAAGTGCACTCGATGCAAGCGTTCATTCCTGGCAATATCACTCGAACGTTGCCTTTGAATCCCTCAGTTCCGCCGTCCACCAACGGCGTAACGCTAGCATAAAAAGAAAAGAGAAGAAAAGCCGTCAAAACGAAATGGTCAGCATGAGAATACATCTGGCACGATATCCCCAGTAAAGACCAAGTCTATTATAGCCCAACCTCCCACAACCCACCCAATGAGATACGATAGTCGTTCAACCTTCCGGCGTTCATGGGGAGAATTCGAATCAAATCCTTGAATGGCCATTCAGTTTGCAGAGACATGACGGCCTAGTAGTAAATACCTAGAAGGGTCAAGTTCTCCATCCTCGTATGTGAGCAGGCTGATGAGCATCCCGTTGATCCAGCGGCGGGCGATAATCGAGTCAAGCCCGCAGACGACAACGTGGAAGCCAGAGTAGAAGTCCTGGTCGTAGTCCTGGATTTTGGCATAGTAACTGTAAGCGGACAAATGTTTGGCCAACCATAGTTAAGGATGACATAATCACAAGCAAGGACTGCAGTTAATCGAGCGAATATAATTTCAATCCGGAGGAAAAACCAAATTAAATGTGGCGACTTCTGGCCGGCAAACTAATTGGCCCCGACTCTCTTCGAAAAAAGATACGTACGCAGTGACGTTGGCCAGTGGGATGCGTTCGTTGATAAAGTTGGCAGCGACTTCAGCTTTCGGTCTGCCAACATCCGAGTGACGGAAAAGGAACTGCCGATTCAAATTAGAAACGTCGATAGTATCCATATCGATTACGTGGATGTTGCGGAAGCCCATTAAAGCTAAATTCTTGAGCAATTCACAGCCCAAGCCACCAGCCCCTACAACGAGAATCTAAAGAAGTAAAAAAAAAAGTTAAATGACACAAATTGTCACGAATAATTTTCTAACATTTGAATTTAGTTTTTTTTTTATTTGATGCACTATTCTCACTGACCTTGCAAGATTCCAACAGAAAATCGAGTGTTTCATTTGAGGCCTGAAAGTCTGGATGAGCCAATGGTCCACCTCGCTCCAAGACTTTTCTCAAGTGGAACCATCTGCCATTCCAGCTAGTGCTACTCATGTTGATCTACTTCCTTGGATGAAATAAAATTATGTGAAATATTGTATTTATAGATTCTTCATATCAAAGGCTAAGCAGACTACTGAAGCTTGTAGGCTATAACCTTCCTTCAACTACATAATTTCCAAGGAAAGAACAAAGTCTAGAAAAAGTAAGAAAGTACGAATCACAGTGAGATCTTACAAGTCTTGGAAGCACTTTACCACTATTTCTTCACTCGTACTTGAAATGTCTCCACTCGAAAATGAATCTTTGTACCTGCTCGATTAATTCGCTAATTATCCTTCGAAAGTATCTTTGAATATTATGAACGAGCAGACGACGGTTAACAATCGCAAATCTCTTCCGCCATCACCTAGTGTCGCTCTCAACAGTTTTCTCCTGCGCGCGCGGGAGTTTCGAGAAGTTCAAATTATAAAATTATAACCGAGGATTCTTTTTTTAAAAGAAGATTAAAAAAAAAACAACCATAGGAGCACCAAAATTATTGACCAAGGAAATTTGACTAACGATGAGGAGAATTAAAGTAAAATAATAAAGTTTACAAGTCGTAAACTTATTCTTATTTATGGAAAAGATTTTTGAATGCTTGTAAACGCAACATAATTGAATTATTTAGTAATTTACTAAAAATCTGTTTTTAAAAATCTATAATTTTTGATAATTTAAGAATTTTATCTGGCAAATTGGCAATGCAAATTGGCAATGCCAACATAGCCAATATGGCAACACCGGCACCCAGGTAGCCATTTTTGTTTGATTCAATAAAATTTTCGAACTCTCAGCAGAAAGTAATTTAAAATTTTCTAGTTACTTTATCCTATTCCTATTACCTGTTACTATTTTTGTGTTTTTAGTTTATTGTTAAAGTGAAAAGGAGAAAGGAACAGTTTTAGAATTTTATCGAATATCAAGCAAAAAAAAAGGAAGGAAAAGTATTAGTATAAATTAAACAAGCAGTTAGTGTTTGGTGCCATCTGTCATACTGTGTATAAGCATACAAAATTGTTTTACCAAAAATATGACATAGTCTAACATGTCAGATGTACAGGTTTGGTATAGTTTTTGTAAGCTTCTCTAAGAAAATTGTACCACGCTGAACCAGGGAAAAATCAATACCACACTCAGGGTCATTGACAAATGTTTTCTTGTATAATTGTGCAGTATTCAATGAAAAAATATGTTTGGAAACATTTTCTTGAATTAGCCTAAAGTAGTAGGCTACATGTTTTGTTTTTTTAAATTTTACCCAAAAATTGTTGAGGAAAATGTAAGGTAGAAGACCTTAGTGATAAGTGATAACTAGCCTTAAATGATGTGTATAACATTTAAGACATTATAACATTTAGTTGTGCACAAATATTTTTTGGGGTGTAAACAACATCATACACAACATGCATTTTCTGAACTTGACATACCTTTTCTTTTTAGGAAGGACACCTTCACCTGCATCTTGTGTCTATATGAGACAACAAGGTGTGATTGTTAAAAGCAACTTGCGTCATTGGTACTCCAAAAAATAAAGACATCGATACTGAGAAATCCACCGAGGAAATATTCCATCTTTACACGGTAGCACATTTCCATTTTTTATGATCATACGTAAAGTAAATTTGTTTACGTATTATATTTTTACCCCCCGTCCCATCTATCGGCTCGTCTATCGTCTATCGAAAAATTCTAAGAGAAGAGATAAAAAGGCGGAACTTGGAAACAAAAGGCGTTAATATCCAATGTGTCGGTTAAAAAAGTACAGCATTAACGCCGATTTAACGAAGTGGATGAAACCGAAGGCTTCACCTGGGCGTTGAAATGAGCTTTAGTAGTAGACTAGAAGTAACGACAAATTTGCGGAGGAGGAACACATAAAAAATCTTTACAACTTGGAAGTGAACGACGTTCAGAATATTAGCTAAGATATTAAGCTAGGACGCAAACTGATTTAACTGAGCAAAGTCTTTCGCAAATTCTTTTCTAACGAAGGTTTAAACTAAATAATGAAATATTTACTAGTTTATTATTACCAGCCTGGTGGTAACGCAGCTTATCTAAAAATTTTTTTTTTTAAGTATATCGATTGCGTAAACCATTATTACAAAAATCTTCCATTAGTACCATAACAGAAAATAAGTTTTTCATTTTTGTTTTTTATTTATTGTCCAGTACGGGCATTCGTTAAAAATCATAGCCTAGCCATATATTACATTGGCAAAAATGTCCAGAGATTTTATCTTGTTAAGTAAGGTTGCGCTGGAGCTGTTCTTTTGAATTGCCTATTTAGTTATTAATCTACCTGTTATATGAGTGTACGCACTCTCCTTTTCCGACAAAATCCATTCCCTACGGCGTTGCTGAATAAAGGTCATCTGACCCCTGATGTATAATTCGAACCCATACTCTGATACCCCTTGAATGCATTTGCTGGTGCCACTTGATCTTTAGGGACAAGGTCACATACCTCGGCTTGGGGTGGAGTGGTGGACTTTGGAGACAAAATGGGGGGAGTTTAAAATCGAAGATTCTCAAACGATCCCCTCAAGTCCTAATGTCACTTGCCTTGTGAGTTCTGAGTGAGGTAGTGCTTGTGATTCATCGATTGGAAGTGACTTTGATTTCAAGACTGGTTTATCTGAGCTCAAATGAGCATGCTGGAAGCTAACGATTCAATGTGACGTGTTTTTTATTTATCAGGAACTCTTTTCAGCTGCCAACTCCTATATATGGTGAGCTACTTATTATATTGTTCTTTTTACCGATAAAGTAGTTGTGTAAAAAGTCTGTTTGAGCTGGTCATCAATGTTTATTGAGTCAGTGGTTTGACCACAGAGTGATAAACAACACTATTTGGGGAATTCCTTTATTGCTTAAACTTTATCCAGCAGTCGCGATGTACTTTTTTAAAGACGATCTTAAATCAGTTCCATCAAAGTAGATGTTGTGCGATTATAATTCTCACTGCAACTGCACTGCAAACTGTTAATTTTACTTCATTTCACTTCTGATATGAAATGTAAAGTAGTCATTGAAATCGCTAATTCTTGTAGACCATGGCCCAGCCCGATATACTAGTTGAAGTGGACATAAACGAAAAGCTGCAACCCATACAGAAAAAAGCATTTTTTTGCACACTATGCGACTACAGTACGGACTATCGCAGCAATTTGACAGTTCACCAGGTGAACATACACAATAAGAGAACCGGCACCCTCGAGTGTTGCGATATTCTTTTTTCGGACAAAGAAGCATATCAACAGCATGTGACAAAATTTCACCCTCGAAGGTACTTAAATTAACTTATGCGTTTTGGCCAACCGTGATTACCGTTTTCACAATTTATTTCTCTCTGCCTCCATTCAGATATCGGTGCAAAATCTGTGATCAGAGATTTTTCAACTCCTCCAAGCTTCGACAGCACGAAAAATCATGTGCCAAAGTCAAGAATTTCACCTGCAACATTTGTGACTACACTACTTTAAGTCGAAAGGCGCTCCAGGAGCACAATCTGAAGGTTCACCAAACTGAGAGGAATCCGGATCTGAAGCCGTCCTCTTCTTCATTAAAAATTCCTTTCAAGATCAAATTGCACAAATGCACCGACTGTTCGTTCAAAACAAAATGGCCGAATAGTTTCAAACGGCACATGGACTCTGGGCACAAGATAATTTACAATTGTTGTGACAGTCGTTTTTCAAGCAAAAAACTATTGTACCAGCACAAATTAGCTTTTCACGCGAAAAAGTAATAATCGAATAATATTCAATAATTTTGAAATGTTTCCCTACTAAGCACTTCAAATAATTTTCAGGTTCTCGTGTTCAAACTGCGCAAAAAAATTTAGCAGTCTTTTACTTCTGCAACGCCACCAGATCACACATTTTGATCAGCAGACATTCAAGTGCAATTTCTGCGACTACGTCAGCTTATGGAATTCAACTTTGAATTCACACATAGCAAAGAAACATCCAGACATCTCTACCTCATCGTTGTTGGAAGGCCAGCCAGACCAGCGCAGCCACTTGCCCGTCAACGATGATGTTTCTGATGAATGTGGTTCTTCTACAGAGAACAAAGCTGCTTCTGATGTTTCATCGGTTCGATTGCTCCAGACGCCACGAAAGCAAGAGGCTGACAAAAAAGCTGAATTCAACAATGAAGATAAACTAGCTACGGCAAGTAGGAAGCAGTATAGTAGGAAGCGTAAATCTGCCAACTCCATTTACGGTAAGGTTCACTATCGAATTTCGGTTCACTTTGGTACATTTTATATTCTATTTTATAGGTAAAGAGAACTTGGATCTTAGTGAGATATGCGATGCTAGTAAGAACGACGGCGGTGTTGTAGTTGAAGAGCAGCTGAAGATAAGGAGAAAAAGCCCGAGGAAAAAGCAAATGGATGCAAAATGTCCATCGACTTCGAAAGCCGATTCATCCATCCCATCTTTGTTGGATCGGTCACCTTCTCTTACCGATCGTCATTCCATTGAGTCGGCTTCTCGCAACGGTACATCATATTTTTCAAATTTCATCAACATTTTGGAACAATTTTTTGTTTTTATACAGATTCCAATTGCGAAATTGTTGATAATTCCAACCGTCTGTTACTTTTGGATTCTGATTCCGATGAAGAAGCCAATCATTCGGTTTTACAAACATCATCGGTAATTGTTTAGTTGATAGAAAACTATAAAAAGCAGAGTAGATAACGCTAGAGGGGATGAAATTAACATATATTAATGTGAAACCCATTTTTGCTATGACGGTTATGTATTCCTCGATAGTTATTTCTACTTAAGCAATAGATTTTGCCCGCACTTGACTTATTTTAAGTTAAGATGCGTTGCTCGTATAAATGTGTGTTTAATAAAAACATTTAATTGTGGCATTCTGGTAGGTTATGAATGAATCTCAACCCCTTCAAGCTGATTTGAAAGGAGAGGAAGGGAATTCACCGAAGAAGGCTACCATATATTCCTGCACGCAGTGTCAGCATACTACGATATGGCGCACGTCTCTGAAGCGGCACATGAAGGTGCACGAAAGTGAAAAAATCAACAGTACACCAACAAAATTGTTGTTGACCCCGGCGCCCCAACCAAAATTATCATCTAAATCGGTACAAGGAACAATGATGAGTTGTTTTCTTTGTCCATACACCACGAAATGGCCAGGAAATCTACAATCGCACGTTGCCAAGATACACGGTGTAAAGAAGTAAATGAAAGCTTAGATTTTATCTATAAATTTTCTCTAATTGTACGTTTTGAATCCGTCTGCTATTTAGATTTAAATGTTCAGTCTGTCCTCAAGAATTTAACAGCCCATACATCCTCAGATATCACCAGGCTGTCCATTCTGAAAATGACCTATTCAGATGTAGCATTTGTGAATTTACCACTTCACGTAAAGGTTATCTCAAGATACACGTGGCTAAGAAACACAAACGCAAAGACCAGCATTCGCTGACATTGCCGATGGACCGGGATCCTATGGAGTCATCGATCCTCAAAAATTCTGTTGGCCAACTTCAACCTGCACTAAACTGGGTGGTAGATAACCTGCCGCTCAACCAGACTGAAAACGAAATAAGTCTGAATGGAGAAAGCTATGTTGATAGGTCTATTTTGGAATCCGGTCACTCTTTTTCACCTCAGTCCATTCCGTTACCACCGAGTGCAGTACGACGAAGTGGACGTCTGGGTATCGAGCAAGCAGCGTCTTCTAAGAACGGTACAGTTTAAAACAATATACCTTTTGATAGTGACTAGACTTGTGCAATTATTATTTTTATTATTTATAGCTTCTAATTGCCAGCTATTCCCTCCTGGGTCGAAAATGGCGATAAGCCCAATCCATGACGAAGCCCGTCAATTAAGAGCACAAATATCGCTAGCAATGACCGTGTCGGCTGTACTGCCTCTTCTCCAACGTTTATTAGAAATGTCGTGTTACCTCACAAACCTAATTCGTGAATCAACGGAGGCCGATTTCCGTTGTCACTCCATCGAATCCTTCGAATACGTATGGAACACTACCAAAATAGCTGTTGTCCGTTGGGAAGATCTGAAAGGCTTGACGAATCAAGACACTTCACTAAATGCTGTCCGGTACGCCTACGGAACACTCCCTCTGTTTAGCAACTGGGAGAAGCTTGATCACCTCGAAATGTTGGGAAACGTCATTCTCTTAATCATAAACACCGTGAAAAATTCGCAATCTCTATCGCCGAATAGTGAGTCACCATTAAATTGTTCTATACTAAATTTTTCGTATGGCTCATTGCCTAAAAAAATTATTCAAGCTAAAAATAAATTAAAAATTTTTTAATGGGATTTTTTCGTTGTTTTAGATTCTGAGTTCAGATTTCTGAACACAAATTTATCCTTTCAAAGAACAACGAATGCTTCATGCCGATCATCTAACAATGAATCAACATCGACGAATCAAGTTGAGAAGCGAAATGTCGCTTCTGTGGCAGAAGGGATATTGACAAAGGCAGCAAATGTTTCGGCCGTCGATCCGTCGAAAGAGAATAATGTGGCCAATTTGAAAGAATTTTGTCGATTGGCCAACATAGCGATGTGGCAAAACACGAAATGCCGAACAAGAAATGGCTGTAGGGATGATAATGGTGACTACCATAGCATGTATCGTTATGGAATTGGGTAAAGCACTGTTTTTGTTTTGTTTTTTAAGTTTATCAGCATTCGATTCATCATTATCATTTGTTCTTTGCTAATTAGGAAAATTCTTGGTCTTTATTGCCCAGCTGATGTAACACATCTCAAGTGCTGTGGGAAGGTGTTTGATCTCCGCGAAATGAAAACTCATGTGATTCAATACCATAAAACTGGCCAACCTGGACGAACGAAACCATCTATTTCGCCTGCCTAGATCCACGTTCTGCTAACTAAAATTAACATACTGACTTACATAATCGTTTTATTTTTCCCGCGAAAGTGTGATTTTCATTCGTAATTTAATTTTAACCAGCATGAACATGAACCATGTCCATGTAGAATTACCATTTTAGAACGACCTCATCAATAAATTCCTCCTCAGAATTTTTCTTATACTCAGTGGATTTATTTCTCTGAGCTAATGTTTTCAAATTTTTAAATTCAAAATTTTAATTTTCCAACCGGAAAATAATTTTTGCAACAATATTTATCAGGCAGTGCTGCAACTTGTTTATTTATATTGAATATCGTCTGCTTGTTTTCAATATTCAATTCAAGCATGAAGGAGGAAAATAGGAGACGCTGCTCCCATAAGGCCCTGCAGAAATTTTTGAGGCCATGATGATATCTGCCTCGGGCAGAATTTTCGTTCCTTTTTCTGCCACCAGAGGCGGAAGAGTAGCGAAGTCTGTGAAAATCTAGGCTTTATTTTGGTTACCACCGTTCCGGACTTATTATCTGCTAGACTGCGTCAACCCGTAACGAGCGAAAGCCCAGATTTTTACAGACTTCGCTACTCTTCCGCCTCTGGTGGCAGAAAAAGGAACGAATCCTTCCCCTGAGAAAGATATCATCATCGCCTCAAAAACAAGTGAAGCGGACATTAAGTTGCGGTCATGAAACTCAGACGGCGTGTTACAAGAATCCTCTGACAATCAAATGTAAGTTCCCCAAAGAAGTCACTCTACCCGGTTGCGGCCATAAAGTTGAAATCGCTTGTAGCGACAATCGTTGAATTATTTTGACGAAATGTCGTCTATTTTTAAATAAATAAAAAATAACAATTAAGAAATTATCCTGTTTATTTTTGCGGCATGAAAGCCAAACCAAAGCCAAACATACTGAAAAACTGAAAAATGTAGGGGGGGGGGCAGTGGAACGCTGAGGGAAAAACTGAAAAATTTCTGTCCCGGCCCTTCCCGCCCTGCCGCTGGTCATCCCAGGAATTTAAAAAAGAAAAAAATGTAATAAAATTAAATAAAAAAACATTCTTACCTAAGGGCTGTGGCAGTCACAAATACACTCCATGCAAACGCGATGACAATTGCACACACATGCACATACGCAACTGTCACATTTCTTAGCGGGAACCAAAAAAAAGTTAAAACAAATAAACTCGAAAAAAAGTATAAAAACTTACACATTATTGGAGTCTTGCTTTGGTCAGGGGGTTTGGCAGCTTCATCATCCACCTCTTGTTGTTGTTGTGGCTCGGGAGCTTCCTCTTGTTCATCAGTATCTTCAGGCACGTTCAGTTGAACATGAATTTCAACTTGTGGCTGTGGTCCTTGCTCTTCAATTGCACGTAGGACAGCATTAAAGATGACGCCAAAATTCAGCCTCGTGCCTCTTATCCCTCTCTTGTTGGACCTTCTACGTGGCAATTATTTAAGCACGAACAAATTTAACATAATAACATAACTAACTATCTACTATTATAACTACATTGACAGGATCACAGGAAGGACGCCACGCGAAAACAGCGTGTGGTGGTGATGGTAAGGAGGGGTAAGAAAGGAGAGAAGGAGAAAGGAAAACACAAAAGGTATAAAAACAAACAAACAAAATCAACAGAAATGCAAACAAACAAAACTCACCTTAAAAGCGTGAATAGTTGTGTTTCAATTTATAGAACATTAAAACGCAAAGGCGTATCTGAGCTAATAAAAATAAAAATTAAGAAATGATCCTGTTTATTTTTGCGGCATGAAAACCAAACCAAAGCCAAACATACTGAAAAATGTAGGGGGGGGGGCAGTGGAACGATGAGGGAAAAACTAAAAAAATTTCTGGCCCGGCCCTTCCCGCCCTGTCGCTGATTATCCTGAATAAAAAACAGAAAACAAATGTAATTAAAATATAAAAAAAATACCCAAACATTCTTACCTGAATTAAGGGCTGTGACAGTCGCAGTGGCACTCCTTGCACTTCCTGTGACAGTTGCAAGCACAGTTGCATCCACATTTGTCACACTTCTTAGTTGGCGTACCTACAAAAAAAAAGGTTAAAACAAATAAAAATTATGAAAACATTTTAGACTTACAGATAGTGTTGGGCTTGGCGGTGGTATCTTCTATCTCATCTTGCTGCGGTAGGTTGACCTCAACTGAAACTTCAACATTGGGTTCAGTGGGTTCGTCATCTTGTGGTTGGCCAATGAGCTACTGGGCTGCTCGAAAAATGAGACCAAAATTGATCTTCATTCCTCTCAAGCCTCTCTTGTTATTCCGCTTGCGTGGAATCTGAAAAAAAAAAATTAAATTACAGTTATTATTTAAGACCGGTTTACAAATTTTACATTATAACTCACTAAATCTACTATTATCAATACTTTGACTATTTGACTAATTATTATGACAGGATCACAGGAAGGATGCATTCAGAAACCAGCATGTGTTAACATGGTAAATTTTACTCGTGCATTATTTCACTTTAATAATATTAATTACATTCTTTAATTAGCAACCCCCAATCTTGGTAGCCGGATGGAACGGACGGAAAGAAGCTTTGGAAGCCATCATCGACATTATGCCAAGAGCACCAAGAGTAAGAGCCAAGCGATCTCAATTCGTCGAGAGGCAAGTCCGAAAAAGAAGACACAACAATGCTCGCCGTCATCTCCGCCGTAACCGTAACCGTTAACAAAAGTCGGGCTAAACAAAATTCGTTTTAAGTTTTTCAAGTCAGTTCAAAATTGCATTTAATTGCATTTAATTGCTTGCGCAAAATAAAAGACTGAAAACTGTACCTGTAAATGTTTTGTTAATATTTATCACACAGTAAACATTACAATATCGAAGTGATTAAACAGATTAAATTTCATAAATAGCAAATATGTTATCAAATAAACACATCAGTCTTTATTTCAATAAGAAACTCGTGTAAATGTGGCAGACCGATGTTACCGGTAAGTGAGAAACCAATCTCCATCAAAGCCGCCAACTACTTGAAGATGGTTAACTCAGCCCGTACTGGGACCTTCACTTTCCAGACCTAAAACCAGACATCAACATAAGAATACTCAAAGGCAAAGTTTAATTTAAGACTTGTTACCTCACTTTTAATAGAAGGCAGCCAGGGCCATGACATACTTGTGCTGATCAACTTCTTTGATTGATTTCATCTGAAAATAAAGAAAACCGTTTTAATGATTTATCAGTTGCTAGGGAGTCACATGTATAGCTATGTTGGTAACGAGTCGCGATATTGAATGAAAAATACACCATATGCAAAACTTTGAAAGCAAAAAATTCGGCTACGAATGTTAAATTAATATGTGTTAAGAAATGGTAATTTACTCTAGTTGCAACACTAAAAATGTGAAAACTTCCCCTTCGATGATGGCTAGCTGCGAACAAATATTTTGCCTCACAAAGGAGGTTTGGAATGGCTGGTGAAGAGAGAGAGGAACGCTGTTAGTGGTCTGCCAATCATCAAAAGGTGCTAACTCGTGCAAGACAGTTCACTATGCCAGGCCTAAATCCAAACATCAAAATTAGAAAGCTCGGAAGCAAAGATGAATAAAAAACTTGACATCTCCCTTTTTATAGAAGGCAGCAATGGCCCTGACGAACTTATGCTGCTCGACGTCTTTGACAGAACTGGTTTCTTCTGAAAAATTATGAAAAGAGGATAACGTTAATAACTTGTCCATCGCTAGGCAAAGTCACAGCAGACCTGGTAACGAGTAGACATAGTTGAACGAAAAACACCACGAAAAAATGTCTGAACTGTAAAATAACAGATGTTAAATTAATTTATTTAAAGAATTAGTACTCAACTGAAAAATGTGCAAACTTCCCCTTCGATGATGGCTGGCTGCGAACAATTTTTTGGCCCGAAAGAGAAGATTTGGCATGGCGTGGAATCCGTGGATGGTGAAGAGAAAGAGGAACTCGAGGGAAGCAATTTTTCGTTGCATTTGCAGTTTATTAGTTTAAAGATGATTTAAATTTAAAACTCAAATAAATTAGTTGCAATATTTCAAAATTGTTATTTCAACATTATTTTTTTAGAAATTATTCAATCGGGATCGAATAATTCCAATATATTCAATAAATTGAAACTTTGAAGAGTGGAGAGCGCGTGGTGTTGCTGATTAGCACTTGACCCCGGAATTTAAAGGGGATATAAGATGTTAAGAGACAACAACATTGAACTTCAAAATGTTCGAAGGAAAAAAGCGAGGAAAAAAGAGTTGATCTAAGATTTATTTACTGAGGATGAAATGGTTTCTGTAGGTTTGAGAACCGCATTTAATGAACATTTATTTGAAAAACCAGAACAAGATGCAAACACAGCTTTAACAGAGCTAGACAAAGGTAGTTTACATGTTTTAAACGGCTAGCTGACTATTTCCATGGTGAAATTTTATTTATGTTAATGACAGCTTCCGATAATAATTATCCAAATCATTCACAAATTTTCAGGGTTACGCTCTGTGAGGCCATTATTTGTTTCCCTAGACTTTTTGAGAAGTACCCATTCCCGATTCTGATAAATTCTGCATTACTAAAGCTGGAAGAGGTCTTCAGGTCAAGGTATGAATTTACGAGTGTTAATTTTTGTTTATCATTTCCAATCTATAAACCATTTGCCTTTCTTTAGAACAAATTTACCAAGACTGTGTTCTCATAGTCTGCCAGCAAAGTGAAAAGCATCTAGACAAGATCCTCAATGTGGATGAATTTGTAAAAAGAATATTCCCAGTTATTTATTCCAATGATCTAGTACTTTTGCAAATTATCATTGTTTTTTATCAATTAAATATTAATTCTGTTTTATGGTTAGATTGCAAGATCTCTGGACTCTGGCACTGAGAACTTCGGGAAGTATGGCAATTATCATTTCTGATCGGAAATCATTGCATTACAGCATTCGCGACAGTTTGGACAACACACAATACTCCCCTGTCGAGTTAGAGGCAGCCATCTACGCGGCATCCAAGTTTGCCGCACAGTCTCGAACCTTTTCCGTCAACATGTGCAGCAAAATTGTCGAGATGATTCAGGGACTGGTCACACCTGTAAATATCAAGCTCAAGCTCATCCCCATCTTGTAGTACATGCACCATGTTGCTCACTTGGCCGCCATGGTTCGAAGTTTGTGCACACAGCTCTTGCCCAGCTACCCTGCCCAATATTTCGTCTGTGTGACACTATACACACTGACGCTGCTGGCTAGTGAAACTCTGGTCAAAATCCCTTAGCAGCTACTCCTGCTTCTAGAATATTTGTGCGATTCCAGGACTGTCCAGGCTCAAGTTTTGTCTGACTTAAAATTTTGGTTGTTAAAGGCGCTCATCCTCCATCATTGGCCTACTGCTAGATCAACCTCACCCCGAATTGCAGAGAAGAACGCTGGACTTTCTAGTAACCCGCTAGCCATGGCTGTTTTATCCTGCCAATTGTTTTATTATCCTCAAAGCTGGTAATTTAATTTTAAAATTCAAGATACCTTTTTGTCGATTTCACCCAGTATTTTGATTCCATAATTTTAGATACAAAGTTGCTCTTGATGGGGAATCAGTGTTGCTACAGTTGCGACCGGTCTGTTGCAGCGAAAGCAGTTCAGCTACTTGTCCAACTATAGCAGTTATATCTAGCAAACAAGATTCTTGGTCGTCTTCAGTGCCCGATTTAAGCCAAGACGCTGCCCTAGCTGTCGAATCGCTCATATTGGGCCTCTGCTTGGCGGGAAAGACCGAAGAGAGGGAACTCAAGATTGCGTTGACATCAGCCGTCCAGCTGAGTCGTGTCGCCGGACCAGAAATCAGGGACACCATCATTGATTGCCTCACTCGCCTTTTGCTTCAATCTTCCGGTTCCACGTTAGTCCTGCTGTGCCAGGCCCTGGCTGCCATCGGAGACACCCAACCGTCCGTCATTGTACCAGCATTGGTTGACATCATGTCAATGCTCAAGAAACTCACCGTTCAAAGCGATCAAGAGTTGTTGGCAATTCCTTTGTTGTGCGTTCTCATGTTCCAGACGCACGCCTCTCATTGTTGGTCTCAACAGGCCAGCGAAGTGGTCCACGAAGTCATCTTTAGGGTCAACTTGTGGGTGGCTTTCCGAATCGCCCGCTCTGCCACAAGGTATAATTCCTTGCTTTAAATGTTTTCAATCCAGTCAATAATTAATTTCTTATTTGGTTCTTATAAGATACGGTCACCATTCCATTGCCCACAATATACTGGATCCCTTGCTGGGTCACATTTTGACAAAGCATCTCTACTTTTGGATTCAAGGATTGCGCGATTTCACCCTGGCCGAATCTCACCTGAGTTGCGGCACTGGATCCGATGCTGTAGCCGTTTCTCTCATAGAAAGATTAGTGTTGGCCTCGAAGCTTTATCTGCAAGGATTGTCTTCACTGAAGGCAGCCACCAGCCCCGTTCTTCAGTTTCAAGCCGAATTCGGCCGATTGCGAGTCGAATTCCTGTCGGCGTGCTCTCAACTTGTCCAGGCTTGTCGAACGCTTCAGACAGCCCCGCCGTCGGCCATCGCTCACGCCGTAGTGGCTGCCACCCGAGAGAGACGAACTGCAGCGCTGCGGTCGAATTACTCACCAGCTGAGGAAGTCGGTGTTGGTGCTCCGGCAGGTGGCCGAAGTCTGTCCAAGCTGGGACAGAGCGCCTTCGACGCCGACCAGGAGAGCCTCACGAATTTGCAGCTATAAAAACAGACGGCCTTGATCATGACCCAGACGGTCGAGTCCACCTACCTCCGGGCGTCTCAGCAAGGCGTTATGACTGTCGAAGACGATTTGCCCATGATCAACAAGACGGTGCAAGAAGATCACGTCGCTGTGCGGAGTATGGCCACTCGATGCGCTGAAGCTGTCCATCTCGTAAGACGTTTCCGCGATGGCAACCCTGATTTGAAACTTATTAATCACTTGGTATGATCCTTTTTCACATCCGTAACACTATTTAAAATCTAATTATTCTTCTTTAATCTGTTAGAACGTTGGATGCATCTTGGATTGCTTGAAGTTACTCATAGAAACACCTCTTTGCTTTCCGAGGTTCATGCTCCAGACTCTGCAGACCACTTCCATCAAGGTAAAGTGAATGATTTATAAGATTAGTGAATTGATAATTGAACTTCATTTTGTATATACCCTAAACAGTTGGCGGTGAGCCCTCAGCCGAGAGTAGCCGGAGAGGCGATAACGACAACCATTGGCTCGCAGTTGGCCGTTAAAGTGGAAGGTATTGTCCAGGTTACTTCCAGCCCGCGATATTTTGGACGGAGAGTACGTCCGAGTCGTTCAAGTGACAATACAATAGAATCCTACTACCCGACAGTCGGATCGGATGACAAGGTATAGAACCGGTTGCCACTCGCGCCAACGGGAGAAAAATAAAAATAACGAAACAACGCAACAAAAACAACAACCCGCCAGGTGGCAGTTATCGGTCCGTGACCGAGCCCGAGTGAAATTTCTTTTCGGCGTGCACACATAGTAGAAACGGAACGAAAGAAATGGAAAAAGCCAAATAATAGAAAAGGGAATCAAATAAAACAAGATTAGGCGATTGAGCCAGCGAGGAGGAGAGAGAGAGAGAAATGTTACTCGCTGGCCGAGTTCATCGAGGAGTACGGCATTGTCAACGGCATTTATCGATTGTCGGGTCACCTCCAACATCCAAAAGCTCAGGTGAATTGCCGTCAATTGCCTTTTCTTTCTGTTTTAACTTCCGGCTCCGTTTCGTTTTAACTAGCCTACCCCGCAATTTACCCATATAGCGAGGAGGAGCGCCTCCAGATGGATTGTGTTTGCGGAGAGATTGGGCAGGGAGGGAAATCTCGACGGTGAAGAATGGTAAACATGTCCGATAAGAAAGAAACCTGTTTCTCGACATGCTGATGACCTGATAGCGTGTGACGCAAGTTCCTTTTTTGTTTGTCCCGCGAAAAATATTTCTCCATTTTGATTCCCCCCTTCCAATTGGTGTGACGTGTCAGCTCCCGTTTTGCACTCTCGACTGGCTGGAAAACTTTCTAAATTATTTTCCGTCCGTCATTCTGATTTGATTTTTCTTTTTTGGTTATCCACTTAGAAATGCTTTTGACGAGGACAGGGTGGGTGCCGGCTCTGGTGGAGGACGAGGCCATCCGACAGGATATGCAAGTCGTTTCCTCGCTGCTCAAAATGTATTTCCGCGAGCTGCCCAACCCGCTGTGCACCATCCAGCTCTACGACCAGTTCGTCAACGCCGTCCAGGGACCTGATCATCTCAGAGTGGTTTGAATGTTCGAGGTAAGGAACCTGAAACCAATCGAATAATAAGACCCATCGATTTTTGTTCACCTACAGTACATTTCCGCTGTTTTTATATCTTTGATCCGAAAATCAATTCGCCATTGCGCAGGTGGTCCAGCAACTGCCGCCGCCTCATTTTCGCACGCTCGAGTACTTGACTCGACATGTGGCGCGGGTGGCAGAAAATAATGCCTCGACGGGCATGACGGCCAAGAATGTGGCCATTGTATGGGCGCCGAATTTGCTGCGTTGCAAAGAACTGGAATTTGGTGGCTTCCAACCGCAACTCGTCGGCCGGCGAGTGCAGCCAACTGACGAGTCCAGCCGAAGCAGCGGCCCGTCACCGCTGAGGGATGGCGAAGATTTTGCTGTGCGATTTGCCGGCGACGGCGGTGACGAGTCGATTCAAGACGGGTCGCTGTCCCGCTGTCACAACCGCTCCGTATCTCACGACTCGTACTTCCGCCTGCTCATGACCAGCCAGACGGGCAGCATACAAGTCGATCCGCTGGACGAGGAGGGCGACGGTCCAGAAGCCAGCGCACGTCAGCCAGGACAGACAAAAGACGCCATTTACGCTGAGATCTCAAAATCCGGAACCAAAAGTAAATTTATCTCTCCTTTCCATTTATGATTTGATTTAAGGACGCCCACCACCAATCCCTGTCGGACGATGTTATAAAATATTTGAATGGCAAATGCAATTTCAGATTCGAAAGAGGAGACCACACGAACGCGGGGCTCGCCGTCCGCCGAGTCGCCAGGTCTCGAATTCCGTTACAACATGAACCTGACGGCGGTGGAAGACCCCCATTCCGGCAGCTCCAAGATGTCATTGATCTATCTGAGCCATCTGGACGACAGTGAATTGAATATTATGAACAGCCGGGAAATGCTGGCCGTATCCAAGAAGCTGTCTGACGATTCCAGCCGTCCGATTAGCGGCGTTGGCAGTGGGAGCAGCAGCAGCAACAACCACAGCGAGGACGGTAGCTGTGTGAGGAGGGCGCGGCCGGCCAGTGTGGATGATAGCGTCATTGACGACTCGGCCAGGGTCAGTTATATTCATTAAGGTCATTGCGTCGCAGTCGGGGCGGCCATACTAACCTTAATCTGCGCGCCTATTGATTCGTGCAGGGAATGCCCATGAACGCGGAGCAGATTGACGGAAAAGGAAATTGGGCGGCCAGCAATCCTGCCTACGAGCTCTTTTACGTTCAGGCCGAAGTGGACCATCACCGCCACCACAGGATGGATGCTGCTGCCGGCGGCGGACGCTCACCTTCGCCCGACAACACCGACGCCCAGATGCCGGACATGCCCCGCGAAGTGGCCATTGACGGAGACAATGATTCTCTCGTCAATGTAAATTTCTTCTTTATTTTTTTCGCCTTGATTGAAATTCGTTGTTTTAATCACCTTTTTCATCGCTGGCAACAGGCCACCACGGAAGATTACAGCTCGACGGAAGTGCCCGTGGGCTCGGATGATCGCGAGAGCTTCACTTTGCACGGCCTCAATGACGTTTACGAGAACGTCAACGTGGCTGACAAAAGGACGGCCGTCGTCGAAAGGTAAATTCTTCCTTCTCCTTTTACCGGAAACCAATTTAAAATTCCGTTACTTTTTTGTAGCCTTCGACGGACGACTAGTTCACCGGCGGCGGCGGTAGCGTCGGCTGGGGCTGCCTTCGAGAATTTCGCCGATAATCACGCCTTCGCCATGGTGAGAGTCTCTTCGAGGCAAGACGCCACATGCGAAAACGTCATCGATCCAGCCATCGTTGACGAAGAAGAATAGGAGCCCATCGAGCCGCCGGTGGACCAGACTGCCGAACCGGTGGGCGTGTCTTACGAGAACGTGGATCAGGCCAAATACGAGAACATTGAGCAGCAGCAGCAGCAGCAGAACGAGGCGGAGATGACGGCCCAGTCCAATTACGAGAATCTCGTTCAGCCCAGCTACGAAAACATCGACGAAGGAGGCGCTTCCGTTGCGGATGTCGGAGGCGAAAACGACACGATTGACGTCGACGGTGGCGAGACGTACGAAAACGTCGTTCTCAGGGCCACAGCGTCCGGCAACAAGTCCCTGAAAGCCTTGGAAATCGTCAACGTCTACGAGGACGTGATCCCGCCGCCTCCCAGGACGGACGAATCGGAAGAATTCATTTACTATCAGGTGAAAGTGCTGCGTCAATCGATCCAGGAAGTCAACGAGCTTTTGCGTGAAGATCCGACGGTTCTTCAGATCGCCATCGCTGATCTCGGCGACTATCCCGTCAGAAACAACTCGACGACGTCGTCTCCCGTCAAGATGCGCAGCAGCCCTGCCAAGGAAGCGTCCGAATCGACTGCGACGACGCCCGTTTCCTTGCACGAGCGGAAGGATGCCAACAGAACACCCGCAGCTAAAGATTCTCCTTCCTCGTGTGACGCCAGGTTGTCGGCCTTTATCATCAAGGACATTGCCGTCGACGACGCTCCCAAAGCCACCCCGCTCAAAGGCGTCCGTCTCTCGCTGTCGCCCAAGTTGTCGTCGAGTGACGATTCCGACAAACAGGCGGAGTCGAGCCGCAACGTCAAGGAGCAACAGCCGCAGCAGTACCACCTACCTCTATCCGTCTCGCTTCCGAATTTGCTCAATACGAACAACAAAATGGCGTCGCAAAAGCTGCAGACGTTGTCTTCGTTGGCGTCGCCGCTTCACGTGAACACGAGTCTACCTCCCACTTCCACGCCGCTCTAAGATCTCCATCCGGAAAGCGAGTCGGTGTCGAGTAAGCGCCGCTTCGAGTCGCTTCGAGTCGGAAATCGGTCGCGATTTACTCCGCGAGCACCGGATCGGCAACGAAATTGAAAATTCCCGACGATCGGAGAGCAATCTCCTCCAGTCGTCCGAGCCAACTTCGCCGGCCAGGCGTCTGTCGACATCAGAATCGTCGTCTTCGTTGAAATCCGGTCACGAGGGCAAACCTTACGAAGAAGAAATTCAAAAAATATTCAGCAAACGCCAACGGAAATTCAAAAAGCAAAATCCAGAATCGACGGAAGAATTGACTGTTGCCCTGCAAGATGAGGTGCTGCGAATCAAATCCGTCCAGGCTTCCGGCAAAGTCAAAGCTATCGAAGTCCACGTTTCTACCAAAGGAGAACTCAGGTTGTTGGCATTGTTACGCGGCAATTCGTTCGAGATCCACGTTGTGGATACCAAAGTCTCCAACAAAAATGACGCAACTAAAGTCGGGGCTCTGTCCATCCCCGGACATCGCACAGATGTACGAGCCCTTTGTTTCAGCTCGGACAAGATTGCATTGGCATCAGCCAGTGGCGAGTCATTGAAAATCTGGAACCGAGGCTCCCAGAATTGTATCCGAACAATGGCGTGTGATTACGCCCTGTCGATTCTCTTCGCCACTGGCGACCGCAACGTGATCGTCGCCACGAAGACGGGCAAGCTTCAAATCTTCGACATTGCAGCCGGACGACTGCTGGAAGAAATTCGAGCTCACGAGGGCGAAGCCTGGACTGTGGCCATGAGCCCAGATCTTCGAGGAATAGCCAGTGGAGGCGCCGACAAGAGCGTGAAATTTTGGCAATTTGAATTGGTGGTGGACAAGGCAGTGGAGGAAGAAGATGAGGACGGCCAGATGAGAGGACACGGCGGTAAAAGAATGAGTCTGACCCATACGAAGACGTTACAGTTGGAAGAAGATGTCCTTTGCGTTCGATTTAGCCCCGACCAACGTCTCATTGCGGTTTCTCTGCTCGATTCGACCGTGAAAATTTTCTTTGCCGACACGCTTAAATTCTTTTTGTCACTCTACGGTCACAAGTTCCCCGTTCTCTGTATGGATATTTCTTACGATTCCACTACCATCATCACCGGTGGTGCCGACCGCAACATCAAAATTTGGGGGTTAGTTGGGACACAACAGATGATCAGCGATCTTAAAAATTAATCCCTATTGAATTCTATTAATAGGTTGGACTTTGGCGATTGTCATCGGTCCATTTTCGCTCACGAGGACAGCATCCTGGGATTGCAGTTCGTCTCCAAGACGCATCTCTTTTTCTCCTGCGGCAAGGACGGCAAGCTGAAGCAGTGGGACGCGGACAATTTCGAGAACATCACCACCTTATCGGGTCATCACGGACAAGTGTGGACGCTGGCCGTTAGTGAGGATGGCAAGTACGTCAGCACGGCTGGACACGATCGCTCTATTCGTTTATGGGAGCGCACCCAGGAACCGCTGGTGCTCGAGGATGAACGCAAGACTCAGCGTGAAACTGAAGCCGACCAGGTTTTTCTTTCTTTCTTTTTGGTCTTGTTTTCTTTTTTTTTCTTTTTTTCCCCTCCCGATTTGCCGCTAGAAAAAACTTGCTCCCATTCCACTTGAATTATTCCAATTGGCGTTTGGGGGCAACCTTTATTTTACAAATCGGTTAATAATATTCGCAACATTCCCCCATAGCCTCGAGCCTTTCAAATTGCACGAACCATAGAAACATTCAATTCCGCCGAAAATAATTGAGACCGAGGAGTTATTTTTGGCCCCGCCGGCAAAGAGAAAGGCTGGGCCATTGCTCTCGTGTTTCTTGTGAAATAATAAACTACCATCATGATTTCGCCCCCTATTTTCATTGATTTGTATTGATTTGTCCTTTTGTTATTTTTATCTGCGATTTTGTCAGGCATTGGCTCTTGGCGAGGATCGGGTGATGCCCGGCATCAAGGCGGGCGAGGAAACCTCCCTGCCCGGCCGCAAAACGGTGGAAACTGAACGGGCAGCCGAGAGGATCATGGAAGCTGTCGAAGTTCACAAGAAAGTCTCGCAGCAGTTGGCCGAGTACCGTGAAAAAATCGATCTTCATCAGCAATCCGGCCGGAATGCCAGTGAAGCTCCCGCCGCTCCTCAACTCCATCCGTTGATGGTGGCGTACGACACGACTGATCCCGACAGGTATTTGTTGAAGGTGTTGCGCCAGGTGAAATCCAGCGAAGTGGAGGAAGCTCTTCTGGTGCTGCCCTTCCATTACGTCGGCAGCCTGTTGTCCCTGCTGGATCAGTTGCTAGAAAAAGGCTGGGAAACGGAATTGGTGATGAGGATCCTGCTCTTCCTCGTTCGTCTCCACCACGGCCCCCTGTCCAACACTCCTTCCCTGCTGCCGATCCTGAACCGACTGCAAGGAGTGGCCCGCAAACGCGTGGATCAAGTCCGCGATCACATCGGCTTCAACTTGGCCGGACTTCAGTACCTGCACCGAGAACTGGAAGAACGCGAGGCCGTACAGTTATTCGCCGACGCTTCCGACCGTGTCAAGCAGAAACGCAAGCAACGCCGCAACAAAGACAAAGCCAAACAAAGGGCCATTCTGACACTGTAAAATTATGGAAAATAAATAATGACAGAAAAAAAAGAGAAAATTTCAATAAAAAAAAAGTTAATGAAATGAAAAGAAATCATTTTTGTAGGGAAAAGTAAGAGAAAAAGAAGGGGATGGAAAACATTAGTCATTTTGGGTCGGTTGGTAAGAAAAAAGGGGAAAATTCCCTTGGAAAGAAACGATAAATTTAAGGCAACAAAAAACTGTCACGAAGAAATGTGTCAGCGACTTAGGAAAGAAAAAATAAAGTTGGAAATGTTAACGACCCGGTTGACGACGTCTATCGTCTTGATCAAGTCAAGAAAAATTTTGTCGAGTGTAAAATAATTGAATTGTTTTGTGACGATTCATTTGTGTTTCTCTGTTGAAAAAGTAGCGTTGGTTGCTCATCATTTTCATCATTAATGTGACTGACGACATCAAACTTTGTTTGTGTTTAACGAAGTGTGTAGTCAGCAGAGAGAGAGGAGAGAGGAGAGAAGATGTGGGTCTTTTGCAGGTACTAACTAGGAGAAAACGTCCCAGAGACTGGGGGATTGAGAAAATGAGGCGGCGTCGACTGACCTGTTGACCTACTGAGACTTGAAATATGAAAAGGCAACCAGGAGAAGAGTAGTGGACAGACGGGATTGTAGCCCCGGATGTCTGCCTGCGCACTGCCCTATGCTTGCCTTTAACTTACATTTTACATCTCCCTCCTCTCTATATATACCGTATCTTCCTTGGTTTATGAATTGTAGTAGTACAGCTACTTTAGTTTGTCTTTTTATCTTGTTCTAACCCCCTAAAAAAGAAACTCGAGGTCTTCTGCGTCGTCGTGTCTTCTCTTTCCTTCCTTTCTCCCCCGTTTTTTTCCCCCTTTATTTGGTTTCGTTTTGTTTTCTCGTATTATTATTATTCCCTCTCTTTTGAGACTCGTTTCTTCGAAGGTAAAGGTGATTGGAGTTGTGTACGGTACGGCATTCCCGGAAATGAGCACACACACCGGTTCTTTTCGCTTCGCTAATAGGAAAAAGAGCTAGGTTGATAGTTACCAACATTTAACTTTGTCAATGTTTTATTTTCGTGTTCGGATAAATTGTCGTATCATCTTTTCCTTCATGTGAGAAAAACAAATAATAAATCTTGGCCAGCCGAGAGAAAACCTGGTGGACCCGATACCGAATCAACAGCACAAGGTGTTGTAGACACACCAGGTAGAAGACAAAGAAATCACCGCTAAAAGAGTTAAGCAGCGCGTGTATTATATACAAAGGTAAGGTTACTACTATCAACCCAGTGCCCGGTGTTTCGATCCTCTTATGCACATTCAAGTCAGTTAGTCCATATATTATATTTTTTATTTTAACAACCTTCTTTTTTTTCTTTTTCGTTTCCATGTGTTTGTATATGCTGACCACACGGACCACCTGTCTTTCTAGCTCTTGGGTTGTGCGCCAGCGTGTTCCCCTTTTCTCTTCCATCTCCTTTTTATTCTCTCTCTCTCTCTCTCTCTCTCTTCATTCTCCTTCTCGTAGTGTAGTGGTGGTTTTCTTTTTTTCCGAGTTTTTCGCCCATCCATTCGGGGGTCCGTCCTGTTGGTTGGCGTACGCGCCCCTTAAACTATCTCGTCGACGAGTACCGCTCTGCGGCTCTGCCGACACTCAGTCCACGTTGAGCCGTGGGGCACTTCACAACTCCCCACAACCGCTCCTCTCTTCTCGTTTCCTTCCTCTCGACAACAATGATCCGCGGTGCGTGCGTTCCAGTCACCACCCGCCCCCTTTGTTTTGTAAACAAAAGGAAACACACACACACAAAAAAAGCAGTAGATTTTCTCGTTTAAATGTAATCACCACTAGAGAAGCAGAAACCGACGAACATTTGGAAGACGGCGAAGAAAATGTCATTGCATCCGAAACTATCAAAATCTTACATCCGCTAGAGTGGGAGGAGGGATACCTGAAGGCAGTAGAAGAATTGGATTTGTCGTTACCTTTGCAAATGACAGACGCTCAGTGGTTATTTGAAATCAGAGAATGTTCTTTATTCATCAACAAAGTATGGAAACCAATGCTCAAGGATCTGCAAGGCATCAAAGGCTGTGTCGTTTTCATGGACGCCATGGATTCAACGGTGTCGGAGAGGTATCCATTGTGCAAAGAAGATTTTCACGTCCTTGTATGCGAATGTGCCTCCGAATGGAAGGTGAGCCATTAAATTTTTAATAATTTTTAATAATTTAATTTTTTTAATTTTTAATTATTTCCGCAAAGGACTTGGCTCGCACTGTTACCGAAGGCACCGCATCATTTCAGCAGATGGAGAAATTATCAGGATATCACCCGATCCCGATGTTCTTTCGCGAAAACATTTACACGGCATTGTATTCGAAGGTGTTTCTGGAGCTTACAGAAAAATTAAAACCCATCAAGCGCTGCGACACTTTATTAGTTCATTCGTGACGGCCCTTCGGTTCTTCACCATCCGCGAAAGAGGACCAATAGAAAATATGTATCATTTTTTCCAGAGTAATTTGTTGAATCAGTGGGAAACAACGACTCTGGCGCAAATCACAGAAAAAGGAATCCTCAGGACATTGCAGAAAGATCTCAACATCGATTCAGAACGGCCAGAAACCTGAGAGGCGATGCAGTTTGTTAGTTCTTTAGTAACGAACGGAAATTCTTCCCCTCTTATTGAATGGCTGAGAAGGAAAAACGAAAATGACATGGAAGCCATGGGGAAAATTCTACAGGGCACTTTGCTTGATGCATACGGTAATAATTCTATTAAAGTTATTTCTTCATTTGATCAAAATCTATTAATGCTGTCCGTCTTGCAGGTAAACTCAACTCTCAAGACACTTTTGACTCGAATCAAACCTTTTCTCCAGAAAAAGTTCAAAACGTACTGCGATCTATTGAAAGTTGCTCGGGTTTCTGAAGAACGTTTTGCCCATCGCCTTTCTGGGTGCGTTCAGCCGATTGATTGCAAATGGCTGGCTAATATGCTTCCCGAAATTCAAGCTGGTGTTCGCGCCAGTATAATTTCACCCTCTGAAGATGCCAAAGAAAAACTGCCCAAGCTCCGCACAGTTGTTATCGATCCCCACAACGAATCCTACTCGATGGAAATCCGCTTAGAACCGACAGGATCGCTTTCAATGGAAGATCTCAAACAAGCTTTCCAGCTGCTGGATATGGCAGTGGACATATCTGTGGCGGATTGCAGTCACAATACGGAGGACTTGGTGGGTCAAACCAGACGAAACGTCGGACAAATCGAGCAACTTTCCGAAGTATTTGGTCTTCTTTTCGCTTCCGGATGCATCTCTTATACTTTCCGTAAGCGGATCGTCATTGAATTGGCTGATTTGGAAAAGGAGATTGATGGACTGAGTGCCAAGCTTGCAGAATGGAATCAACGGTGGAAGGAAATCGAAGAAATGTCTCTTTTAGCGCTCTTCTCTCGCGGTTACCTTCTCCAGTTGGCCGATTTGATTGGCCGGAACAGAATAGCAGATGTCCTCTCAATCTTGAGAATTCTACTGCCTTCGGCGACAGTAAAAATGGAAACACTAGTCAATCAACTGATTCAAGAAGCCCCTCGCATCAGCGACACAACGGGTTGGCTGTCAACCCGGCTCAGCTGTTTCAAATTCTTCGCGATCTACACCGACTTATTGAAGCCGAGTTCCACGAGAGAATTCACGATCTCGCCCTCCCGGCATTCCTCATCTCTTACGGTCGAACGTTAAAGTCTCATTTTATCGACAAATCAGTCGTCATCTTAAACGTTTCCCGAGAACTACTAGTCGGAAGTGCCTTGGCCGCCTACATCTTACTGACTCGCCAATCATTAGAGCCCAACCGAATCCTTTTCGTGACGACAAACACGGACAAGCTGGAAGTCGAACGATTCATGAAACTTTGGTCTGTAGCTAATGTTGATGACGATGACGATGATGATGTGACTATGTTGATGACTCAGGCCGATTTACACGCATTGCTTAAGAGTACGTCATTGAACTTGTGATTCTCCTGAAGAACTTGCTAAAGGCGAATACATTTTGGTTAGCAATCATTTTGAATGCTTTATTTGTTTGTTTTGTTCCCTTTTTTCTAATTGTTTTTTTTTGCCTCGTCATTCGGCCAAGGCAAAGATGATCTACTCTGTAGAACCTTGGCATCCGCCCAATCCCGATTTAATCCGTCCGCTATTCTCTAGAAAAAAGGTAAACATAGCTTCGATTCCTTTTCCACAGTAAGTTTGAAAATTGGTTGATAGGTGGCGTGGCGACTAGTTTGTGGTTGGTATTGAAATTTCTCTGATTATCGATTATCGCTATGCCTTTAGTGTTTTAGGTGATTCCAGGTTCTACTTTGGACATTTATTATTTAAGTCCGAATGGTCATTATTAAATTTAAAAAAAACATTTAGGTAAATTTCTGTGTCTAACAATCATAACTTATTTTATTTATTGGGTTCTACTGTCCAGTGCTGCAGTCCTAGTGACGGTAATACTTGTTTAAGGTTCTACTGTCCTATCTTACAAATTAATAGTAAAAATTTATTTTTCATTTTTGTTTGCTTGCTGTCTTAAAAAATAGATTTTAATTAATTTGTTCCAGTGCGAAAACAATTGAAATTACGTCATTCTGGCCGCCGTTCTACTGTCTTCTGGTAGCAGTGGCGATAACCGTTTCAAACGCATTTTTTTATGTATTGTATTTTAGTGTCCATTGTCCTGGTTATGGTGACGGTAATACTGACCCTGGGTTCTACTGACTTTCACTTCACAATTAAATACAAAAAATATTGTAAAATTTTGTTTTTGTGTCCATTATTTTTGTAATTTTTTTGTAAAGATGTTGCGTTTTGTAGGTTTCAAGCGTGCCATTCTACTGTCATTGTAGTGCACATGATTAGCATTCTGGTTCATAATACGTAAGCAAAATGTCAAAAAATAATTTCAGATTTTAATTGAATAATTCAGCTTAAGTTTCCATACGGATTACCGTCTTCGCTGGAATGTGAACTGCTGCTGCTGGAAGAATTAGAGTTCCGCTTACTTTATGGTGCGCTTTTATTCTCTTCTTGGCCGATGGGGAATTCAAAAGCAGCATTCGTGTAGCCAGTCTAAATAATTAATTGATTTTAAATGGAAGTTGTCGTACGAGGACTTAAATTTAAAACCAAATCGATTCCGAAGAGGACAGCGACATGGTTTTGTTACAAGGATTAATCCCCAATAAGAGGTTTTTAAACAATACTTAAATTCTTAAATAAATTAAATTTATACAAGAGATCCACTCCGCACATGACTACAGAAAACTGACTGTGACTTCACGGGATTTTAAATGTACGTATTTGTTCAAAATTTTGCAGAGGAAATCGTCGAAATTGATGTAGAAATCATGGCAGGCAAAAAATTAACTTTTTATGATGTCAAAATTCTGTCATAATTGTGAAAAAAGAATTCACAGAGGGTTTCAACATGGTGTGAAATAAAAGACCGAACATATTTCACAAGCAATTAACAGATAGGCTTCACAACAATAAATTTTTGAAAACAAGATAACGACACAAAACAAAAGGTATCAACATAAGACTTGGCTAACGTCCGAAGTTGCCAAATCAATTAAAGCGAAGAAAAAAATTGGACACGAACCCTCTCTCTGTAGACGAAGGCCTCACGGCAGTCTAGCGTACGCTTCTCAGGCGCGAGGTTCTCCTCTATGTGTGCAAAGAACGAAGCGGACACACAGTTCACTCGTTATCAAATATAAGCGAGGAATCCAGATCTAATGGAAATAAGTTTAACACATGATTATACTAGTTACAGAATGTCGAACGTGACTCATCACCATCATCCTCTTATTGCACTTCAATCCCTGTAAAGAAACGTGAAGAATTGAGTGAGGAAGATGCGCAACATCAAGCTATGAGTAGTCAATCTGATCAAATTTAAGAAGACGATGATCTTATGGTGATGTTGGAACATTCGACGAATTTCACTCAGTCTGGTATATCCCTTGATCAACATCAATCCAAACCTGTCGTGGAGCCGATTCCGACAAAACCAATTGTTACCGTAACAAAAAAGACTAATAATTGTGTGTTAAGATTTGCATGTTAAATTCATATGTTGAGATGTCCAATAATTTTGTGTTTTACTTCCAGATATTACTGCTGCTCTTCGCATTTCGTGGAAATTCCCTGAATCAAATCATGCGAAAATCGCTTCTTGCCGTGTTTTTATGTTGATTGAAAATAAGAACCGTTCTGTCAATAACGAACAAAATTGGTTTCCAATCGGCGGTGACACCTCTAGAATGTCGTGCACTATTCCTTTGGTAAACATATTTAAAAGAGCTTTGATTTAACTTAAGCCATTTTATTCTCACAGATGAGACAATTTTTTCCCTGTTTTGACGAAATGTCGTCTATTTTTTAATAAATGAAAAATTAAAATTAAGAACTTATCCTGTTTATTTATAATTTGGTTGCGGCATGAAAGCCGAACCAAAGCCGAATTAATTAAATTAATTAAATAAATTAATTAAATTAAGAAATTATCCTGTTTATTTTTGCGGCATGAAAGCCAAACCAAAGCCAAACATACTGAAAAACTGAAAAATGTAGGGGGGGGGGCAGTGGAACGCTGAGGGAAAAACTGAAAAATTTCTGTCCCGGCCCTTCCCGCCCTGCCGCTGGTCATCCCAGGAATTAAAAAAAGAAAAAAAATGTAATAAAATTAAAGAAAAAAACATTCTTACCTAAGGGCTGTGGCAGTCACAAATACACTCCATGCAAACGCGATGACAATTGCACACACATGCGCATCCGCAACTGTCACATTTCTTAGCGGGAACCAAAAAAAAAGTTAAAACAAATAAACTCGAAAAAAAGTATAAAAACTTACACATTATTGGAGTCTTGCTTTGGTCAGGGGGTTTGGCAGCTTCATCATCCACCTCTTGTTGTTGTTGTGGCTCGGGAGCTTCCTCTTCATCTTCAGGCACGTTCAGTTGAACAAGAATTTCAACTTGTGGCTGTGGTCCTTGCTCTTCAATTGCACGTAGGACAGCATTAAAGATGACGCCAAAATTCAGCCTCGTGCCTCTTATCCCTCTCTTGTTGGACCTTCTACGTGGCAATTATTTAAGCACGAACAAATTTGACATAATAACATAACTAACTATCTACTATTATAACTACATTGACAGGATCACAGGAAGGACGCCACGTGAAAACAGCGTGCGGTGGTGATGGTAAGGAGGGGTAAGAAAGGAGAGAAGGAGAAAGGAAAACACAAAAGGTACAAAAAACAAACAAAAACAACAACAGAAATGAAAACAAACAAAACTCACCCTATTAGCGTGAATGTTTCGTTTCAATTTACAGAACGTTAAAAGGCAAAGGCGTATATGTGTCGTGAGCAAATCAAATCAATCAAATCAAATTGCATTAATTAATTTAATTGTTGAATTATTTTGACGAAATGTCGTGTATTTTTAAATAAATAAAAATAAAAATTAAGAAATTATCCTGTTTATTTTTGCGGCATGAAAACCAAACCAAAGCCAAACATACTGAAAAATGTAGGGGGGGGGCAGTGGAACGATGAGGGAAAACCAAAAAAAAATTTCTGGCCCGGCCCTTCCCGCCCTGCCGCTGGTCATCCCAGGAATTAAAAAAAGAAAAAAAATTGTAATAAAAATAAATAAAAAAGCAAAAAACATTCTTATCTAAGGGCTGTGGCAGTCACAAATACACTCCCTGCAAACGCGATGACAATTGCACACACATGCACATCCGCAACGGTCACATTTCTTAGCGGGAGTACCTACAAAAAAAAGTTAAAACAAATAAACACGAAAAAAACTATACATACTTACACATTATTAGAGTTGTGTTGTGATCAGGGGGTTAGGCTGCTTGATCATCAATCTCTTGTTGTTGTTGTTGTGGCTCGAGAGCTTCCTCTTCATCAGTCTCTTCAGGCGTCACATTCAGTTCAACCTGAATTTCAAGTTGTGGGACTTGTTGTTGTTGTTCAATTGCACGTAGGACAGCATGAAAAATGACACCAAAATTGTTCCTCGTGCCTCTTATCCCTCTCTTGTTGGACCTTCTACGTGGCATCTGAAAAAAAAATTAAAGTACAGTAATTATTTAAGTACGAACAAATTTGACATTATAACATAACTAACTATCTACTATTATAACTACATTGACAGGATCACAGGAAGGACGCCACGCGAAAACAGCGTGTGGTGGTGATGGTAAGGAGGGGTAAGAAAGGAGAGAAAGAGAAAGGAAAACACAAAAGGTACAAAAACAAACAAACAAAATCAACAGAAATGCAAACAAACAAAACTCACCTTAAAAGCGTGAATGATTGTGTTTCAATTTATAGAACGTTAAAACTCAAAGGCGTGTCTGAGCATAAGAGCAAATCAAATCAATTAAATCAAATTGCAGTAAAAATGTCAAAGTATGATGACGTCTGCACAAAGGTTGTACGTAGGTGCCAAATTTAAGAATTAAGAATTAAATTACATAAGCTGATGAGATTATAAGTGGGTCTCGGCAGCTTTTTCTTCTATCCCATCTTGCTGCGGCAGGTTCAGCTCAACCGAAACTACAATTTGGGGTTGAGTGGGTTCGATGTCATCTTGTGGTTGGCCAATGAGCTGTTGGGCGGCTTGAAAAATGAGTCCAAAATTAATCCTCAGGCCTCTCAGGCTCCTCTTGTTACACCGCCTGTGTGGCATCTGAAAAAAAAATTAAAGTACAGTTATTATTTAAGACCGGTTTACAAATTTTACATTATAACTAACTAAATCTACTATTATAACTACATTGACTATTTTACTAACTATTATGACAGGATCACAGGAAGGACGCATTCAGAAACCAGCATGTGGTAAAACTAAGGAGAGGTAAGAAAGGAGAGAAGGAGAAAGGAAAACACAAAAGGTACAAAAAAAAAACAACAACAGAAATTAAAACAAACAAAACTCACCCTATTATTGTGAATGTTTGTGTTTCAATTTACAGATTGGTTAAAGGCAAAGGCGTGCGTGTGCACGTGAGCAAATCAAATCATTTGTGATGTTTTGTTAACGATAATGCATAGGGTCTATGGGAAAATCGTTGACCATGTCAACAAGTTCTAATTCTTCTATGATCGAATAGTTGTTATGATGTTCTGGGTCATCGCGCTGTCGCTTGTCTCTTCTTTGAGTTTCTAAACAAGAGAAAACGACACGGACCTTTGGACGGACCTGTCTCCTAAGTTCACTCGGCTTAAGCGCAGTAAATCAAACAATTGTGCATTTAGAACAGCTGTTCTTCCCAGAGTGATATTTTACCCCAGAAACAAAAGCTCCGGCAGGAGAATCGCAGACAAAAATAATACCTGTAAGGCTGTTACATTGAAAAGGCGTTCACAATGGAAAAATCCATGTTCTAAAACATCTTTAATATCGTTCACAAATGCTTTCAAAAATCTATTTGGACCTCCTGTAGGGTTTTCTAGACCAAAGTAAATGCCAATGATGAAATGATATTTTTCTAAGCCGTCAATCCCACGGATAATTCCCAAAATAATCCACAACTGTTTTGAGGTGCTATTACTAAATATGGGGAGCCCGTCAACGTTAATCAGGATTTCAATTTCAATTGAAATTGCATTGCGGATTCTTGGAAGACATTTTTTTATCAATTGCACCCTTCAGACCATTCAATAAATCAAAGTGATAATATTTACCTGGATGCATTGGGATTAAAGAAACGTTTCTTTTTTTAGCAATGAGCGGGCATCAACAGGGAGATCGGAATGGCACGGATGGGATTTTTAAACAGATAATAGTTTGTTAATATGTACACGGGGAACCCCACAACTAACAGCCCATGACGTTAATTGATCTTTTAACGAGTGTGGGGGTTGTTCTTTAATTTCAATAGCTATCAATGAATCATCAATGTAATCAAAATCCTCATTTGGTTCAGGATCACTCTCGCTCAAAGTTAAATCACGGTTGTTAACATCATTAAGGGAAAAGTCTACATGATTAGGTTCGTCTACATTATCACCATCAACATCATGAAGTGATTCACATTCTACGAAAGGGAAATCATTTAAAACGAGTCCATTCTCCTCAGGTTCATAAATACTGTTGATGTCACGATCAACTTCCAATCCAAACCTCCACGTTTTGATTTGCCTCCCGACGCATTCTCCTTATGTGAGTCGAGAGATGTGAATCGAGAATAACAAAATAGAACATTGTGCTATTGTGGCTTCTTGATGCACTTGCCAGTGAAGCCCATTCCGTCACAAAACGTTTGAATATGTATCAACATATTTTCGTCACTAGATTTCGTGTTATTTTTTCCGTTGAAAAATACTGTTTCGACTCTTGTGCCAAAATGGAGGGATTGTGGGCACACAAATTTCGGATGATTTAAATAAAGTTTTAGAATGTGATGGTAATCTGATCGAAAAGTTTCAAATACGCTCATAACACTTTTAACCTCCGGAAACAAATAAGTTGGATCAAAGTCACTGTTTTGAAATCGATACTCTATGTATTTGCTGGTTTCTTCCATCAAGGAACGCGTAAAGTTTTTAACAAATAACACCATTTCGTTATTCACACAGTTGGGAACATTTTCTTTAGCACGCAACGCAAATATTATGCGAGACATTTCTGATTTCAACTTGTTCTTCAATTCATTTAAAACACTTGTTTTTTAAAGGGCATTGATGTCATTGAGAGCAACATTAAGTTCTTCAGCATCGTCTTGATTCACGACGGAGTTTGACTGGTCTACAGAGCTAGATTCTTCTACTGAATTCGATTGCACGACGGAACTGCTGACTGTTGCAGTATTAAAATTTGTGAGATCAGTGTTTTCGAATATATGCTGCTCTCTAAGATGTCGAATGAAGCTCAAGACGCCTTTCAATTCCGTGTAGCAATCTCCTTGAACGCACTTTAAAACCGTTGGCAAAGTGCCGTACGAGTTGTGCTGTCTAATGAGATGCTCTCAGTTGAGCAATAGATGTGTAATCCAAACTTAGACAAACGGGAAATTTTATTTCTCTCATTGTTGTGACTTGTCTGGATTGCTGCTTAAGGATTTAATAACGGTTGGATAGTGGAATTACATTAGCTGTAAAGAGATAAGCTACCTGACAAAGGCAATTATTTTTTCTGGACCGATTCACTGTTCCTTTGACGATTGAATTTTTTTAGTCTTTTAAAAATCAATGCCTTAAAAACCTTAAAAGGCGTCATTCATCTATTGTAGTGGGAAAAAACACGCCAAATAGTAAATACTTTATTACACCCCTATTTCTAATGTTATTATTTCAAGTCGGGTCCCCAAGCGGGTTGGGACTTTCGCAAATATGTGAGTTACAAAAGTGCTGTCACTTCGTAAGCTTGTCTCAAGTTAGCTTTCCATCTTTTTTTTTTGAAATATGCCACTTTGTGCGTTTTAAAAAGGCTTTTTTGAGGAAGTTATCCTTTCTTCAATTTCAAAGTACGTTATTTGTAGTTCCCTCCAGGAACTTATAAATAAAGCTGCCGTTGCATTCTCATTAACTGGGCCTTGTCAATTAGTCAACGAACGAGGAACCGTTATCGACTCTGATGAGGTCTTAATGTTTTTACAATCCACCAGCAAAGTTTCGTTTTATGTCCAAGAAAAAAAGGTGTCTAATCGAGTCAACCATATGAGTTGTGGCTCTCCAGTCACTAGTGATGACGTGAAAATTGTTAATTCTGTCGTGGTTCAAGAAGGTGATACGCCTCGAAAGACTCCAGACAATGACAGATGTGTCACTACAAACTAAATAATTGCAACTATTTCTTCTGATCAAGAAAGTGTCGAAGTTCTTTAACCGGAAACTGAGGATAACATTTCGTCTGACCCGGAAGACTCATCAACTCTTGTAAAGTCAGACTCAGAAAAACTGTGGAATGGCGAAACTATTTTTGATCAAAAAGGAAATCGAAAGGTAATCAAACTTAATTGAGCTATTTATGCCCATTTTCTTATTATAGATATGCCAAATTTATTTAGGATTTGTACAGTTTGCCTGCAATAATTAAAGAAATGCGTAAAAGGAATTCGGGGTCTTCCTTCAGCTGAATTAATGAAACGAGTCCGTTTGGCAAAATATTTCCCGAAGGCTGATGCGGAGCTTATTCTACATGCAGCGGAGAAGTGGTTGATTATGAACTGCAAAGAGTGAACTGCAAGAAATCAATTAAAAACCTCCTTCATATTTTTAATCAAATTATTGTCTAGGAAAGCAAAACACCCAAGAAACGAGGAATATTGGAAAATGGCAGAGTCGATCGCCGAATATTTTCCTTTTTTAGGAAATCGAGGGACACCCTGAAGTAAGTTATTATTTCTGTTTTGTTCAAAATTGTTTGTAAAATTCTCCTGTTCAAAGGACATAATTTTTTACTATAAGACAAAAAAGGGAACTTTAGAACACTACGTTCGAAATAAAAGAAGCCGTAAAAAAAAGGCTGAGCAGGAAGACGAAGGTGACCCATCAAAGGATAATACTCCAAAAAAGAAGAAGTAAATGTATGGTTATATGATCAAATTTATTATTTAATTAAAAAAATAACTCTGTTTTTTTTTAAAGGAAGAGCATGAGTCTTTTGGATGATTTTCCCCATGAAGAAGTAGATGAGGCAGAGCGTTACATGCCATCAACGTTGGTAAACGAACGGAATCGTACCAAAATGCTGCAAGCCCTTACCACTACTCAAAAGAGCAGGCGTTCAATCATGCATTTGAGTGCACAGTATAATCTCTTTTTAAATAGTTCATTTACAAGTTCATTGATAATAACTATCAACTAGCCCCTCGTTTCAATAAAAAGGAACTTAAACAGAATATGAAGGATCTTGGCTACTATGGAACCTTGGAGGAGGCTACTCTTGTTTCGAGTAAGTATGTATTATAGTGATTATCTTTTGACCAACAAATTTTAATTTGCTTTCCAAACGTAGTCGGTGTAGTACAGACAGCTATTCAAATATCACAAATCACTGGACTTCTTAGCTGGCTCTGTGATCTTGTCCGAGTGTTAATGGCAGAACCAGAAGGCAAAGAATCACCAGAAAAATTAATTGGTTTTGGTATTTCAATTTTTCCAAACTTAATGTGAATACCTTTTTTTTATATGTTATGGTTTTTACCTTGATTAGGTCAAGTTGTGCTTGGTTTATGGATGACAGTTTAAATTTGTCCGATGACATCCTCAGGTTATATGGTAAATTTACAAGAGTAGATTTTAATAAATTTTAAAATTATTGTTTATTGTAATATTTACATGGATTTATAGGGGAGAAGTTTCACGAAGAGGGCCGCGCAAAAATGCTTGAACAACAGATAAATCAAGTAAATGAGGAACTATGTGAGGCTATCCATGTAAAGAGTTCTCCGAATGAGATTAATTGTTTTTTTATTTGTTGACTTTTTTTGGTTAGTTCTTTTTACTTAAATTTTTATATGTGTGTCTAGTTTCAGTACTTGGATGAAACTTTTTAGAAGCTGAGGAAAAGTTGAAAAAGATTTCTGTTGAAGAAACTAAGCTGCAACAGTGCTGCAAAGACCTTGTATCTAAAGAAATGTACCTTGTGCGTGGTATCAAACTTATCAGTTAGTTTCTATCCTCTGTTCCATTACTGCGGACTTAGAAATTATTAATGGAAAATTTAAAAACCCAGAAAAGAAAATCGTTCTAGAATAGAAACGACTAGCTGCTGTACAAACAAAGATTGCGATCATTTTGATGTGCCGGTTTATCACGGCTCAATTCAATTTGCTGATTTATTATCGATCAATATTTATGCTTCCATCCAAGAGCGATTGCAACCGATGATAAGTACATGTTATTATTGGAAAAAGAAATTCACATTTGTTGGTCGAAGGACAAAGTTTATTGGAACGGTTCCAGGCCCCCAACCCCAATCAAAAGTCGATAATTTTCTTTTTGTTTCTTTTTAAATAAAAAACAATGCCCTAAAGTTATTTTTTGGTTTGCGCCGAACTCTCTCCAAGTGGTTTTGGCCATTAGTCCTCACTTCTCTCCTTTTTACTAGAGGGTCACCTGATGACACGGCTCCTAGTCACGCCAAAGTCGTTTATTTTTTCCCTAATAATCAATTGCGTTACGCACAAAAGTAGACCGTGACCATAATTTCACGATAAAAAACTCCAACGAAAATTTGGTTGCTACTCAAATTTAAAGGTGTAGACACACACATACTGTGGTATATTGATCCGAGTGTTACACAAAAGTGGCATAATATTTTGTTGTCGTAGCAGCTGGGTTTTATTTTATCGCTGACCCACCACGCCAACGGTTGGATATTCCTAGAAATTTCATTTGTTTCGTCGTCAGCAGCACAGCCAGTTTATTATATATTTGTTTGTTGTGAAATAAAATTATGAAAAATGGTTCAGACTGGTTATTGTGTTGGGTATAGTCCAGGTATTACGTGATTTAAGCCCAAAAGTGTTCGTGTTTCCCATTTTCCTTTCTTGTTTTGTCTGCTGCCAAGTATATATTTCGCTACTTTGTCGAAAAATCTCATGTGCTACTACTAAGCTAATCTACTACTGCTCTGATGGCATGTTATAACTTACATGGAACTTCATCTTTGCGGTCATAAATATCTTTATCTTCTCTTACGAGCTGGGCTCTGTAACCTCTTTGTTTCTTTTTCAACGAGAAATCGCTTACCTAGTTTTTTCTGTGGTGGCCCTTTCCCCCCTCGTGATTATCGTGATTATGTTCCATTTGACACCAAACCAGTAGGGATCACAATTTCATCGAACTGGAAACTTCGGACGTTAGCCAACTCTATAGTGAGTCGTACCTGTCGCGTCACGAAAACATTTTCGTGGCAATAGATTTAACCCATAAGTAATGGCTTTGACAATGAATTTAAATAGTAAAAACTGTCTATTGCAAATTTCACGGAACTTGACAATGTTTTTAAATGAAAACCAGTTCTCTGAAACTGTGAGTCTGAAAGAAAATCAAAAACTTGACAAAGAATGTTTTGTGAAGTATTTTAATGTAACTATTGTATACATTATAATAACTGATTATAATTACTGCAAAGGATTCTCCAAGTCTTGAAATTATTCTTAACAGATACCCTTTGCTTGTTCGCATGAACGAAGCGGTGGGTTATGACATATTTTTTTTCCTTAGTGGTGTATTTGTAACACAGAAACGTTTTCGGTCGATGAAGAATTGAAATTCGTAACTTGAAATTTCTTCGGGATTTCAAAGACAACTGGACTAGATTGGAATTAAAGATTTTGGAGTAAGCTGGCTGCAAGCTGGATTATGATGAGACTTAAAATCTAACAACATCAGCCAAACTTGATGATGAGGAATTTAGTAAGTTTATGTTTTAGAAATTAAAGACATATAGTAAATTTAAAACGTGTTATAGGAATGCCTGACCCTACATGCAACGTATTTGAACTATTGCTTCATCTTCTTCCAAATAATAATAAAAAAGAAATGGCTAGAGGAATTTTAAACCCAAGAATGTCTTTCCTTATTTCTTCAAAAATTCGAGTTACTTATTTTTTATATTTTTGGAATTGTAAGTAAACAAAAAAGCATTGACGTTGTACATAAGAAAAGGGTACGAAAGGAAGGACAGACAAAGAAGGGATGAATAGAGTGGGGAAGAAATGAGTCGGTCCCTCTTTTTCACTCTCCTTTGGTTTTCCGTTCGGACACTTTCTTATGGACAATGTCAATGCTTTTAGTTTGAGGTTACACCAAACCGGGGGTAAAAACTAACCAAGATGGCAACCTCAAACCAGTCTATACGCAATAGAATGAATAAAAAGTAATTCTGAACGAAAAAATATGAAAAAATAGCTAATGTAGAGAAATGCATGGGAATCACATCTATACTTTTATTTTAACTTAATTCTTCTATTTAAAAAATTGGCAGCGTAAAGAAAAAAAGTGTCCTAAATAGCCCCGGTCTCCCCTACATCTAATAACATACCCAAATCCAAAACAAGTTAATTTCTGAATCTGTTTTTATTCCAAATAGCCTATATTTACATACGATGTACAGTAGCTACCAAAAGTTTTCGAACGCCCGAGAGAACCTTATATAAAAAGGAGACTTTCACGGCGTTCCCAAAAATCAAATTTTTGACGAGAGAAGACGAATTTTTATTTGAAATTAGCTTTTGAGGTTGGCTACTTCCTGATTTTCTTTCAGATTTTTTTTGTTAACGGCAGGGCATCCATAAATGGATGTAAAAATTACGAACACGCGAGAGGAGCTTATCAAAATCCGGCTACTTTGCCGGTCTATAAATAGGGAGTATTCTATATTCGTAAGTCGAAGATGTTGCGTTCAAACCGCCGAGCGTTGAAATCTTTTATAATTAATATTCGGCTTCAGAATGTACAATTTAAGTGAAATAACCTTAAAATTTTTTTGAAAAAAAACGAAAGTTTAGCTCGTTTTAGGCTAAATTTAGAAACAAAACTTGGATTAATTTGGTTTGAAGTCTTAAAAACCGGCTTTGGTTCGATTTAAACCCAGAAAAAACGGACATATTTACCAGTTTGGGCCTCAAAAAAGCCCAAAGCGCTTGTCCTGTAGGTTTTTATAAAATTAGTTTTTGCTCTAACTCACCCGCTTTTTAGAAAAGCGATGTAAAACTCCCCCCACTTTCTGACAAAATTAAAAAACCCAAACTTTACAGTCAAATAGCTCCTAAACGGGTGGGAATTTCGTCTTTCTGCAAACGCAGGTAAATCCACTATGCAGAGACAAACATGACTATAATTTTAAAATATTTTTAAGGTCTTTTCCGGATTTAGATCTGGAAAGCCGCTCCGGGATTTCGGTCTACTTTAGTCGTGGATCGCTTGTTAATAGGGGTTATGAATGAAAACTTTATAAATGTCATGTCCAAGTAATTAACTTGGAGGCAAACAGATGGAAAAAATTATTTTGATCCTATTGCTTTTTTTATAGTTTTTGGTATTAGTAGGATCGGCGAGGTGTTCCAGTTGGACACACAGACGCAATTTTCTGCCACTGGTCGCCAAAAATGCTGAAACAAACTTCTGAGAATCCCAGAGAACTGATCCTCGTCGATCCGCCGTGCATCTGACGAGTGTAGGAAACCCGTCGACCCAGCGCTCCGTTCTTCGTCACCGTGTAAGTGAAATCAGACTCGGAGTGATCTCTGGTAATGGACGGAAGTCCCCCCCGACCCCGGAGTGCCTCCTCCACATCCTCCCACCAAATAAGCCGAGACGTAAACCGTCAAGTTTTTGATTTCACGAAAAACGTCGAGACGGAAAATTCTAGCGAAACAGGCGAGAGCCCAGTCCGTGTAGAATAGAGTTGGCGAATTGAGTTCGACATCGATTTCCTGGCGGCTACCTTCCAGGAAGTGCAGTGGATGGGTCGATTGCAAGTGAGGCACCATGCATCTCCTGCTGGAAACTATCCCACGAACACAAAAAGGGAGACACTGGTAGCGACGGAAAGGGCAGGTCGACTCGTGGGTATTTCTGCCCGACAACAAAATTGAACTTGTACATCCAAGTCCAGCGTTCTTGCAAGGGAACTTGAGCTGCTGTGAAATTCTATCCACAGAAAAGATTCTCATTTCCTACAACGTGGCATATCATCACCGGTGTGGTTGAAATTTAAGCTCGCGAAATTGTCCTCTTCAACATGCAAGGAAGATGTTGGATGTTGATAATACAACGTGACTATAGAACGTCAATTACCCACGTTGGGGTGCAATTAATTTAGAAAAATTTTCACAATATAAGATTTTTTGATTTAGCTACTGTACAAACCTTGACGAGAATTCAAAAAAAAAGTTTTCTTGTACCAAAATGGGAAAATGCCAAAGTATTCTCTGATTTCCTTAAAAATCGCTCATCAAGTAAATTATCGCTCTTAAGCTCTGGGATTTGTTGTGCGACTGTGTCCTTATGTTATAAAGGTGGAAATTTATGTATTCGAAGGACTGGCAGATGGTAACTTACTAAGTTTGACATCTCTTGAAAATCTCTTTACTGTTATTATTAGTCCCTACTAACACAGTAGGGGAGAACGGGGTCATCATGGACACGGGTCATATTGGACAAGTGCCATAAATGCTTCAGTTTATTGGGTAAAATTATATTTTTAAATTTTTATACGGATTTCATTTTATTACATCACAGAATATATTTTTATTACGATATCACTATTATTTTTTATGTAATCGCAAAATAAAAATAATCGACACATTTCATGTAATTTTCTTTTTCATTACGACTGTTAAAAAATAACTGAAAAACATTAAATATTATTAAAAAAATTACTAACATCATTAGAGTATTCATTTCTTTAATGTTTCCCGTAAAAAAATATTTTAATGTCAATTACATTAAAAAATATAAGCAAAATCAGAGATAAGGAGATGGGCCACTCTGTGTAAAGTCCAGCAGTCGACATTTTGCCCCCTCCCCCTCCTCGGACGACGAATTCGACTGCGCTGCTCCTTTTGCCGAGCTCCGGAAGCTTTGCCCTACTTGGCAGAAGGGGTGGTCCTGAAGGGGGAGAACTACTGGGAAATGCTTCCGGAGCTCTCCGAAAGGAGCAGCGCAGTCGAATTTCTTATGGAGTTTCGCCGGTGTGATTAGGACTATTAGTTTTATGTTTCCCATTTCAGTCGTCCTCAGTTTCTATTCATAATTCGATAACTAAATTCCTTAGTTATCAGGTAATCTTTTAAGTTTTATTTCCCCTCGATGGTCATTGTAGTTTTTTTATAATTTTTTTTGTAAACGTCCTACGTCCCTACCTTGTTTTAAAAAAATATCGCCATTTCCTGCCCCAAGGGAAGAATGGAAAGAAGAGACGAAGGAAGAAACTAAGAAAAGACAAAGGGGTGCGTGTTCTCTTTTCTCGGGGCAGGATAAAGTCTTTGAAAACAAAAGTCCTTTTTCTTAAAAATTAATCAAAAAGCCGCCATGCAGAAACGATTACCCAGTTCGTGTCACATTTTTTTCTTCGCTTTAATTGACTTGGCAACTTCGGACGTTAGCCAAGTCTATCCTATTTTTTATAAACTGCGCCCAGCTCCCGCGTATTACTCTTGACCGGTAGGTGTCGTATCCACTCCACTTTCTCTGTAGACGAAGTCAGCGTACGCTTCTCAGGCGTGAGGTTCCCCTCTATGTTTGCAAAGAACGAAGCAATACAACTGAACGATGAACGAAATAAAGTTAAAAAGGCGAATTAGATATAGTAAAAAAAAATGTAAACTGGATCGTCGGACGTGTTGGCTACATGTCGTAATGTATGATAATGTATGATAATGTATAAATATGGATTAAATTGAAATAACTTATAAAAATTGATTCGTCAATCGTTTCATCATCTTTCAGAGACACAATTTTCTTCATTGCATTTTCATCAAAAAACTTTTGCACGTTCTTTTCCATGTTTGAAAAACAGTGAATGTCCCTGAGATCTCTTGTCTCTTTTGATAAATTTATCATTTTGCCAGGTGTTGTATTTGCGAGGCCTACTGCCTGTTTCTTTACATTTCTACGTCCTTTTTTTTTGGGTAACCCTTTTTCGTTTTGTAGAAAACCGAATCATACGCAAAAAATTTCTGGACCACCAACGCCCCATTTTAGGAAGATGACCTATGATGTATTAAAGCCTAAAACGATTTCCTCTGCTCACGGCAGTCTAGCGTACGCTTCTGAGGATCGAGGTTCCCTTCTATGTGTGCAAAGAACGAAGCAAAACGACTGAACGATGAATGAAATAAAGTTAAAAAGGCGAATTAGATATAGTAAAAAAAAATTTAAAATGAATCGTCGTACGTGTTGGCTACATGTCGTAATCCGGGTAAGAATCCTAGAGAGACTCCTTTCAGTGCGATGGAGTCTTCAGTTTGGCTTTGGGGCAGTAGGTTTAACCGATATTGCATTTTCCTTCTTCTTTTCGTTTACTAGCGGAATTTGGGACTCAGTATCATTTGGTTTCTTTAAGAGCTGGAGCCGGGGTAATGAGATAAAAAATCATAAAATTTCGCTTACAGAGTAATGGGACAAACTCAAGGTTCAATCCAATTAGATAAATTTTTAAAAAAAGGCAGGGTTATTGTATTGGCAGGGTTAAAACGGTACAGGATAAAACCACATAGTTGCGACGGATAAAACCGCACCTGTTGGGTACTGGCATCCGACCCTTTCATCATTGCAAACCTCTCTAACGTGTATTTACTGGTGATTTAGAATCAAACATGTAGGGCCTTGGCTTATTGTGCGAAGTGGATCCGGATCATACTTTTGTTTCCGCAGTTTCTCCACCAAAACGTTAATCTAGATAGGGAAACGACGAAAAAAGTTAATAAATAAATTTATATGAAAACTTGATGAATCATGCAAACCTTTTTGTTGACAATTTAATCGCCGTGACATAATGCGCCAATATATCTGATTTGATTAGACAGGTGTTTACACGAGGCTTGCTTGATGTTCACCGGTTAAGATTTTTTTCTCTCAAATAGACTGAGACGGACATCGAAGAACGCTTTAAAAATGTCATTAATTGAGTCATACATCTTCAGAAAGCCGTTTGGCTTGGTTTTGGAGGCAGACAGTTCAGCACTTTGAAACCGACAGCTTTAGAGGCAGGTGCCTTTCCAGGTTCAGCTTCTGCTTTCGGTTCTTCGCCCGCCTTCTTGCCTTTTTAAGGTGGAATTTGTTCTGGATTGTTATCCTGCTCAGATTGGTCATTCGAGCTAACATTTGAAGGAGCAACCACCTTCTTTTTCAATCTGGATTTCTTTGCAGGTGTAAAGCAAACATTTCGTCATCCGAATCCTGGCGAGACAATATTGGAATCGTCTGAGTCGTTGGCACTGTCTGCTATTGGAGCAGGCGAGAGTGGCTGGTTGTTGTTTTGGGCCTCAATGGTACTAGTCCACAGGCCTTGCTTTTGCCTGACGATCCAATTGTACTGACAGGTGCGGTGACACATCTTAGCACTGGACGGAGTGTTTTCCCGTCTTTAAAGAGTAAAGGGGCAAATTCCGGCCGGGGAGCTTTCGCACCTTGGGTGGGTCTTGGTGATTTTCCTCGACCCTCGCGGCAGAATCTTTCGCTGTCCAACTGTTAAACCATCCATGATTGAATGTGCACAACGTCCATATTCAATGTTGGTGAACCGGACTAACTCTCTATGCAAAAATTCGTAGTAACTGACTTGTTTTGTGTCTCTCCCATAAAGGTGGAGTTCCGGATTTTGTCTTTCACGGAGCTGCTAACACACCTTATTCCCGTAGGACTCCGGAGTTGCCGTATCTTCTTGTATTCTACGAGCTACTGTGCTCTTCTAGCTTGCTCCCCGAGTACGTCGCTTGGGAGCTTCTGTGGTTGTTTCTGGTGGTCCTTGATAGGGCTTGAAAGTCAAACTGACGACTTGAACAGAGTTAGAGATTAGCTTTTGATTTAGGGACTGCTCTAGGAGCTTACCCTGTGCTAAGCCAGATTGGACAGGACGTTTAACGGATATCCGGGCTAAGACTAACGGAGATATCCCATCTTGGACTGGGGCTGGCTGCCTTGGTTGTTGAGGCGGGTTCAGCGATCTGTTGAAGGGCTCCAATAACTCCTAGCGTTTGGTGCAGTGCTGGTGGTAGGGACGGGGCTTCCCGATCTCTCCACTAACCCTCGTGGGGCCGGTTGCTTGCGAACTAATACCTTGTTACAGTTCATGGCTAATCTTGACTACACTCGTATGATGCACAGCCTCGTATATGGGTGAAATATTATCCGTGTCAGCAGCTTGCTCATCGAAATGGAGATTTGGAAAGGGTTACCAGCATCTGAACCTCCCTGTGGGTTATAAATAAGAGGTTTCTACAGATTCTAAGTATTTTCATGTAAAATTAAACGAAATTATGTATCTGCAACCGAGTACAGAACTGGCCATTAGAACGGAGTAAGTTTATGTTGTTAGTACCGAGGAAGTCTTGAGCAAACCAATTATGGTTTTAATCAAATTTCCTTCACCGTAGTTGCAGAGCGAATGAGCAGCTATACGAGACCGGCGAGATGGGCTTCTGTTACTCCTTCCTTGCCAATGCTATGTTGATGCAAGTAAAGGTAATCTTTCGTTGCACAATTGTTATACCATCCATGATTGAATGTTTGCAACGTCTATATTCAATGTTGGGGAACCGGACTAACTCTCTTTATGCACAAATTCGTAGTAACTGACTTTTTTCTTTTGTTTCTCTCCCATAAGGTTGGAGTTCCGGATTTGGTATTTCACGGAGCTGCTTACACGACTTATTCCAAAAATCCAACCAGCCTTTGTGCCATGTTGAATATTCGTGGGCAGGGGAATATTCAGCCTGGAGAAATCCGGGGTGCAGTGAACTAGACCTAAAATGACGGTGTCCAGCCGTAATTAAGATATTGGATTTATAAGACTACCTCCGCTGGAAAACTTGCCAACTACCATTACTTTGTCGGGGTATCTGGGACGGTTAAACTGACCAAAGCAACCTAGGGCGATCAAATAGGGTAAAGAACCAAAAATTTTCACGAATAAAAATAAATTAAAACTCAGCCTTACTGGCGATCTGGCATCCCCTCCTTCTCTCTGGAAACAGATTCAATGAAATTTTGTTTTTACGAGTTCTTCCTACAATCCAGATAACGCATTTTTTAACACAATTTCAAGAAAGCAAAAAAAGTTTGGGAAAATCCAATCCTGTAAAATTATGTCTTTTCCAGAACTAAAGTAAAAATTGAAATGAAAAAATAACTTTGAATCGTTTGATATGTTCTAATCTTTAGAAATACCAGATAGTATACGGAAATTGGAGAAAATTTAGAAAACTCGGGACGGGGAAAAAAGTAAAAATAAGAAAAATAAGAAATATAAGAAAAATAAGGAAAATTGAGAAGAACATTAACGTCAGTTAAACGATAAATTTAAATACACTGTAGCAGTTTCTAATTGAATAAAATGCAAAGGTTATAGCAACAATAGTATTTAAGAATCAGGTCAGTGTGTTCTGTTTCATTCGTGATGCAAAACTGAAAACTAATATTAGGTTTTGTCCAGGATATTATTTGGCTTTAGAACAATAACAAATATGGACTAGGCTGTTTCATGACAAATGTCAGTTCTGTGCGTCGATATTTGGGGGGACGAGCTTGAATATTTTTATGCACACCTACACTGTTATTTATGCTCATGTCGGTAGAAGGAGTGGGGTTGCGTGGACATACTACCTTGTACGGTAGGCAATTAATTCGAGCTTGATATTTTTTGTTACCTCAGGGATCACTACGGGTATATTTTAGAATTGAAATTCAAATATATAGAAGAAACGCCAAGCGTAAAAGTTATCCTTGGTGGCCAACGATTTTGCTCACCCTTCCTCTGTTTATGTTCTTTGGACGAAAGCAACGTGCATCGAGAAATTAGCATTTGTTTGGGAATAATCAACCCTACCTAAGTACCAACGTCGTTGTATATAATTTAATTTTATTTTACATGGTAGATTTGCTTACTTCATTTTTGTTCTTATTGTTACATAATAATTAATTACCTTATGGAATTGGTAAACTTCAATATTTGTGCCTGGTTGGGACAACCGTGGTGTTATATACAAGGTCATAGTTTAAATGTTCCCAGAGTACCAAGGATCAAATGAATTCGCCATCAAACCAGAGGAAACATACAGAGACGTCATCGTGCTCAAAGACGCTGTCAACGACAACACAGGAGGCAGCTTAACCAAATTAATTGTGAAGATAAAACAGGAAAAAAGTGAGAAGATATACCATTAAAGAATTCACACATCACATAATTATAAAATTGTAGAGCTGTAACCGTTGAAGCCTGTGTTTGAACTTTAATCTTCACAAACTATTACGAAAAAAACTCGATTTTCCTTTTTTATAAAAACCCAAACACACACACAGACATGATGAATACATACACTATCAGTTTATTTTAATTAAAAAAACCAATTATCAGCCAAAGTTGAGCACATGTGACAAGTTATCTGGATGTGAATCGACTGAATTGAAGAAGAAGAGAGCCAAAATATAAATCCATAGGGTACACAAACGACTAAGAGGACATTGTTCTGGCAAAAAATGGCTGACAGAGGATGCAATGACCTGCAATATGTGAGAAAGAAACCTTTTAGAATGAAACACACTCATAGAAATAACAGATGCACACAATATACAGCAACAGAAACACTTACACAAACACACACAACACCGTAGTTTATTTGAATGTAAACACCGTTTATCGACCTTCTTTAACTGCCTAACTGGCTCTGAAAACAGGTTAAATGAAATTAAATTTGGACGAGTTCTTCCAAAAAACAAGGCATGTTAAACACAATGTCAAGGAAGCTGAAAATAAACGTACATTTTACTGCTGCTTTGGATCCCAAACAGCACATTTGGCTCCAAAGGACCCTTTTGGTCCCTATAAATTTTTCCCCAGTCTACTCTGTGAAGTTCCCAAGAAATTTATCTCAAAACCATATTTTTTGTTACCCGAAAGCTGATGCATGATAGCTTCCTAAGTTGGTCTTGGATGCTCTACAGGAAGATGTCAGAAACGCCAAAAATGAAAAATGTGATAATAGCTGATAATGTAAAAGAAATGATCCTTCATCCTCTCTCATACTAAGATATCCATATTCATACTTTGAAAACAACTTCTTATACCTTCCCTTTTGAAAAACATCTTAGGTACGTGACTGGCACACTCCAAACTAACGTTACCTCATTCGTTACATTTGCTTAATTTTTTCTGAACACTTTTTACACTTTAAGTTACTTTCAGTATTATTCATAACATTCAATCATAAAATTCAATTCAATTTAAGATTTTCTTTTTTTACTTGGAAGATCATGATAATTACGTATTTCGAATTAACGTTGGTAAACAATGCGAAGGGACATTTCTACCAAGCCATTGGATCAGGGACTCAACGCATTTTGGTCTTTCGTGTCAAATTTCACAAATGAATGCAATCTTCATCGAGAGATTCAAATCTGTTTGAGATCCCTTATTGATTCGACATATCAAACTGGCAGTTAATACAGGCTCATCAACAATTTCGTTATTAATAATACATACATTTTTTATTTGGTAGATTAACTTATTCCATTTTTAAGCTTATTGTTACACAGACTTGCCTTTACCTTTTTCCAGGAAACCAAAATATTTTGTCCTGGATAGCCCGATCGTCGTTTGAGAGACGGGGTTATTGATGAGTTGATCAGCACCGAGAGTGGTCGGTATAGAGGGGATTTACAATAACGTCATCAAGTGAAATGCCACCATTATAGATGAAACAGGTGACACTAAATTCGATTCATAAGTTTAAAGTGGTTCAATTGTACCTCTACCACACCTATCAACCTGTCAACGATCTATTACTCTGCTCGAAATCCGTCTTTTTACGCTAGCACCCCATCATACTACATTACACCAGCAGTTGTATATTATTTCAATGACTTCGATGAATCTGTGTATGATCATTCATTACGTACTAATTTATCGTTTTACAGCATCATCAAGTTGGTCATTGAATATATATTGTTTTCTGAACATTACTCTTCGAAATATTGCTTCCAATGGAATATCAAATCATTATGAGTCCATTAAATTCGATACAAGAATACGGACTTCTAGTTCTACATTGGCTTAGAGAACTTCAAAGAAACAAAAAAATTAAATAAATAATTATTTTACTTTTTACGTATCGTGCATACTGTAGACGACTGTACCGGGCGTCGTCAAGCACTGCTACTTAGCCATGCACGCTCACCAGTCACGACGAATGTGAGTTTGACTTAGTGTGTTTTAACAATTTAAAGTTTAAAGGAACTTTTTTCTTTATTGTTTTTTCTATTACATCGAGCCTCCTGCCAACATCATTATAAAAAAAATGATAGTGTAAAAAACGTTATTGCTGTTTTGTTCAAAAAACATTCTGCTTTTTGAAGAAACAATTGAGTTGTCGAAACCAGCGTTTTCGTGAAGTGCTGTTAAATATGAGTATAAAATGTTTGCCTGAAAACTGGGATGACATAATTGATGGCCAGATTAACAGATCCCAGAATCTAAAATGTGTCTGTTTTTTTTATCTTGATGATAAGTAATAACACTTTTTAACAGCAATAATTGAATCAAGGTGAAATGATAACTAATATTTGATGTAGTTGTGTACAAGATAAGATTCAGAGTTAATTTTATATTTGTATTATTTCTGTTCCAAATAGGTTTTTTGCATCAAACCTTGTGACTCACCATCAACAGGTGCCAGCTGCACTATTCTGGCCATACTGTGCCATGCATGGAGGGCATTGCATCACATCCCCAAGTTTTGAGCCAGAAATCCAGTGGAACCTAAATGAAACACACCTGCATATTAAGGTTTATGCTCGTGAACACCTTACCTCTCACACTAATCTTATTTCACAATCCCAGCCAATGTAAATGAAAGTGTTAGTTTTTTGGCACTGTAAGTTTGCTGTTGTTATTCTTCAGCATAGCTTATTTTTACGCATAGATTAACATTCTTTTTTGTTTGTTCCACTTGTTATTCATGTGGTCATGAGTCCAGGACAGCTTTCTTCCAATCGTAATTGATTAAATGGGCTTTATGGTGGAGCGTAAAACGAATACCATCAACAAGAATCGGGTATAAGGAAAAGTCATACAGGGAGGCTTGGTGTTATTCGTTCAACCTAGTTACACGATGACATCGCATATGGCCTTATTTGACTCGTAATACCCCAAAACGAGAAACTGAGAAATGTTTAAGGAATTAAGTTCTTGAATTGGTATTAAGGTAAACATACCAGTGACGTAATCACTGCATGAAATAGCCTACTTGTTCTAACCATGCAGTGATATTTGATTTTTAAAAACCGTATGCTCAAAGCTGCCTATCATACTGAAGTTGAAAAATTTGTTCGGTCAAAGCTACGCGTTCTTGGCCTTTACTTTAAACCGAGGGGCATGCTTTAGGCTCTCTATCAAAGTCTAGCGACCAGTATTATGTGCAGAGATTTGGTAATCTTCGGCTGTCATCCACCAGGAGCGCGAGGGATAGTGATAAAAAATGCCGACTAGGCTGGGTGAGAAATTGGCCGAATGAGCCCTTTTCTAGATTTCTAATAACTCGGCCAATCAAATCTGAAAAAAAAGATTTCCTTTTGGATTGGCATTAAAGGTTGGCCAAGCAATGTTTTGCGAGAATTCATTTTTTTTTTACTTTTTCCAAAAAAGGGATACAAAAGACCCCCTACCCCCCCCCCCCCAACCCACACTAAAATCGACAAAATTCTAAAAACCCAAACTTTAAAATGAAATATCTCCCGAACGGCAGGGAATATTAGAATTCTGCAATAACAGGCATATCCGGAGTCGAAAACTGGATAGAACTGTTTTTTTGTTTTTTGTTTTTTTAAATTTTAGATCATTTGGCGGAATAAGAATACAATTATGCGAAAAGGAATAAGTAATACGGTCCCCGCAGGACCTACGAACGAGTTTCCGTATCGGGTCCAAAATGATAGCAAACAGATTAGAGTTTTGAATTATGAGAAGAACAATACAATGCTTAACTAAATTCTTCCTTCCACGTCTTCCTCTGCGCCGCTGTGGTTTTTTTGGAGGAATGTGTTGCACTTGAGGAAGGTGTTGTACTTGTTCCATATTTCAGTGGTGTAATTGTTGGAGAGGTCGTCAGAATGGTTTATGACTTTATGTTGGTCCAAAGGTAAGTAAGAAAACAGGATTGAAAATTAAAGAGAAAAAAGAAAAAACGAAGTAAAAAATAGAAATAATTTTTGATACGAAAGCCCAAAAGTTTTGTACTACGGTATTATTGAACTATTACAATCCAGTGCAAAAACTAGGATCAATAAAAACTTTAGACTTCACTGGATTTCTCTATGCGCGTTACATTATTGATTGCTTGTTAGGAAACAAACTATCAAGTTCAACTCTATTTTCGTAGAAAAAGTTTCAGTTTTCAGTTAAGAAAAAATTTCCACAGAATAGTATTTTTTTCAGATTTTTTACAAGGCTCTCAATTGCACGGTTGGAGCAACCTGCAACCTTTACCCCTCCCCCCCCCCTTGACGATGGCACGTCAAACTGTGAACCATGCTGCTAACGATACTGGGGCAGGCATCAGCACTGGTGGGTTACTTGTCCACCATTACGGGCTTGGACCATACGAGTGTTTAAAAAAGCGACACTTAACGAATCAGAGAGGGTATCGACATAGCACGATAGGGTTCATAATATTTAAAAACAGACTTCTCTGGAGAGTCATGAAACGATTTATAAAGAAGTCAGGACGTCTTGACTGTGCATATTTTCTCTCTCTCGAATCGTTTCTTTTAATCAAGGCGTCGGGGATCGCTTGTCTCAGGGCCAATCAATCCGTGGCTATACCGAAGGCCCTCATCCGAGGATCTGGAATATCCAACCAAGTCAGGTAGGCACAAAAAAGGATTGTATAGGTAACCCTGGGGTGTACCTGATATGACGCTAGAGACAGATTCCCGAGTTAGTATTTCAGAGATTTAGTGTTGTTAAAACACATCGAAAATTTAAAACAAAATGAGCTAATTAGGGAAATTTAAGCAGACTACGGACTCCATAGCAACGAAAAAAACAGCTGTTTTAAGAATACTTTTTTTTAATATGGCAAAGGAGTTGAATAAATTATATAACGATTTATTTCTTCTTTAGCCCAAGAATTCGGTGACAACTGACAAAAAACAACTGACAAAGAATTCAGTGAGGACTGACAAACAACAACTGACAAAGAAAGGTGATTTTAATGCTGATAATTGGAAAATTGCTCGAAATCGCGTAGCGACTGAAGAGCAGTTGAGATTGTATGGAAAGTAAAGCGTCCAGGACTCGTTGAAGGAATCCTGGAAACATAAATAATGTATTTGATTTGAATCACCTCTTTTAAATGCTTTAATGTCTCGTTACCGAGGAAGAGTCCCATTTCCTAGTTTGATGAGCCAGTCAGCGTGCTCTTGACTCCCCGCCACAGTCTGCATATTTTCATGAAGTTTAAGTTGGTTGAAACGGGGCCAAGTTTCGCAAGTCTTGATCGTAATTTCAACCACTTTGACTCTATTGCCATGCTTGACGACCTGGTAGACACTGACGAAAATCCCCTCCCAGTAGAAAAAATTTTTCTTCCGTAAGGTGAGTTGTTTCTCATAACATTCCTAAGAATCCTTTCTATTGCCTTTAGAGCGTAACGTTACATCATTGTTGCTTCGTCACAGATTATTAGGCTAGCATCACGAATCAATTGTGCGCCGTATTCATGTTCTTCTATTCTTGATGTTGTGGTCTCGGTAATGGGCGGATAGATTTGAAATTTGGAATGGTAAGTGGCTCCGTTTGTTAAAAGGGTAGCAGCGATTCCAGTTGAAGCCACCGATATCACTTTTTTCCCTTGACCTTGCAGGACGTTGATGAGGGTGTTGTACAGAAACGTCTTCCCAGTGCCACCTGGACCGTCTAAGAAAAATGTACGTGGCTGAATCAAGTTTGTGCTGGGTGCATTAATAGAAAGCATAATTTGGTCGAATGCTTCACGCTGGGATGTGTTTAGTTGGGCCACCATTCTCTCCCCCATTAATCTTCTTTCTTGCCTTGTTATCACGCTATTTTCACAGTTTTCGTTAGCAACCAATTGATTAATCATTTGAAAATCTGGCAATGGCAGATTGAATGTCTGAAAGTCGACCGTTCATCTTCAGACTGTCTTGAATGCACTTGAGAGCCAGATTCTTCGCGATTTCAGCATCGTGTCCACTTCTAGTGTAGTCCTCAATCATAAACGGAAGATTGTTTTCAAAAAGAAGAAAGGCATTCGTCGGCGAACACAGACAGCAAATGTCAACAAAAAGTTGCTTCAATTCCGTAGGCATTTGAAATGCGGCAGCCTCCTGCATGACTCCCAAGTACTGTGGTCTTCAAGATGGTTCCTCGAGATGGCGGCAGCCCTGAAACACGACACATCAGAGTGATTTAGAGAAATAATAATGTAGATATATAGAGCTTAAAAACTTACTTGAACGTTGGATGCTCAACACCCCTGTGAATTTTTAGACTCTGAAAGCTTGTAGCCCCTTTGACGTTCAAAAGAAGCAATCGAAGACAGAATCGTTCAATTTGCCGAATGCTGACAGAGTAGATCTTGCTGATTAAGTTAGTTTTTTTTTGCGAGGCTTCCAAGTACCGTCAAAAACATAATGCAGGGGGATTTCTCTGTAAAACATGTCTCTGGCAGCAGGATTCGTTCGATTCAAATTAAACATAGCTGTCAGAGTGGTGTTTTTCGAGGCAGCTTTGTCGACAGCCTGCTGTTCCAATCCAGGTGTGAAGAAGACTGGCTCTTCTCGTGGAAGATGAACTGCTAGTCGTTGGATTGAATGGAATTTGTAGGACAAAGGGAACTTTGACAAACGCCAGAAGGCTTCGGGTGCGCTCACGTACCTATTGTCCCGGTATTGAGCTATTTCATCCCACTTAATTGCAAATGCATGACCTTGTGCTTGCGCACCCTGAGCACCTTGTTCTTGCGTACCTTAGGCACCTTGTTCTTGCGTACCTTGGGCACCTTGTGTCCCGGTGATTGTTTTGGTTCCTTGACAGTCGAACCCCTTATGTACGTATTTGAAAAGATACTTCATGCTTTTGATGGATGCGCAGTACTCGACGTTGATGTGCGCGTTGTATTTCAAACATAGGTATGGATTGTAAGGGACAACCCATCTGTTGTCCACCTGATAAATCTTGTTGTTCCGCTTTAATGGATTTGTTTGTCCAGCTCTTCTGCGATACGTAGGGAACCCGTTGTTGCTCATGACAGTCTTAGGAACGAATTCTTTTGGGAGGGATTTGGTACATTCGCCATCATCCATGCACGGTGATTTGTCATTGAGATCTTTCCCACACGGTCCATGAATCATGTTGGACATGATGATTTCAAAAAGCCTTGGGTGGGTTTCCTTATCAGATATTTCTGCACAAATAGTTTGGTCGATGTCGGCTGATGTTCTGGGTATGTCGGGTTTGTCTATCCAGATGAGCATATGACATTGAGGGAGTCCACGCTTCCGGAATTCGATAACGTGAATTCTTGCAATAACTGCGCCGAAAATTTGACGTTTTTGAATGTCTTCGACTATCTCATTTTTCTTCAAGTTATAAACTCTTGATACGACATCAGGTCTGTCTGAAGCAGAGTGGTACCAAGGGATGCTGTTTGTGATTTCTGGCCACTTTGGGTTACACGTAAATGTTACAAAGAAGGTCGGTTTTCCAAATTTCGCGCAGATGGCCATTGAGTCCTGATATGCTTGCTGTATGAACCTAAGACTTCCTATGAAACTTGATGGCAGAATGTAGGTCATTCCTACGGTAAGATTTTCTCTTTCCGCTCTGTTGTTTAAAAAGTCCATCAGGCCGTTGTATTGGGCTACGTGTAGATCGGCCTGATGTTCTTGTAGATATCTAAGTCGGTTTCCTTCCGTCTTAATGAAGGAATCCGTCAAATAAGGCTGGAAAAGCTGTCCAGAATAAAGGATGATGTTAAAATTGCCCCCAATAGAAATCCGGTAGAGGTAATAATCACATTGCGTGACTCTTGTCCTTTTGCCTTGTTATTAAAAAGCACATTTATTAATAAATTAAAAAACAAAATAATTTTTTGTAAAATTTCATTACCACGTCTTCTATTTATGCTTTGGTCTTCGTGATCACCCACCGTTTCTTCAAAATCAAATTCTTGATCCTCAGCCTCCTCTGTTGTAGTTTCACCTCCTGGTCCCCTTTCATTGGATACCACATCTGGATCTTCTTCTTTGTCGTTTTCTCCTTCTGCTTCCCTTCGTTCATCATTCGTTCTGTAAATAATGTTTGGGTTCCATCCGCTGTCACCGTTTGGAAAGAGCAAGGGACAGCTCATAGGGTCACACATTGATTTGTTTGGGTCAATTTGGATGAATCTCCGTCCTCTTGTCAGAATCAGAAGATGGCCGTGAATGTCTCGATCTGAAGGAGGAGCTCCATCAACGCTTTTGAAAACGACACCAATCTCATTATTTGTTTGATTATTGTATCGCCTTTGATCTTGGCTTTTGTCATTGTGAATTAGCATTGAAACAGCAAATTGTTCTCTATTATCAGCTACGGCATTCCGCTGTTCTTCTTCAAAGAGTTGGTGCATCGATTTGTACAAATGCGCGTATGGATTTACTTCGCGAAGCATAGTGTCCAATGCAATCATCCCCAATCGCTCGCAGCCTGCATTTGCCTCGTTGTGCAGTCGGATGTTTGTCGCCTGAGCCGAATCCATGAAGTAAAGATCAGCATATCGTGGGGTATGTGAATCTTGACCAACAGAGCTCGTCGTGTGGTACACCATTCCATGGATACGACAGCAATATGGTCCCTTACCAGGCGGCACACACAAGTGCACAATTGTAGTTCCGTATTTTCCTCATAAAGTTTGTTGCCTGTGGGTGACTGTTAGTCAAAAGGCTTTTGAGAAATTCGGGACATTCCTTTAGATCAGGGAGACTAACTTTGCCTTTATTGCAACAATTAGAGAACTTTTTATCGCTTGACATCTCTTTTTTGAAATGGAGAGCGTGACAGTATCCGCATTTCCAGTCCATCCTACCACAGTCATGAGTGGGAATACTGTCTTCACGTAATACTTCTCTTTGATCCAATCGGTGAGTTCTGGCAATTCGAGTTTGTCTTGTTTGTTGACGAAGTTCCCTCAAGAATTCCTCGCGATATTCACGCTCGGTTTCTGTTTCTACCGGAACTATTTCAGCGTGTGGTTGAATGTCTTCATCGTTTAGATCCTCAGTAGCCTCCTCTAAAGGGACGCCAGGCTCGTCCATGTCTTGTTGCTGGTCTGTTTCCATTGGCTCCTCTAAAGGTGCTCCGAGCCCGTCCATGTCTTGTTGCTGGTCTGCTTCATCTTCGTTTGGTTCTCCTTCCTGGACCGGGGGCACAAAGTCAGCTTGCGCAGCTCTTCCGTCAGGTTCCACAGGATTCAGTCAGCGTCTTTTTTCGCGGTTATACTTCTCACGATCATATTCTCGTTGTTGCGCCAATCGTTTCTCTCTAACGGCAGGAGATTCATTTTGTCTTCGATCTCGTTGTTTTTGAGCTTTTGCATTTTTCTCCTCTTGTGTAAGAGTTCGTTTCGGAGGCATTCTCCAATTGATGCCAAAACACTTCTAAACCAAAACCTGGTCAAAATTCAAAAAAATTCAGTTTTAGTACAATTGTTATCATTTAAGTACATTCTGGAACATGATAGTATAAACTGTGAATTTATTTCAAGAAGTTTCTGAGATTTTAAGTTTGTGAGAGGCTAAATAGGCGACTTTAAACAAAATTAAATCTCCAGAGAACTCCTAGATGGCTCACCTTTACAATCGCCACAATCTTCATAAAAGTGGAGCATCTAGCGGTCAAAATTACAACTCTAAAAATTGAAATTTTCGAAGTAATGCTAAACCATATAAATATCTTAATTTTACAAATTTCATTTTGCTACAATTGTTGTAATTGAAGTACATTTTGGAACTATATAGCATTCACTGTGAATTGTTTTAATGACATTATTTAGTTTCTGAGATTAAAACTAAATCTCTAGAGCACTCCTAGATGGCTCACCTTTACTACAATCTTCATAAAAGTGGCGCATCTAGCGGTCAAAATTTCAACCATAGAAGTTTTAATTTTCGAATTCGTATTTAAATCCTATAAATATTTTACTTGTGATCTTACGGATCTTGACAATTTTTGTCACGCGCAACACTTTGCTTAATTCGTAATGCTTAACCATATAAATATCTAAATTTTACAAATTTCATTTTTGCTACAATTGTTATAATTGAAGTACATTTTGGATTTATACAGCATTAACTGTGAATTGTTTTAATGAAATTATTTAGTTTCTGAGATTGTAACGTTCGTGAGAGTCTAAAAAGGAGATTTAAAACAAAACTAAATCTCCAGAGCAATCCTAGCTGGCGCACCTTTGCTACAATTTTCATAAAATTGTCGCATCTAGCGGTCAAAATTACAACTCTAAAAGTTAAAATTTTCGAATTCGTTATTCAAAATCATAGAAATATTTTACTTGTGATCTTAATATATCTGGTAAAATATTTGTCACGCGCAACACTTTGCTCAATTCGCAATGCTTAACCATATAAATATCTTAATTTTACAAATTTAATTTTTGCTACAATTGTTATAATTGAAGTACATTTTGGATTTATACAGCATTAACTGTGAATTGTTTTACTGAATTTATTTAATTTCTGAGATTGTAACGTTCGTGAGAGTCTAAAAAGGAGACTTAAAACAAAATCTCCAGAGCAATCCTAGCTGGCGCACCTTTGCTACAATCTTCATAAAATTGGCGCATCTAGCGGTCAAAATTACAACTCTAAAAGTTAAAATTTTCGAATTCGTAATTCAAAATCATAGAAATATTTTACTTGTGATCTTAATATATCTGGTAAAATATTTGTCACGCGCAACACTTTACTCAATTCGTAATGCTTAACCATATAAATATCTTAATTTTACAAATTTAATTTTGCTACAATTGTTATAATTGAAGTACATTTTGGAATTATACAGCATTAACTGTGAATTGTTTTAATGAAATTATTTAGTTTCTGAGATTGTAACGTTCGTGAGAGTCTAAAAAGGAGACTTAAAACCAAACTAATCTCCAGAGCAATCCTAGCTGGCGCACCTTTACCACAATCTTCATAAAATTGGCGCATCTAGCGGTCAAAATTACAACTCTAAAAGTTAAAATTTTCGAATTCGTAATTCAAAATCATAGAAATATTTTACTTGTGATCTTAATATATCTGGTAAAATATTTGTCACGCGCAACACTTTGCTTAATTCGTAATGCTTAACCATATAAATATCTTAATTTTACAAATTTCATTTTTGTTTCATGACTTGTGATTTTGTAAAAGATTTCTGGGCGCAAGCTCCTTCTCCTTTCTCGTCTTTGTTTGCCCCTTTTTCCCCAATACACGTGAAACATCTGATTAGGTCCACGCTATGGGATATCTGGAGCAAAGAGTGGGTCTCCATACCGACTAATTTAAGTGCCAAAGCCTTCTTCCCAGTTGTGCGGTCTGCCAATGTACTTCTTGAACGTAGAACTAATGCCACCTCTACCCAGCTCATCACCGGACACTGCTTCCTAAATTCTTATCTACACCGTTTAGGCCTCTCTCCTTCCGCTTCCTGCCTGTGTGGTGCCCCCTCCGAGACTATTCCACATTTCATTCTTCACTGCCCTATATTCTCATCTCTCAGATCAACCCTAGTCGATGTCGTCTGTTCCAGTGGTCATCCCTGGCCACCTCCTCTTCATATCTTTCCTCAGTGTAACCTTCTATGGAATGCCCTTACCGTTTTTGTTTCTCTCTCCAAACGCCTCATCCGCAAAAAACGCGTGTGGTGAGTGCCGTCTATGTTTGTTCTTGTTTGTTTTTTCCTAAAGGCCACCTGCACTTCCCAGTTTTTATATGCCCGGTTTATTGTGGTTTGGGCCCACTGACTCCTGTCACTGGTGACCTCAGTCCGCCGACGGGTCATCTCTAAGTCTTCGCCACTCTTGCGGAACGGCTCCCTTCACAGACTGGTGCTGTGCAAACGGGATGCTGTCGCCGGCAATTTCGTGGTCGGAATTTTATTTTCTCTTAGTCCGTTTTAGCCTGTCATTCTCCATTTTCCTCTGTTGTCCGAGTGTTCGTTTTCTTCTTATTTTAATTTCTTGGCTTGTTCATCCACCTCCCTATCATCATCTTCTCTCATAAACTCGTCTCTACATTTAATCCCGCCTCCTCTCTACCCTCGATTCTACATCTATAAACGGTGTTATGTCTTGAGGGGCTGTTTCCCGCCGCCCTGGACGGCCGCACCAACATATGCGGCTCCGGATCGGTGGGGACAGCTAGAGGGAAGGCGCGGTCTGTTTCCGTGATGCCACTCCCCGCCTCCTCTCTACTTTTGAGTCTGCACCTATAAACGGTGGTATTTCTCGAAAGGTCTTCTTCGCCATTTCGGGTGGCAGCACCACAACATGCGGCTCCGTGCTGGCGGGGAGGGCAAGAGGAGAGGCCGGTCGGATCTTTTCTAATACCTGAAGCCTAAGAGAGTTGATGCCAATGTTTCCGTCCGTCAAGCCAAAATTCCCTCTGGTCGCTCTGTTTATATGCATCGTCCCTCCCCCTGTCAGAGCAAACCCCACCACATGCCTGCACTAGTGCTGCCGTCAGGCCGAGCTCCCCTACCGTATCGTATTTTTTGCTAATTTGTGTCTCTTCCAACCCCCTTGTACATATGTAACTGTTTAAAAAATTGGACGTAATAAACTTGGGCAACACTCGGCCTCCGAGTCTCTGCCCAATTTAAATATCAATACCACGCACAACACTTTGCTTTATTCGTATTTCAAAATCATAAATATCTTACTTGTGATGTTAATAAATCCGGTAAAATATTTGCCACGTTCAACACCATTCGACTCGAAGACACGACTGAAGATTTGAACAAATTTCCCCCCAAAAAATGTTTGTACTGTCGTCTGTTTTATACGCAATAAACTTAGAAATCGATTACGTCAATGTTGCCTTTACAAATATTTCATTTAGATAGATTGCAATATGATTATGAAAAAGTTGTATTTACAAAACGCCCTCTGCTTTCTTGCTGATTCAAAGCATCAACTATAACTAAGTTTGAGGAAATGACTGAAGCAGGCAACATCTCCGGTAAGTGGAAAAAAATTTGTATTCGTGTCGTAATTCTAATTAAATGTAATATTAACAAAATGTTTATTTCTTTATTTCCTTGATTCCGATTTGGCTGAGGGTATTAGCGAAGAAGATGAATTGGACAAAACCCTCAGCCAAATAGACTTCTCCATCCTTACCGCCTCTCTTAGCACGCCGAGCGCCTCAACTTCCCTCCCCAGCACTTCTACAGCCTCTCCCCGCTTCGCCTCTCCAAGCCTCGCCAGTACGTTAAACAACAACAAAATTCCGCGCGGACTGGTTGGAGCGAGAGCGGGAGCGAGTGGAGAGGGAAATAAAAGAAGCAAGAATTAAAATGCGCCAAGGGGAGGAGAAGTTGCGGAAATGGCATAACAACGTAAAATAGTAAGTATTTATTTTTTCCAAATGTTTCATACACATTTACTTTTTTACGTTGTTGTGCCATTTCCCCAACTTCTTGTCGTGTACTTTAATTTTCTAAATGTTTATTTTTATTTTTGTAGTGCTAGGGCCACCTTATCCCGCTATTTAATGGATGAGGCGGCCGCTAGAAAAGATTTGGCGCTGGTGAAGGGACGGTTGGCCAAAATAGAGGCCATGGAAAAGGAGATGTTGTGCTGAATTTTAAACTTCTTTTTTTTTTAAATTATGTTTTGCCTTTTTTTAAACATTCAAAATTCAGAAAACAATAAAACATTCTTTTGAAAATCTCTTTTTCCTTGATCTCCATATTTGCCTACCGCCCCTTCACTTTCCTTCAACATTGACAATCATCTTCATCATATTTACCATCGACACATTCATAAAAAAATAAAAAAAATAAATAAAAAAATAAAAAAAATAAAAACAGTTGAATCACTAAGGGGTGGAAATTGTAGGGCCATGCAAAACATTCTCAACAATTCTCAACAACTTCCCAACATTTTCATGCTCGTGTACCATTCACTCAGCAGAATAATTCAATGCTAACTTTTGAACATTCTCATGCTCGTGCAACTTTCAATCACCAGAATCAACCAATGTCTAATTTTCAACATTCTCATATTCGTGCACCCACAATTCCCCAAAATTGTCCAGTGCCTAATATTCCATATTCTCATTTTTGTGCCCCCTCCATAACTCGTCACCCTTATCAACTTGTTCAGTACTTGCCTCTACGCACTCGTCAACCGCCCTATATCAATCCTAATTTGCAACTATTCGCACAACAAAATCGATCCTCCCTTCAACAACAACCACAACAAACACGTTGTGTGCTTCACCCACCACGTCTCATTCTACGGGAGCCACAACAACAGCGGCTGCAAAACCAACAACAGGAGCAACAACAACAATTGGGGCCTCAACAACAACGGGAGCCACAAATTGATCCGCGCCGTCGCTTCGAGCATCAAAACGATCAAGATTAGAGACGAGTACAACAAAAAGAACAACATCAAAGTCGCCGTCGCCGTCGCAATAACTCTCTTCCGCCTAGTCCACCCGACCCCCCACGACGACAAAACCACCTTTGCCAACCTACCACCCCTAGAAACACGAATCGAAGAAATCGCAACAGGCGACAAAACCAACAACGATTGCAGGAAGCAGTGCGTCAAATGGGGCTAAAGGGATGGGATCCGTTGGCAATGGCGATCGCGGTTGACCGTAACCAACACCCACCGAATTCCCCTCTTCCAACAGAAAACCGTCGACGACAAAACTGCCGTCGCCAAGGAAACAATCTCTTTCAACCCCCTGCTGCCCAAGGGTACCCCTACATTATATTTCAAACTACAAAATAAACAAATTCTTCGTGAAGGAAAAAGGCCAAGTAAATTACTTCATCGTGGGAATAGGATTCATAAAAATAAGCGACTTAAAAACCAGTATGATATCTGGTTACATACGTCAGAAATTACACATGCACGGACATGAAAGAGAACCTCTCTACATGCTGGTGCTCACCGGAATGAGACCTCTTTCCTTCGCATTCGGCGGCCCTCTACCGGACATTTCTACGCATCACAAATAATCTAAGACCACATATCAGAGTTGCCATATTACAAAAAATCCAGAGAGGCTCTTCGCATCGTATTATCCTAGCATTTTAATGATAATTCTCGTCAAATTAGCTTTAATGGTAATGCGCGTGTTTAATGGCTTTAAAGAACTTGGGTATTTTATTATCATATCAAAATTATATACTTTTGCCTACGGTTTTTAGACACCGTCTTATCTCTGCTTTCACGTCTGGTCTGAAGACACAACTAACTGATTATCAGGAAGAGTTAGTTTTTGAACTGTTCCGTAAATAGATGACTAGATGATCTGGCTGTTTGTAATAATCATTGATTTAGCGAAGTACATGAGATAATTTTTAATTATAGCTTAAGTCTAAGCAAACTTACAGACAGCAAGACAATTTGAAATTTACAAGTTATTAAAATTTTATGTTTTACTTGGGTCGGATACTGATTTACTTTCATAAACCGGCTAACACGTCGTCCTTTAATGTTACTTGCTGGGTGGCTCCGTTTCGATGACAAGGGTTAAGTGTTGGCTCTATCCAGCATATCCAACGCTATCCACTACTCCTTCATTTCATTGTGCGTGGCGTATGGTTGCTGTGTTTTTTTTAGCTCACCTAGCTTATTGCCTTCCTTCTCTCCTTAACTGTATAAAATACCACTTTTTCTTTCAAATCTTCAGGTTTTTTGGTAACATTCTTAGGCCCAACGCAATCGAGTCGATCAGTCGCGATGCGGTTGATTGAATCACGGTAAACTAGAGCGACACCTTTGCCTCAAGGATCAGGGATCGGAGACCCATCAAATTCAGCGTTGGTAAATAGATATTACAGTGACCTTTTTAAAATTTCATTTGTATTTATAAAGATAGTGGTACTCGTTATATTGCTGGATCCGGAAAGAAATTTGGGGTGTTACACGACTGGCTGCTACGAATGGTTGTAATAGAACTCCACTGCACCCAGTAAAATTTTCTCTTTTATGCGGCGTGTCTTCTTTTATGCAGCTATTTATTGCAAAAGTCGCTTCTGTTGCAGCTGCTGCACCTCACTTGAAATTTCATGTCGTAGTCCAAGTGACGACCATGTAGGATGTAGGATTGACAATGGTTTATTGTACAGCATCTGAGAAAACATTGCTTTATTTCACTAATTTACTATTTTAGAATTTCGCTTTTTGTATCGTTATATGATCAGCAATAAACAATTAATTAAAATGAAAAAAAAATTTTATTTGAAAAAAAAATATTTAGGAAACAAGAGGGGAAAAATAATTCCAATTTCAAGAGCTATACATTTTACGGGATATAAGATCAAGAATTCATCCTCTAGACATTTCAGTTGTACTTGGTATAGATTGGTAAATGCAATGTCCAAAATACATCCCTGTGTCATCTATTAGGATCAACCCAAGAGCCTGGTGGATATCCACAGGATATAAAGTGCCACTATGGAAAATACATAGCGGCATCTTAACCCCTTCTCTTCGGGGACACATGTTCAACACGGGACTGGCAGATGGTTAACAAACATTAACTCGTTTACTCGTTTTCATTCTTTTCCTCCGCGTTTATTTTCACGACATCATTCGGGTTTTTACATCGCAACAGTTTTTAACACAGACATTTTTTAGAGAATCAATTAAAACTACTTTTCTTTTTACTGTTAGCTTTTTTTCCATGATTATTGATCTCAGTAGCTTGAAGCTGCATCAATTGTACATGCACAGTCCTTCTATGCCAAGAGAGTTCAAATGCTTCTTGAGTTTTGGCCCCTTATTTAATGCTTTGTGCAGGAAGAAAATTTGTATCGGAAAATACAGAGATTTTGAGGTCACTTCATCCGTACGCATCTGAGTATCGGCTTAATTAAATGATTGTTCATAACTTATGGCACTTCTTCATCTTTATTTTACTTACTTACCATGCTGTTTAATAGTATGTTATCAAAAAATAGTGTTTTACCTTGTTCTGGGAAACCACAATCCTAGGGCCTGGTTGAGACGGACGTCGCGCAAGATTCCTAGCGTTTGTTGATATGCTCACCAGAGCAATAATGAGGCATAACGCTCACCGATATCAGGACAGAAAAATAATAAAAAAGACGACAACGTAACCCAAACATCGCATCAACGTCAGGCCAAGAGCAGGCACAGGCATTAAGAGAAAAAAATGTGGAAGAATGACAAAGAGAAAAACTAGTTCAGTCCACCAATGAAATTTTCTGCTAAGTGCAGCTTAGTATCACCCGCATTTTGGACTGTTTTTGGAGTTGTTTTTCACACAAAATGTATATAATAACATTCATTTTTCTTTCTATGAAAATGACACACTATGTTTATGCATACAAATATACACGAACATATTTTAGTGCATAAATCCATTTTTAAACAATTTAAAATTGACTTTATTCAAATTATTTCTTTTCAATTTCATTTTTTAATCTTTCACCCTCCTTTCAGCGTTTACAAACCTTGTCAATTGGCTCTCCACAACCTCGTCCTATTTTTGTGTGGTGTAGATTTAAACCAATGGACCAGCCAATTATCTTGTAATAAACTGGCAATATTCAAGAAATCAAATCCCAATCTTTTACATATCGCCCGATATAGTTTGGGTTTTAAAAATGTTTTTTCAGTCCCACATGAACTCGATTCAACTTAATAGTAGAAACAACAAAGTTTTGTTTATTTTTTTTACAGACGCCTTGTATGAGTTTTGACAATCAGTCCACCACTCAAAGAGGGTGGAATTGTGGGTTTTTAAAGGTTTTCATTTTTTGGGAAACTAGGTGACTGCTGCCAGTTGACAAATGAAACATTTTATTCTGAATTTTATAGAAAACCGAATGTCAAAATCCGATATTTTCTAGCTGCAATAGTTTTTTAGTTATTTAAGAAAAACCAATTGGGCTCACCAGAAATTTTAGAATTTTTTGGGGTTTTAACATCAGTTTTCGGGCAAATTAGACCGTTTGAAAAAACTAATTTTTTAGAATGAAAGATTTGGGCGATTTTTCTGCCGAAAGAAATCCGGTCCGTACCAACACATTCAAGAACGGTCCACGTCACCTCGTCTGCTGGATTTAGTTGGTAAGGAATGTGTCGAAGGAGAGAGCTAATACCACGGAAATAGTCCCTAGTTCGGAAGATAAAGGGATATCTTTCCAGGGGTTGGTTATGAAAGTGGTTTTCGAGGAATTTTTTGTGCCAGGTGCTATAGTTGGGAAAAGTCACTTATTAAAAGGTTTGTGTCGAGTGATTGTAAAGAAATTTTTGACAAGGTTAAGATAAGTGATTGGGAGGAGGATCTTAGTCAAACAAGGAATAACACAAAGTTGAATTCTTACGGTGGCTTGGTTGAAGAAGAGAAGAGAAGGAAAGAGCTTTTGTCAAATGCTCGAGTAGGAAAAATTATTTTTGAAGAGTTGTTAAAAGTGATTGGAGGAGGAAAAGAAATTGATATACAAGTGATTGGAGTAAAAAAACTTTTTTTTAGCAATCAGTTATATTGAAAGATTGGGAAACAAGAGTTTCTAAAGAAAATTTGTGTCAAGTGTTTAGGGAGAAAAATCCTTGATGAGTTGTGCCAAGTGGTTGGGAGAGAAAAAATATTTTGGAAAGCTGTGTCAGGTGATGGAAAGAAAAATGGTTGAAAACTTGGGGTGAGTGGTTGGGGGAAAACATGATTAATTTAATGTGTGAGGAGATATGGAGGAAAAGAGATTATTTCGAGAATCCGTGTCAAATGATTGGAAAGATTGTCTTAAAAATTGTGTCAAGTAATTATGGAGAGTGTTTTGAGTGACTTGAGTGTCTAGTGACTGGGAGAACAAAAAATTTTTTTTTTTAATTTTTTTTTATTATTTTAAAAGTTAGCGCCAAGTGTTGGGAGACAAAGGGTTTTTTAAATGAGAAGTTGTGCACTTGCGCGAACAATTTTTTTTTAAAGATTTGTGCTAGGTGATTGAAAAAAAAACTTTATTAAGAAATTGTGCCAAGTGACTGGGGGAGATAAAGAATTTGAGCAAAATGATTGGGGAGGAGAAAAAGGAAGAGGTATGTCGAGTGGCTGCTGTGCCAGATTATTGAAAAAACAAGAGCTGTGATGAGTGATAAGAAAAAAACATTTTTTCTTGAGAAGTTGTGCTAAGTGTTTGGAGGAAGAAAAATTCTATGAAAAGTTTTTCTAATTGATTGGAAGGGATTTTCTTAAAGAATTTGTATAAGGAATTGGAATGAGAAAAAAAAATGAAAAGTTTTGTTAAGTTATCGGGGGAGCGAACATTTTTTTCTAAAATGTATTAAGTGGTTGGAAGAAAAAAGAATTATTTGAAGAGTTGTGCCAAGAGTTGTGGGATCAAAAATTTTATAGGGAATAAGGAATAGCGAATTAAAGGAACAAGAAAATAAATTTCTTGTTTCAAGGGATTGGTAGAGAAAAGTTTTTTTATTTGTGTAAGTGGTTGGTTAAAAAGTTAATTAAGAGAAGTTACAGCAAGTTATTGGGGAGAAAAAAATTTTTTAAACAAAGTTGTGCCAAGTGTCAGGAAAGAGGAAAAAATTGGTTGATGAAATCGTAGCCAGTGATTAGTAGAAAAAACATTTATTACCAAAAATGTTGTTTCAAGTGAGTAAGAGAAAAATGATTATTTAAATGTCAAGTGATTGGAAAAACAATATTTTTTTAAAGTTTGTGTTACGTGATTGGAAAAATGTTTTGAAAAAATTGTGCTAGGTGATTAGGGAGAAAACCAATTTTTATTTTAAGAGTTGTGTCAAGTGATAAAATTTTTTTTTTGCTAATTTGCCAAGAGATTGGGGTGGAAGGAATGTTTTTAAATAGTTACAACAAGAGATTGGGAAAGCAAGGATTATACAAAGAAGGTTTGTGTCAGGTGATTGGGAAGAAAAATCTTTGATGAGTTGTGCCAAGTATTTGGGAGAGAAAAGAATTCTTTGGAGAGTTGTGCTAAGTGATGGATTAGAAAATTAGTTGAAGACTTGGGTTAATTCATTAATTGGTTGGGGGAAAGGGGGTTGAATAATTCGATGGGTAAGGAGATTAGGAGGAAAAAAGATTATTTCAAGAGTTAGTGTAAAATGATTGGGAAGATTTCATAAGAATTGTGTCAACTAATTAGGAGGGGAAAGAAAGTGTTATGTCTAGTAACCGAGGGAACAAAAAAAAGTGATTAAAAAAACATTTGTTTATTTTAAAAAACTTCGCCAAGTGTTTGGAGGGCAAAGTGTTTATTGAGAAGTTGTGCGAAGAAAATTCAATTGGAGATTTGTGCTAAGTGATTGGGAAAGCCTTTGTTTAAAGATTGTGCGAAGTGACCGGAGAAGATAAAGAATTTGTGCAAAGTGATTGGGGAGGGGAAAATTGAAGAATTATGTCTAGTGGCTGCTGTGCCAGGTGATTGAAAAAAACCAAGAACTGTGATGAGTGATTGGAAAAATTTTTTTTTTTTAAAGTTCTGCTAAGAGTTTGGGGGAAGAAAAATTCTATAAAAATATTTGGTTATTTGATTGGGAGGGATTATCGTAAAAAATTGTATAGGTAATTGGGAGGAGAAAACAAAATGAAAAGTTATGTCAAGTGATTAGGAGAGCTAAAATTTTTTTTATGTGCCAAGTGGTTAGGAAAAAATTTGTTTGGAGAGTTGTGCCAAGTTTGTGGAAAGGGATTTTTTTGGGAGGGAGTTCTAAGTGATGGGAATAATAATAATTTTTTTTTTAAATTGTGCCAAATAGTTGAAAGATAGTTCGTTCGAGAATTGTGTCAAGTTATCGGAGAGGAATAAAATTGAAGAGTTGTTCGAAATGTCTAGAATTTTTTTTTTATTATTTTTTCCAGGTGGTTGGTTAAAAAAGTTTTTCTTGTTGAAAAGTTGTGACAAGGGAAAAAAAATGTTTCATTAAATAAATTTCTTGTGTCAAGGTATTGGTAGAAAAAAAATTATTTTTTATAATTTGTGTAATTGGTTGGTTAAGAGTTTAATTAGAGGAGTTAAAGTAAGCGTTTTTTTAATTGTGCCAAGTGTCTGGAAAGAAAAATTTTTAAAAAATAAAATTATGCCCAGCGATTCAGGGGAAAGACTTTTATTTTTATTTAAAAATTGTGCCGAGTGAGTAGGAAAAAAAAAGTTTTTTTTAGTTTCAAGTGATCGGGAAAAAAATTCCCTAAAAGGTTTATGTTATGCGCTAGGAAGAGAAGAAGTGATTGGGGAGAAAACCAATTTTAATTTAAGAGTTGTGTTAAGTGATAAAAAACTATTTGTCAATTGTGCCAAGTGTATGAGGTGGAAGGAATTTTTTTTTAAATAGTTGTATCAAGTAATTGGGAAAGCAAGAATTTTCAGAAGAAAAATTGTGTAGGGAGGTTTGGGATAAGGGTCTTTGATGATTTATGCCAAGTGATTGTGAGATAAAAAGAAAGAATTTTTTTTTAGAGTTGTGCCAAGTGATGGAAAAAAAATTGTTTAAAGACTCGGATTAAGTGAAAAAGGGAAAGGGAATGATTAATTTAATGTGGAACGAGATTGGAAGGGAAAAGAAATATTTCAAGAATCTGTAACAAGTAATTGAAAAGATTTTTGAAGAATTGTGCCACGTAATTAGGGGGGAAATGTGAAAAAGAGTAATGTCTAGTGACTGGGAGAGTAAAATTTTCATTTAAAAGTTTTGGGTTCGGGGACGAAAGGTTTTGGAAAATTGTGCGAAAGTGCGAAGTAATTGAGAAAAAAACTTTATTTAAAAATTGTGCAGAATTATTGGAAGGAATAGAGAATTTGTGCCAAGTGATTGGGAAGGAAAAGAATGAAGAGTTATGTAAAGTGGCTGCTGTGCCACGTGATTGTAAAAGTTGAAGAGTTGTGATTGGAAAAAAAATTGCGCTAAGTGGTTGGGGAAGAAGACCGTTTGAAAAGTTGTGCTAATTGATTGGGAGAGATTTTCTTAAAGAATTGTAACTAGTTGTAACCCTCATCTCTTTGGGAATAAGCCGTCTCATACGCTACCTATATCCGAAACAGATTTCTTTCCAGAACTGGTGAGCTCACTCCTTACAACTACTGGAACGGCAAGAAACTCAACTTGTCAAAAATCCGAATCTTCGGTTCAAGAGCGTTCATAATAGATACATTAGTATCATCAAAACTGGAAGCACGTAGCCAAGAAGGAGTCTTCGTTGGGCGCAGCATCGCTCAAAACGCTTTTCGAGTCTACATTCCTTCTGCCAAAAAGATTCTCATTAGCAAAGACATTAAGATGGACGAAACTATGGTCTACAATGACATGAAGAAACAATCGAAGGAGCCACAAACGGATGAGCTCGTCTTTCAGGAATTAGACCTCAACGAAGCTTCCACCGATATCAATATTCCTCAAGAAATTTCAAGGCCCCTTGATGATGGAATACAAGATGGTGTGATAATCAACAATGAAGCAATAGATGAGGAAATCGTCCATGACACATCTCCTAACGCAATCAACGCAAGTTCTCGCGTTGAAATAGATCGTCAAGTTAACAACGAGAGAACCCGTCAATCGGCTCGCCGTCAAAAATTTTCTGATCGATACCTCCAGTATAGGCAATCAATAGCCAAACAAGCAATTATCTTTGGCGTGCCTTCAACAACGTCTAATTCAAGCACGAAGTCTCTACCAATAGAGCCTAGCAGTTTTCTTGAGGCCATTTCCTGTTCCGACTCAGAATTCTGGATTCCAGCGATTATGGAAGAGTATGAGTCACTCATCCAAAATAATACATGGGATTTATGTCAGCTACCACTAGGCCACAAAGCAATTCAAGGAAAATGCTGAAGTACAAAACAGAATTCAAAAGCACGCCCCAAGATACAAGACCCGCTTTGTCATCAAAGGATATTCGCAAATATCAGGGCTGGATTACACCGAGACCTACGCTCCAGTAGCCAAACACTATATTCTCTTCGCGTGATCATGGCCATTGCTGCTACAAGGGATTTAGAAATGGTCCAACTGGACGTTAAGACTGCCTTCCTTTACGGCAACCTCTAGACGAAGAAATCTACATGCAACAACCTGAGGGCTTCATCGTTCCAGGAAGAGAAGGAGAAGTCTGCCGTCTCATCAAAAGCCTGTATGATCTAAAACAGGCTTCCAGAGTATGGAACATCAAATTCGAAGAATTTCTCATCCTTTTTGGACTAACAAGAAGCATAGCTGACCCATGCGTGTATTATCGTCATTTTCGTAAAGGGGAGGCGGATGAAGAAATCACTATTTTCATCCTTTACGTCGACGACGGACTCATTCTCAGCAGCACCAAGGCAGTCCTCAATGAGATGATGGAATTCCTTGGCAAGGAATTAGACGTTCGTTCTATTCCACCCGATCGATTTATCGTAATCGATATCAACCGCAACAGAATCCAACGCACAATTCATCTCTCACAGCCAGACTACGTCAAGACTGTACTCGAGAGATTCAACATGAGCAACTGTTCCACTCTGTCTGTTCCGGCTGATCCATGCGCCAAGCTCACGCCCTTACGGCCCTCAAAATGAAGAGGAGAAACAAGAAATGGCCAAAATCCCCTTCATGGAATGCATTGGCTCGGTGATGAACCTCACCCACTTAACTCGACCAAACATCGCCTACGCCGTTGGCCAAGTCTCTAGATACTTGCAAAGCCCGGGACAAGAACACTGGAAAGCTCTCAAGCGCATCCTTGCTTATCTACGCAAAACCTTAAAATTCGGCCTCAGACATTCTAACAAGCTACGGAACCAGTCACGCTCCAGAAAACAATGTCATCTTGATAAGCCTGGGCTGGCTTTAATTCGGTTTAAAATAGATTGCTCTTCCGGTACCGTCGTAATCATTTGATGCCTTTTAAAGCCCACAGTTTTGGACCTCACGAAACTGCTTGACCCACGCTTGCTGTTAGGTAGCAAGGGAAAATACGATCAGTAGGAGTCAACACGGCACGCGAAAAACTCGTCATCTGTTTGATTTGTAAACAGACACACATATCGGTACGGTATGATGAATGTGAACCTAGTTATTTCTCAGAGTTTCGCAAGCTTTAAAAACAGGGATCAACCCATCAAGTTCAAGAAAACTTGGATAAAGATCGATAGTATTACTAATATTAGAATTATACCAGCTTCAACAAGGTGGTCGAGCGTTGGAAATCGTTTCTTGACCCTCGTTGAAACCATGGATAATATCATGGCGTACGACGACGAAATTTTTACGTACCGCATGATAGTGCTGCGCATCAAACGGCAACGGTTGTCCTAAAAAAATCATCCGCGTCTCTGCCTTCTCTTTCTTCGGCGTTCACCAGGCGGCATAGGAAACGCCTGTTCCTCCACAACGCGCTGCCGCTCGCGAATTTCACACGGTATGCGCGATAGCGTCCGATCGCCACGACCACGCCCACATGGCTCCACAGCTTCGATTTGGGGTCCTGCACGCGCACGTTGGTGCCGATTGGCAGGAGTTCGAGTTCACGGGAGCGAAGGTCGTAGCTTGTATTGGAGTCCACATTGATTGCCGACTGCCGATCCCTCGCCTCCATGACGGATTTCCAACACGTCGCGTACGCCGAACAATGGGCTGGGACGATCGAACGCAGCTGGTGACCGAACACCATTTGCGCGGGTGACAGTCCCATCTCCCGGGGTTGTTCCGGAATTCTATTAGCCACTGCTTCAACTCCTCCGCGTCTAGGTCCCTGGATGGGGAGATTTTCTCGACCAATTATTTGACGGCCTTTAAAGCCGCTTCCACGTGGCCGTTACTTCGACTGTAATTTGGCGTGTAATTGCTGACGGCGAAGCCCCATCGGTCCATGGCTGTTCGGAAAACTCCAGCGTCGAATTGGGGTCCGTTGTCGGAACGGAAACGCATTGGGACACCGAGTTCGACAAAATTTTTGATGACGGCGTGCAATACTTCCCGCGCGGTTGGGTCCCGCTTCCATCTGTGGGCCATCCGGACAATCGGTCGGCGTAAACCAGCACATGGAGCTGAACCGACTGGAACAGGTCGGCTGAGACATCCTCGAACACGTGCGTCGTCAAGGGGTCAGACATCATAGGCTCCTGCTGGTTGCTTGACAAACAGTCCTGGCATGTCGAGCAGGTGGAAAGAAGCGTCGGGATTTCATTAGTAATGCCCGGCCAGTATACGGTCTGTTGGGCCCGCCTATTCGTCCGCACGATCCCCTGATGGGCTGCGTGGAGCTTTTTGTGGACGTTCTTCCGGGCCGCCTGAGGTATCACGATCAGTTTTCCAAACAACACAATACCGTGGTACACTGATAGCTGGTGCCGGATGCCCCAATAATTTCCCACTGCAGCAGGTGCGCGGTCTCGACGGTCAGGAAACATGATTCAATCGCTGTGATTAACGCGGAATAATCGCCGTTATCCGCGGCCATCGCACGGATCTCATCGACTCGGTCGGGAGAAGAGGGGGGTTATTCTAGGGTTTATTCTAGCGCTCACAAGAAGAGGGGCACACTGACAGTACATACCCCATAGTCGGTATTTTTATAGTCTCCTTTTGGCGAATTCCAGTGAAGACAGGGGGAGACACTGCCTTGATTGTCGGTGCCCAGGGAGATTACAAGGAAGAAGAGAGAAGAGTGTGAGGCAAGTTTTGTGAGGGAGAGATTATTAGTAGGATTCCTGGTTACTCATGACCCTCAACAATTTTTCCTCAGGTCATGAACTTATCAAGTTTCCGTTCGACCCGAGCCCTCCCCTTCTCCTGGTTGTCACAGCGAGTGACTGAACCACTAACAACCAGCAGGCATTGGTTAGTGGTTAGTTGGGGAAATGTGGCCACAGAAAAGAAGGGTTGATCTCTTGTTGATTTTCACCAGTGGATTAAGTCCATGAGAAGTAGTGAAGGATTACCCTGTAAACAGAATGAAAATTTATTTGGATGACAATAATTTTCAAACATAATTGAAAAGACAGAAACCAATACCTTAAATCAAAATGGCCCATTTAGGGAAGTAAAAAGGGAGATTCAAGGGTAGCAGCCAACAGATTACCAAACAATGGACCTTGTTGACTGTACAGTCATTGCCCTTATTCCTCAAAGGACATAGTTCTCTTTAAGTTTGTCATGCAAATTTAGAAACCTGTAGTTTAGAACCTGTAATGGCTGTAAATAAATAGATAAGTAATCTTGTTTATAATTTGTTTCATCAATGTGCTTGACGTCTATGATCTAAAAGAATCAAAATCGTCTCTTAAACATTAGATAGACTTAAGTGCAGATGAAAACTTAAATACTCACAAAATTTTAATTACTATACAATCAACTTCAAATACAATAAATTTAAATACTCACAAAACTTGAGCAACGCACTTTAAATAGCTTAAAGCCTTATTAAACATAAATAACATCTTGGGAAATGTACACAGCAACTTGCTAGCTCAATGCAAATTTCCGGAAGTAAAAGGCGAATTATCAAAAATCTATTAAGTGAACTTATTTTCTGGAAAATGTACGTTCAATTATCCATAACATTATCTTACGTTAGCTGCCGATAAATGTCTTCAATGTTCATCAATCAAAAGTAACTGAAACTCATGTCAATGTCATCTTCATGATGTTTCTGACATCTGAAAGCCATCTAGCGCTGTAAACAAGAAATGTTGAAAATTTGAAACGGTCAAATGAAAACGATCCTTTGTTATTGGATTTCTGAATTTAGAGAAGTAATTCACGAAAAAGACACAAGAACAAAACACAAGAAAAACCACAAACTTTGTCTCATGACAAAGTTTTGTAGAAATGGGATCCGTTTTTTCAGTAGAAATATCCAAAAGAGGGCAGGACAATATCTGGCAATGCAAATTTTGGCCAAAACACATATACACACAGAGCATTGGTTTTACAGACACATACATAAACAAATCCCATTGAGTTGTGTGAATAATAGGAATTTTTCGGGACAAAATTTGAAAGCCTCCTCTAACCGCTTACACAGTCTCAGGTCTCTGGTTTCACAACGGTCGCAACAGAATTAAAAAAGAAATTTCCCAACCCTCGCCTTCCTTCTGAGCCGAAAAATAAATTAACAAGAAAGACACATCGACACGAAAACTGGATCTTGTAGAAAAAAAGTTACTACTTGTTGTTTCTTGTCGTGTTGGGCAGAGCCCCTTGCGGTAATGAGCCGTAGTTGAATACAAAGAGGCTCAGCCTCAGTTGCACACAGACAGGCTAGTGCATAACACTACTTTGTTTTACAAATGCTAAATGAAAAAAAACCAAAAACACCACTAGCTTTGTTCTTTTAAATAAAGAGTAAAAAACCAAGGTCTTCTGGCTTCTCTTCTACCAGACCAAAGAGAGCTGTTCGAAATTTCCTCCACTCTGCTCGATTTTCCGGTTCCTCTCCGTTTGGGTTCGGTCGACATGGAAGATGGAAGGACTCGTAGGGCTACGCAGCTCGTTTACGTTGTTGTCGCTTGGAAGGGATTTGACTTCTGACTCATCTTCTACAGGCGCTATTCATAAAAACAGATGTGATTAACACTTAAAGAAATAATAAAATCAAATCTAAACTAACCTAAGCAAAATTCTCGTAAGATATTTCGCAAACTGTTCCCGTTGGCTTTGACAAGCAGTCTGATTTTGGAATTACTGTCTTCTTTTTCCACTACTTGTGCCTGCAGATCCTTGAATTGATCAACCAAAGCAGAAAAAGCTCATCAAAACCGTCGAGTTCAACAATTTCCCCTATGTCAGACAAAGACACTCGGTAGCAAAACACTGGGAGTGCCGAAAAATCATCTGGGATGTTAAATAGCTCACTTTGCTTGAAAAGTTGTTTGATTCCGGTGTCAACGAGAACAACAAAACACATGGATGAACCCGACTTCAGTTGTCGAACAGCAGTTATCATCCCACGATGAAAAAAGTTGTCCTTGGAAGAAAAGGTGATGCACACAGATCCTGGCTGAGGTACTCCCTCGAAGGGGTTCAATTTTTGCAAGTTCAGACTATCGTGCAATGAACGAAACGCACTAGCTTCTTTTTTTCAGTCGGATGTAAAACTCTAAGGGTCCTTTAACTACGTGATAACTGTACTCTATCTCTTCATACAGTACGTCATCCTCCATTACACAATGATCCTGCTGACGAAGAATCGACGAGCTGGCGTACGATGAGACCGAAGGAGTTTGAAAATCACTGGATATGTCAATGACTTCCACTTGTTGATGACTTAGTCCAGACTTATTGTCAACCAAATTATCGTATTGGTTAACAGGATCGAATAGTGTACGCTGCTGCACTGGGCCAGTTTTGCGAGGAAGGGAACGATTGGCCACATCACCGGCGCCACGGTTATGATCCAGTGGACGAAGAATCGACAATCTGGTAACTTCATCCAAATGCAGTTTGATTTCCTTTTTATACTCTTGGTATTTGTGATTTTGGTAGTGTCTTGAAAAACAGCCGGATGAAATATAAATTTTCTTGCAATACTGGCAGAAATATAGTTGGTTAGCTTTTTTCACTTTTGATTCCAATTTTTTTATGTTGGATTCTTCAAAAGGTAAAACATTTAGAGCGGTCACCAAGTCATGTTCTTTCAATTGATCTAAAAAAAAGGAAACTTTTATATTTAGAAATAATTGAGATAAAAAGATTTTTTATTCAAACCGAAGAAGTGTTGACGTTTTTCACGCAATTCAGAAATCCTATCCAAGAATTGTCTACGTCGGTGTATGGCTGCATATTCTGTAGATAACTGCGTCGTTGAGTTCACCGCACGGCATTCCTTTGTGAACAAAAGAACGGTTGACACCAGAACGGTGGCCGAACGTAAAGTCTGGGTCGTCCAATTTCACTTGATAGCCGTTGACGGGGAAAACCTTCCAAGTTGGTTAACGATAGTATATCGCGTCGAGTGAGCCCCTGATGCACCGCAAGAATTCTCGTCCTCAGCAAGGAAGTATTGTTCTGCTAAAGTGGCTATTCTCTGACATCCTCCATGGCAGATCCAAAGCCACCAAGAGAACGGACTCTGCCGAAAAGAATCTTCGCAGTCTCTCCAGAGTCCACACACATCACTTGGACAGTCCACTCTGAACTCACTCGGATTGATAACTTTGGCACGCTGCCATTTCTTATCCAAGAAGACAAAGTAAAGTAGATTTGAGGACGGTTCAATAAAAGTTTTGCCTTTTTTGGAAATAAGCGCCTGTGCACTGTGGTTCTTTATCACTGCAGTACGCTGATAGCGTGATCAAATGTTTTTCAATAAGAACCCATGCATCCCAATTACGTTCAGGGATACCCCAACAAGATGACAAATCTTGAGAATTTTAGCACACATCAGTGAGATTTCTGTCCAAAGATTTGCGTTGCTAGAAAGCAAGGTCGTGCTATCGAGTCTTCTCCGCCGCTATAAGTTTGAGCTTTCATCTTACGCCAAGACTACCATTCCTTCATACCACGTAGTTTTAAAGTCTTTAACTGGCATCAATTTAGTTGTCTCCCAGCGTTGAAGACCACTCAATCGATATAATTACCAACGTTTTCCAGCTTTGTTTTGCGTCAGCCGGCGGCCCGGCACAGTGAGTAAATTAAATTTTAACTTTGGACGTGCTTTAACCAAGAATTTACTAATTATCCCAAAGTTGCTGAGTCTGTACGAAACAGACTGGTATTGTTTTTTATTGTTGGTTCTACAAAATAACCGTCGTCACACTACTACTAATTAATTCTACAGCGCAAATACTTATTTCATTTTTGTTAATAAGACGTGTTTTGCCTGTGTTGCCCGCCTTATCGATTGGGTATATTCACCAGCATATTCCTGTTTGGTCTTTGTTAGGAATTACAAAGCGCACCAGTCATACACCGTATTATTAATAGGCTAGATATTGAATAGCCTAGTGCACAAACCGTTGGTTCGTAGTTTGCGGTAGTCATTGCTTCTTTGTTCTCCGTTCTTCTCTCGACAATCAAAAAAAGAATTGGAATTTCGCAGCTTGGGTGGCATTGGACGTCATTTTCTTGTCGTCAAGGAGGCTTTACCAACGAAATTATCAAGCCGAACTGTTTAACCAAGCATTTACCGGGGCCTTTACCTTTGATTGAAAACACCTTGGACATTAAAGCAAGACGTGATAGTGCTGAGGGAAGAGTCACCCTAGCAATTATGAGTTACGACTTCCATATTGTTTAAGTAAAGTCTAATTTTTTTCCTGTCCGGAATCGCATCGAATAACGTGTGCTGGAACGGGTTAAATCTCATCATTATATCACAAGTTCGATACCGTAAGCTTTGGATGGGCATTATAAAAATAACTAGATCAATTTTCAGGGTCTTCTAACTAAGATGTGATGTCGTTCTTTATAAAACTTGCTTGCCAAAGGAAAGAGAAAGTATGAAAATCCATCATGCCACTTAGAATTCAAAGTCTCGTTCCTTCAAGAATTTCTCCTTGACAACTGTTGTCGTCATCTGATCTTTAACAATTGTATGTTCTTGCAGGCGTTGTGAGTTAGAAAAAAGGTTCAAGTTGTAATGGTACGCAGAATCGAAAGAATTACCAGCAACAAAGCGCCATACATTCGAGAATGTATGATGCTGATAGAGCGAATTGTATTTAATTTTCTAAATCAACAAAGTCACATATTTATGTACACAGTCATTATGATACACGAGATTGATATTGAGACATCGTGAAACTGAGACAATATAAATCCTAATGACCAGTAGGTTTCTAGTCGAGAGACGAAAACAACATTCGTTAGACGAATTGAAGCTTTTTAAAAAATACGAATTGTTAGAACCTTTTGGTTTACAAGGTCCTCGGGTACAGCTTCACTGTGAAGTTAATACATGTTTTTAATACATTTTTTTAAATACATTTTTTTTCTATTCTACACACTAACTAACGACAACAATCCTAATGTAAAACTTCGGAATAAAGATCACCGGGAAATAAATAATTTTTACAATTCTCGGGGAATTTTCTCAGTTGCCAGTTTCAGGAAACAAGCCATCATGTAATCATGTTAGAAAAATTTAAATAAATTTGGATAAACAAAGTAGTATACCATTTTATTGAAATACAATTTCTATTGCATTCATAGTTAATAGTTTTTTTCGGATATTTAATGACATTTTTTATTTAACACATTTTTTAATCATAGCCCAACATAATTGAGGTCGCTAGTCTTATAAAAATGTACATAGACTACCGTTTAAAGGGGCAGTCTCCTTTGAAAATAATTTTGATATCAGCTGGGGCAGCATATTCCATTGCTCGACTACAGAACTTTATGACAGATGCAGAATTGTGTAAATATTTGAAAACTCTATGTGAGAATTGGGGGCCTCATGCAATAATTGTGTTTCTTTTATTGAAGCTGTGGCTGAAAGAACAAAGAGGTATATCTTCTCATGGATTCGTATGGTACCTTCGTACGGTTATCACGTTCCTGTACGAAGTCTTCATCATCACTGGTCTCATTCATTCCTTCTCCGTGTTCTCCCTCATCTCTGTCGCCATGTTGCTAATTTATATAAAACACCTTATTTATACATTTCATTAAATAAACAGGTTGATATGAAGCGTACCCTAATTTGAAATGCTTGTCTCGACCGTTCCAGGAAATCCCACAATGAAATATTTCCCGCTGCAAATTGTCTGGCATTTTCGGCAATCCTCCTATCACGGGATCTTTCTTTCGCAGATGTTTTTCTTCCAACCTGAAGTCCTCTAGCAGCCGCCTGGTAGTCACGCCGTTTCGACTCCTCCTCGTCCTTTAATTCATCTATGAAAAAATTTAGATTAAGATGCGAAAGTGTTTGAATTTCTTCAATAATAAAAATGTTACCAACGAAGTCATATGGGTTGAGATGGGCATGAATACATTTTGCGTTAAACCATCGATGCCAAGCTTCGGCCAAGTTACTAGTCCAGTTAGATCTTCCATAGCAGGAAAACCGTTCGGGACAAATCGTTCCCAGCCAATAGCTGGTCCAATAGGCATAGAGTTGATTCATTGCTCGTTGAAACCCCGGGGTCTCTTGCCGCAAACGCCTTCGATGAGTACGTCTGATAATCTGTTGGATTTTTATATTAAAAGTAATTGCAAAGGATTAAAGAAATGAAAAATTAACAAGTGGTTGTCCGCTCTTTAATGAATAGGAGGGACAAGAGTCAGCACCCCATTAAAAGAATTAAATTAAATTACCTCAAATCCTTCGTAGATCCTGTCTTCAAGAAGGAGAGCGATACCAATAATCTCTTGTATGATATGGGCAACTACACCGCCCGCCCTATAAAATCTGTTCAACCCCAGTTGCGCTGCTTTTCGAATATTGGCCTGCGCGTAGTGGAACCAGCATCCTATCGCTTCCACTCCATCGAAAACCTCAGGTACTGATTCCATTAAGGCCAGTTCATAGTCAGAAATGACCTGGTTGATTGTGATGGGTACGTCAGGGAAGCGATCCTCAAACGTCCGGGCAATCAAACGTAGAACAGCCAAGTAAAGGTTTTTTGTTTTCCTCGTCATTAATGCGAATGCAAATGAGTAGGACTGTTAAAGGAAGAAGAATTAGTTTTAATAAAAAGATAATTAGAAATTGTCTATTTACCCTTCGACGACCGTTTACCAGGACCACTACATGGATTGTAAGAAGTTGATAGAATAATGTAGGGACGGTATGAAAAGTTCCATCATGAATGATTAATGTTGCTTCTCCTAGAAAGCGAAGGAGAAACAGGGACAAAAATACAAGTCCGACACCTGGCACCTCATCTTCATGGTCAGAATAAACAGAGCCATGAAAAAACTGCTCGCCGTTGATCGTTCTTCTACAATGGTTATAAACAAATTATTACTTTAAACACAGAACAATATGCGTAATTGGTTTACGTATAATCTGGACGGTTTTCCATGGAAGCCAACATTTCGTCAACAGAATTTGGAGTTGGGGGTTGCCGAGCTCTCTTAGCTCGCTGGATTCGCTTCTCCACGGCTGCATTACATGCAATTACCGCATCGGGCTGTCTCCTGCGGGCTTCCTCCACTTTTTCTTTTGGCCCCAATCGCCGAAACTGTGGGTCACCAGCTATTATTTCACATTATCGCACTGCCAACGTCCTATTCTGTTCTTCCACTTCGTTTTCATGGTTGTGTTCTCCGCGTTGCATGAAGATCCCACCCCGCATATAAATTTTGCAAGGGCAGCCTTGCTTGCGTCTACTACATTCCAGTCGAAGGACATCGCCCCTGTTAAATCACAGTGAAGTTAATAACTAGGTATATTTGATGCAATACGAAAACTTACCCTTGCTCTTTTTTGTAGAAGAAGAAGCCACATTCGGTGTTGTATCGCACTGTATTTCTCCACGTGCCAGGGTCCACCGAAACTTGAACCACTCGATGTTTCTCCGCCATCGTCACTCTCAAAAACACAAACGGGAACTAACTATTCACGGCGATGGAAATTAGAACTAGGGTGGAATCGTCGTAACTAAAGATCTAAATAAGACAACTCCACTGCATGGAATCCTTTCTCCGACTGAATTTCGTACTGGCCTTGTGGTGCTCCAAAGTATGTCGTCCCAGAGGGATTTCTATCCTCTCTTGCCCCATCTTACCCTCCTCTTACCCCTCTCTTACCCCTCATACTTAATTGTATGTTGAACCACTAGCTTTCAAAGAACCAATGACCTTCATAGAAAAGTGATTCCATAAAATTATCGGATTGTATTTCATCTAGTTACAAATTTTGATTATAGCATCAATACAACACATCTCACGAACCGCAACTCAATTGTAGTATTTATGTCTCATTGTCTCCAGTCTCTCTTCCCCGAATTAACAAAATTTTAGTAATCCAAGATAAGAACGCAATTCAGGTGGCAGCATGATTTCTGCAAAGAAACAATGATGTTACACAGGGAATCGAGATTTTGTCAAATAAGCTCACCTAAAACATGTTGTTGGCCGAATGACGACCTTGGCAATCTCAAACTTCAGCAATGAAAGATTTTTCAGAAGATATGACAGCTTCTCTCAGCAATTATCCTCCTACATCTCGTCCATCATTGTCGCGATTTTTGTTTCATCTGGTCCTGGTTTTCTGGTTGTTTCAAGGTTATTAAGTCTGAAATTCATTTGATCAGCATCCAGACTCCACCGACAACTGATTTGTTCTCTCACTGCTCGCCAATCAAAGCAGATTTCCTCACAGCCTCGTCTTCAACTCTCTTGGTCCTCATCGTTCGGTCGTTGCCTTCACGCGGTATTCGGTCGTTGGACCAGCATCGCCTTATTCTCTCAAGTCTCAACTGCTCGCGAATCACAGCATTTCATCGACTTTAATTCGCCTTTTCTCGCAACATTCCAATTCAATCACGTGGCTGCACACGCCAGCTTTCTCGACTTCAACGCGCCTATTCAAATCAACACGGCACGACTCCATTTGTCTCACCGCATCACGTGACGACAAAAACTCTGCTGCTGCTCATCTATTGAAATTCTACTTTCAAACTGGAAGTCTCCAACCCAAGTCATCGACGACTGTAAAACAATCATCATGACTGAATCGCTGCCCTTCGTCTTCCTCAAGACAGCTCTCACAACTAGCGTTCATCACGTCTCGTTTTCGCTGTCAAAGATGTCATCAACCGCATCACACCAGTCTACACAACGAGTGACCACCGGAATGGATCCGGAACCTATCAAACAACTCAAGAAACTTCCGGCCGGGGAGTATGTCGGAAATATCCATTTCCCTCCCAATTTCTTAACACATTGCAACGTCGCCCCCCTCATTTTGCCACCCTCTCTCACCCCTCTTTTTTCTAACGCCCCCTCTTTGTTCTAGAAATCTCTAGAAGCGACCTTTGCTTCGCCGAGGTAGGTCGCAGCTTCTCTCTCTCTTGCCCTCTCCTTCCAGACGTCGCCTCGCCCGCATCACGGCAGGTTGACTATCTCTCTCTCTCTCAGTTTCTCCCTCTAACTATTCAGTATTACCCACGTTCTCAACTGTATTCATTCTATGTCCCAATACAAGATTGAAACAGAGTCAGATATTCTCGACATTTTTTTTGGAATTCAGATATGAAATTAATGATGGAACGGAAAATAACTCATAAGCAAAACTTCGCTGTTTTTCTCACGAATAATCGCCATCCCAATTGGGCTTTTGAATTTGACGATGTTTGCATCTCCTTTTTGCGATATTGAAGGATTGTCACCTGACTGGTCCCGAATGACTTTATTAGCGAATACTAGATAATCGCTTATAGGATCAGTTGGGTGTTTGGCAATATGACAAGCCGCGGATAACTTGCTGCCGCACTTGACATTTACTGCCCTTATCCCATCTATCAGCTCGAATCCTTTTGATCCTGCAGCAATGTTTGTGGCAGCACCGAACATTTCTTGTTTTTCGGCGATGTCAATAAATTCTTCAAGTTTTTTTTTTGTAAATTGAACTTGGCCTATTCAGTGCCCATGATATTTCTAGCTGCTTTTTCAACTGTAAATGGAAAATCAATAGATATATAGTCATTGCAATTATGAATCTACAATGAAGCCATAAATTATTTGAAATTTAAAGCACTGTTAAAAAAACACCCAATACATGTTTGAAACAGAGTCAGATATTCTCGACAAGTACACACTGCGGCTATTGTCGGATTTCGGCACGTCTACCGCCATGATGACGTGATACACAGTTCCGGATAGAGGCTTGATAGTTCCGTTAAAGATAATCGCTTCTTTGCTATCGGCATCTTCACTGGTGATTACGAATCTGTCAACTGTTTAATTACAAAATTAAATATGATTTCACGTTATGTGAATTTTGGAATTTCTTGTTTACCCAGAATGTCGGAAACATTGTAATTGTCCATCGGTGCCGTCCAGGTGAGTACCGCCGATGAATTTTTCGAGTCAAAGGCGCTGATGTTTAAATCTGAGATGCGCCCAGGTGGAAAAACATCTCGGCCGTCGTAAGGCAGACTCAACTGGAAACTGCCGCCGTAAACGTAACGGTTGATGGCAGAGATTGGCAGAGATTGCCCGGAGGGAATGAAACATCCAGCCATAGGATGTCCGTTATAAGTGCCTAATTTGCATACCAAAAATGGATGAAATAACAACATTTAACAATATAGAACAATCGATGGATTATATACCGGAATCGACAGTCCCTACTCCGCTGACGATTTCGACGACGTAGGAGAAGCGGATGAAATTGCGGAGCAAATCGTTGAGCTGTGCCGGAGTAAACTCCGTCACCTTTCGTCACATCCGACGAATTGTTTTCATTCAGACTGACGCTGAAAACTGAATCGGCCTCGCTGTCACCGGAGATGTGGGCCAAGAGATTCAAACCGCTGACGGCCTTTTCCTGCTGGGTCGCCAGAGCGTAGATGACGACCCGCTGGCTCCTCCAATCAATTTCTTTTTTTTTAAATCGAATTCGTCAACGTTTCCACTCTAACTGGACTGACGGAATCACTAGAAAAGAATTTGTCCAGGCGAACTGTGCTTGAGCCCATGACTTCGATTAAATAAGACCAGGTGCCTTTCTAAAAATTGACAAAAAAAGACGAATTAAAATTGACAAAATGCTTATAACCTCGAAAATGATGTTGCCACAATTTGCCGTGTACAGGGCGAATGTGCCGAGTCGAACAATCGGGCACTCTCCGTTTAAAGGGCTGAGCAAAGTTCCTCTCGTTAACGCCGTCATGCTCAATCCATCGTCGAGATTATAAAAGGCGAATATCAAACTTGTGGCAGTTGATTCCAGTTGAAAAGTTCCATTATTCCAGCCATCGATGATTTGGAGTGTCCGTTCTTCCACCTGATGGGAAATTAGTAATTCTAATTCATTTCTCATTTAGTGAATTTCAAATTAAATGGGAACCTTGGCTCGGTAGGATTGCGTTCGGCTGTACACCGACTGCAGGGTATCGGTCATCCACGTCCAAGCGTTACGGTACGGCACTCCTGGAACGAGTGGGGTATTGCTCCTGCTGGGCACGAAGTAGAGCCGTCCGTCACGAGCTAAAGGAGTGAAAATGTCGGAAGCCTGGATACTCAACGCCAGAATGTGTGGCGCGATCAAATTGCACCGGAATTGGTCGACGTAAACGCTGAAATTGCTCGGCACTTCCTGGGCGGCTGTGATCAGAAAATTTTCCAAACCGTCACGGAACATCTGTCAAATAATAATCATAAAATTAATTTTCTATGTTTGAAATTCAATCAAATTTGATTGTATTATATTACCTGCATAGCGTTGTCCAGAGCCAAGCTCAGCCCTGCGGTGTTGGCAGTACTTTTGATTGCCTATTCACCAAGATGTGATAGAATGGTCAAATTCTTTTGTTTATTTATCGAGAAATTTGATTGGAAAGTTGGACGTCCGTGTTGCGAATGTCCCAAACTCGCCCAAGCCTAGCTTTACCTGACTTACCTACAAATTATAATGGCGTGCCGGTATATTCACGGCAGACAAACTAGACGAACATGAGTTCGATACACATAAAAAACTAAACCTTTATTCATGTTATCTGCCACAGTTCTTATTCTCTTTGATAATTGCGATCGTGAAATAAATGAAATCGTGAAGTCAAATGAAAATAGAAATGAAATTGAGTACGATGGCTCGGGATTCACTAATGAAATCTTAACGTGTTCTTTCCTTAAATTTGCGTAATTGGTCGACGATGTTGATTGCAAATACAATGGTCAAAGGTTCAAGCCTCAGAAATGTGAAAGATTTTTTGAGTAATCTGAAGAGAAATTTTTAAAACTTTGACTTTATAAAGTGAATACAAAATATTTTATCAAGGTGTACGTGATTAATAAAAAACATTGAGACTTTAAAAATATTTCCTGTAAAATAATTTGCGGCTATAGTTTGGGACAGAAGGTAAGGCACTATGTGAAAGAGGAGCCATTATCTAATAAAAATAATGATATAAAATTCTAAAATTTTCACGAAAATTACTGAAACCCTATTTATTTTCAAAATGCCATTTTAGGAAAAGAATAAAAAAATTACAATTTGGTTGGATCTGGCCAGACTCGATCTAACGCCAATGAAATAGCTTTTGGCTAATAATGCTGAAATTACGCAATAAAACCTACCAATGACGCACATCAATCGATTCACTTTGAAATTCTGCGGCAAATGATGTACAGACATTGTGAAATAACGAAAAACATTTTTTAATTTTTTGTCTCAATTCGCGTCTGTTTTCCCAAAATTATCATTTCTCTTCCATATCCTGGTAATGAAATATTTAAAAAACTATACAAAATATTGGAAATACCTTATTCACTATTGTAGAACTTTTTATTCCCTATCTTTTGATATATTTATTTAAAGGATTAGTTCACTTATGCCATAGATATTCCTTCTACCGTATTTCTTTTGCTAACAGCCAACACAGAGCCAAAATTTCTTGGCCGTAAACCAAATTCTGAAATTTCAATTTGCGATTTCTCTTTTAATCCTAAATATTATAAGATGCCCTTTGGATTAATTGCGTATCCCCCTGTATTTTAAATTTAATTAATTAGATTTTGCAATAAACCTCCCATTTTTTTTATTTACCTGAAGAAAAAATCGTCGTTTTTTGGAACTGGCCAGACTCAATCCAACGTCAATGAAATAGTTTTTGGCTAATAATGTTGGTTTTACGAATTAAACCTACAAATGTCGCACATCAATCGATTTACCTTGAAATTCTGCGTCGAATGATATACAGACATTGTTAAATAACGAAATTTAAAAAAAAACTTTTGTCCCACTTCGCGTCTGCTGTCCCAAAATTAGCATTTTTATTCCATTTCCTGGTAATGAAATATTTCAAAAAATATACAAAATATTGGAAATACCTTATACACTTATATAGAACTTTTTATTCCCTATCTTTTGATATGGTTATTTAAAGGATTAGTTCACTTACACTCTAGATATTCCTTCTGCCGTATTTCTTTTGCTAACAGCCAACTTAGAGCCCACATTTTCTCGGCCGTAAGCAAAATTCTGAAATTTCAATTTACGATTTCTCTTTTAATCCTAAATATTATAAGATGCCCTTTTGATCGATTGCGTATCCCCCCCCCTGTATTTTAAATCTAATTAATTAGATTTTGAAATAAAATTCTAATTTTTAATGTATTTAACTAAAAGAAAAAATCGTCGTTTTTTGTCCCAATCAGCGTTTAAGCGTCAGGTGTCCCAATTAGCGTTCTTACTAGTAATTGCGTACACATCAAAGCATCTAGAAAAATCACAGGCTAATTGGAGTACAGAGGAGAAAGAACTGTTTACAATCATTCACGTGGCACTAGCTTTTTACCCCAATGTCTATGGCAGAAAATTCCAAATTAGATCTGATAGTCAGGCAATGCCATGGCTCAATCAAAGAAAAAAACCAACGGGAAGGATCGCCAGATGAAGAAGTCTCTGTCTACAAGGATTCAATATGGACATCCAATACCGCCCGTACAAAGCACATCAAAATGCGGATAGTCTTAGTCGTATCCCAAATGAATTGTTCCAACAGACGACGAAGAAATCGAAGAAGATGGAGTTATATTTTTCACGTTCCGAGAATTCAAGACAGATCAGGCTTTGGATGAGTATTGCACTACTGTTCGTGGTATACCCCTTAACCAGGATCGGCAAAGAGACAAGGCGACAATACGACAATAGGTAGCAACGAAGAATTGGCCAAAGACAGGCATTCACTGCATCCAAAGGCTTCTGAAGACTTATAACGGCAAAAATCGTATACGCCGTCTAACCAAGGGAATTCAAGCTCATCACCCCTACCAAACGTTACTTCCATCCGCCAAGTTGAAGATGATTCGGACGACGAAGACGATTCGACATTCATCATAATTAATTCAGGACTTTTTGGAACGCCTGATGGTAGAATTTTGGTCCCAAAAACAATGAGGGAAACATTCTTAAACGCTTTCATGACAGCCCTTATGCAGGACATTTAGGGACAAGAAAAACAATCGCATGAATAACGAGAACATTTATATGGCCAAGATGACAAAAGATATTAAAGATCTTGTCAAGAGGTGCGTGATTTGTGCCAAACGGAAGGAAGCAGGATCACGCAGGGAACCCTTACAACCAATTCCCCCTCCAGAACATGGGTGGCAAACAATGAACATGGATATTGTAGGTCCCTTACCCACCTCTTTAAAAGGAAAAATCTACTTCTTGGTAAGGGGAGATTACATGAAAAAATATATCATCGCAGCACCCATGCCAGATCAAACTGCCGAAACCGTAATTCAAACATTTATCGATTCGATTGTTGTAGAAAATGGCATACCAGAAAGGGTTTTGACTGATCAAGGCAGTAATTTTCTATCACGAACCATATACGATCTTTACAGACAATTTGGAATAGAAAGGCTCAGAACTACCACGTATAGTCCATGTTGCGATTTAAAGATTTAAGAGAACACCAGCAGACATGATAGCCAGTTACGTCACGAATCAGCCAAATACTTGGGTTAGTTATTTCAAATTTGATACTTTTGGTTACAACACGTCAGTTCACTCAAGTACAGGTTATAACCCATTCTAACTTTTAAAAGGATTTGAGGCTAGGGAACCTAACGAAGTTTTACCAGCGCCTCGTTTACTTATCCTTTCAGATCCGAACAATATTTTCGCTAAAATTTGGCACGAAGCTAAGCAGTTTGCAAAAGAAAATTTAGAGATCGCACAGGAAAATCAGAAAAAGTTTTATGATAAGAAAGCGCAAGAAGTCAATTAATAATTGGAGATACAGTTTTGCTAAAAGCCTGGAAAATTCAATATGCGGTGGGAAGGGCCATATCGCATAATGGAACAAAAAGGCAACGTCAATTTCAAGTTAGCAAATATTAGTACCGGAAAAACATACGTCACTCCTGCTTATCGAATTAAATTATTTCCAGCTCCCAAGGACGATCCCAATCAAGATCAACCGATTGGTTTAATTGTGAACCGCCCTATTGACAGTAATAAATCATTTATTGAGAATTCACCAGTTGCTGGCATAGAACCGGGTGACCATGTTGAACCAGTTGTCAGCAATGAGGCAGCAGTTGAAGAGCAAGGACATATTGAACAGGAAATTCAAAGCCAAATAGCTGATAATTTAATTCCAAAAGAACGTAGAAGCAAAAGTGAGGAAAGACCACTTCAACAGTCACAGAGGCCATTGCGATAAACAATAACACTTCCTTTAAAACAACGAGATTATGACTTGTCAAGAAAATAAATACAGAATCACAGTAGCAAACCGATAGAAACACCTAGTTTAAATAGCCAACATATTTTTCAGGTGGAGCTTTTTCGTTTTATTCTTATTGGGATCCCTCCAAGTGGGATCAGCTCTCGAAATGACGGTCTGTAATTGCAGCCAAGCAGAAATAGTGGGATTGATGGACATACAGCAGCCTTCGTATTGCAATGCGAGTATTGAAACAGCAGTACCCACCAAGTACGAATTTTTCATTACAGAAGAGCCTTATTTTTCGACTTGGTCAGGAAACCTTTGCATGGCTTGGTTAAAATAAAAAAAATGTCACTGGATTCTTTTTCGGTGGATTTGATACCAATACAGCTTTAAATATTCAAACTGTATCAACAAAAGAATGTAGATAAATGCTTGAAACAAACGACTTCTCTGGAAATGAAATGGAGTAGTTTGGAACGGACTTGTATGCTTACACAGCCGAACCGATTGGAGAAGGAGTATGGATGCAAAATAAAGAAAATATAAGGAGAAATTGCGCGGTACAACGTGTAACCTTAAAAAGGATTGTCTTGCTTGTCCTATTACACCATGGCATTCTTACAAATAATTATGCCGATACTTCAGCAATGACTCACGATGCAAGCATCGTATGGTTGTCAATAAATTACATGGAGGAGAAAAAATGTAAACTAAAGAAAATTCGTGGCGGAAATGGGATTAAAACAAAATTGGAGGATAACACTTTTAAATTGATTGACGAAACCAACCAATTAGAATTTCATTTCCGAAAGAAGACAATCGAGATTTGCAATCACCGATTCCATAAAATCCTTAACATTGATAATGCCTAAATTAAAATTGAAGACAAAAACAATAGAAGCCGTACGGATTTATACAATCCCGCAATGTAAACTTGTTTAAAATTTGACAACGTGCCCAGCACCACAAATTCATTGAACATAAAGCAGTATCAAGAGACAACCAACTGGAAAAGCTGCATATTGTGGCAACCTACAGATGCGACTATTTAAACCCCTCATGCTTGCAGAATCAAATGGACTCCTTGCGGCAATGGCAAATAATCTGCCAGAATGTCACCGAATCAAACCAAATGGAAAACATCTGATCGTGCAAAAATGTGCAACCCTTATTATCACCGTGTCAGCAAAGCAAACTAAATGCGGCTACGAACCTGCGGACAACAACTATACCATAGGAAGAGATCACTCCATCCTTTTCAAGAATGTTTTTGGAAGGGTGGCATCACAAATTTAAATGGACTATCATATAGCTGGAATATCGAAAAACACGAGTGAGGCCAGCTATATCCAACGTATCATTTGACAACGTTGAAGTTAACTTCCAAATTTACGTAATTCAATAACAAGTAAAAGTACATTTTCAGGCAGCATAAAGAATTCGAGACCAAGGTCGAATTCGAACAGTTAAATTTCCTGAATGAATTGATCCCGCGAATAATACACGAAGAAAATGCAGACTCCCTTTCCTCGCTTGTCCTTGTCCTGTGTCTAAACACTCGTTCAGAATGTCGATTTTGGAACTTAAGTAGTTGGACATTTACATTAAAAAGTTTATTCCTTACCGTATCAGTAATTTTTCTTTTGTCAATTGTCCTCTATGCCTTTATTTCCTTCACTCGGTTACCTATACAACACCAACCAAGAGAATGTCACCAATTTTGCTATAAAGCTTCAAGAAGCATCCCTGGGACGAAACCAGCTGAGAGCCGTATACCGAGAGTACCGTATAATAAGCCGAAACAGGACACCCACGGAACCACCCCTTACGACCCCGGAACGATTTTGATTACGCATGATCATTTATTTTATAGAGGAGAAGAGCTGACGATCATTTTAAACTACGCTATATTTTCAGATGAACCCACTCAGCGGCGACAATGTCCTTCATGCAGCCGCTCGAGGGTATGGGGAATATGAACCGCTTCAAAATTACCCTCGAGACGTCGTTAACACACCAAATTTGGACGGAGAAACGCCTCTCATCACAGCCGTCAAGGAAAGAAATTTTAAAGCCTCCCTTGGGATATCAACGTTCAAGATTGCAAAGGTAACACCGTGCTTCACCACGCTGTTCACATTGGAACTTCTTACCGTTTCTCGGTAAGAAATCTTATCATGGCACAATACGAGCGGAATCAGTAGCAGCATTTCTTGCGTCTGCTTAGCGCACTGTTTAATACTAACAACTCTATCCGTAGCGCGGCCAAGGTTAGTACTTTTTTAATACGTTTGTCTACACATATTTTTTTTTTATATTTGTTGATTTTTTTATTTTTGATATGATTGCAGATACAAATTGATGGTTTTCCTGTAGGATCAAGAGCAGTATACCTTTGGGCATCCATCCGCAACACTGAAATAGAAGAACATTTACGACAAAAGGCAACTTTACTTCTAAGCGAAATAATTTCCAAAAACTTCGATGATTTCTACAGCAATGTATGCATACCATTAATTAACTGTTTGAGTCATATTAGTTTAGTCATGTGACTAAATTGTTTCCGAAGAAGTTGAGTGTATCCGTGCTCTAATCGAAAACAACCCAAACGAATCTTTTACATTTACGAAATTGGTAAAACTTTTCTCGACGGCAAAAAAGGAGAAATCTTTCCGAAACGGTAAATTTTATAACAAAAATTTACCATTTTTTTTTAAATTTTTCTAATCTGATAGAATGGAAACAACGCGATATAAAGTCCTTTATTCGTCGTTTAATAATTGATGGCATTCTTGACGAAGAAATTGTTACCTATCAATTTACGGACCCAGTCACTCAAAAAGTAGCTTGGAAATGTTCTGGCAGAATTCGTTTTGGTTTTCGTTGGCCAATCTCAGAGGTTTGTTTTTGTGATCTAATTAAAAAAAACTAGTTATTTTTCTAATTAAAGTCATCTTACTTTTGTAGAGTATGCCGTGTCTTAGATTGAAGAAGTTGCAGCACCCAAAAATAAGAAACAACGTCTCGAACTGAACAGCGACACGGATTTCGAAGATTAGTGAAACACTTGAATATTTTGATCTAAATATTCAAGTGTTGATTACTTAACACACAATAACTTTATTCAAACCATGATTCAGAAAGCTGTTTCTACACTATTTCGACTGAATCTATGGTTAGGCTTTTTTTTCATATTGTACTACAAAATTTTTGTTCGGCCACGGTTATCGCCTAAGGCGATAACCACCTCTTCCTCTTTCTGTGACTTCCCCTTTTGCCAAGGTTATCCCCGTAGGGGATAACCGAACAACCTTTCGAACAATCTGTTCACAACCATGACTTGGCCGTCACTGGACGTCTATGTGAAGCAGGTGCGGAAACCTGTATCCTCAACAAAGAGGGTAAGTCATGCTTGAACTTGGCCGCTGTTCATACTGATGTGGCCACCTTACGACGCCTCTTTAAGAAAAAACAGGAAGCAGCACAAGACGTCTATATTCGTGATTTTTTGCAAGTTACGCCTTTGATTGATGCAACTAAAGCAGCAAAACTTAAACAAAGCTCATCACTAAAAGAAACAAAGTGGCAGCTGTAAGTCAAATAGGACATAGTCTTAAATTAAATAATTTTGAAAATAAATGGTTCGGTATTGTGACATATTAAATTGTAATAAAGATTCGAAGGCAACTAAGGGAATTAGTTTTCATGAAATTCCATGTGACCCTCTATTAAGATCACAATGGTTAAACTTAAGTAATGCAAACAGTGGTTTTAGAGAGGTAACCTTTAAACTAAAGACTGGCAGAAGCTACGATAATACCTTTATCTGCCAAGCTCATTTTGAAGAAACGTGCTATGAACCTAATAAAAGAAGATTGAGCCTTCTGCGATACCGACAAAATTTTCTTCTATTCCAGATGTTGTTTGCGTATCAGCAACAAGTAGAAAACCGAGTAGAAAACTAAAGACGGAATTTTGAATTATGGAAGTGGTGGACACTCCACCAAAAATAGGGCGCCTAGGCAAGAATTATATTTATATCGGTAAACTGATTAAATTATATAAACTGTCTTTAAAATTTGTCAATGAAACAAAGCAGCTGCCAATACTGAAGAAGACATTCCTCAGTCGGAATTCGCTATGGATATTTGTGATTTAAATGATGTTACCACACTGGTTACAAATGATAACTGCGCTGGTGAGACGGATCTAAAAAATTTTGGGCTTTAATAGAAAGAACAGTAATAGCATAAATATTTATTTAAAATTTCAGGTGTTACTTTAGAAGAATCCTGTGAGTTACTCACATTAATTTCAATACCACCGCACCCATCTAAAAAGATGAAAAACTTCAAACAGCAGGATGTCGGAAAAACTGGAATAGCTTCACACTAAAGAAGTATGTGAGATCATTCAAAGGCAATCTGCAATGATTGAACGATAAAACAGGTTAATTAATCAAATGTTTGAGAAGCGACTTACAAAGATCAAACAGGAAAGTTGAACAAATAAAAAAAAAGGTTGAAGAAATTCCCAAAATTGACCGAAAAATTTTAAAAACAATTGAGACACTGTCCTCAACAGAAGAGCATGACGTATACTCGGGTATAATTATGGATCAATTAAAGAATTTTGGTAAACTAATGACAGTGAAATGGAATCAGAATATCATAAAACACTGTTTCATTATGCACTCGAAAAGTGCTGGGTATTATAAATTCTTACGCAGATTAAATTAAAAAATACTTCATTTGCCGTGCCCAGGTACTTTAAGCGCATTCGTCTGAAAATCTTTAGGAGAAGTTGGATTTACGTCTTTGGTAGAAAAAAGAATTAAAGAAAAAGGAAAAAGCTAGAAGAAATTGATAAAACTGGATCGATTGCAATTGACAAAATGACCATCAAGATGATGTTGAAATATAAAAGAAACCACGGTCGATTTTTCGGCAAAGTTGACATGGGCAACGTAGTGAGGGATGAGTCTGGGCGGCTAGCCAATAAAGTTTTGGCGTTTGTTTACACGGGACTCAAAAAACGAATCAACATACCGCTGGCATTCTTTTTAGTCAACAAACTGAAAGCGGAGGAACAGACAAAACTAACGCTGTATGCCGTGACAAAGGCAGAATCCTTAGGGTTGCGTATTGAAATACTTTCTACTGACAATATATCTACAAACGTCAAAATGTTTACACTGCTGAACAGTTGCTCAAAGGGACAAGCAACAACGGTGGTTCCGCATCCAGTAGACTTAGTTGCCGCCTCTCTTAAATGGCCTTGTATTTTTCGTCCAATATTTCTTAGCTTCGACCCTGTTCACCTTATAAAAAAACATCAGAAATCAATTCATTGATCGTTTGTTTCTCATCAAAGGCAGACATGTCTCTTTCAAAACTATTTTGAATGTTTACGAAAAAGACAAGGGAAAATTTACGAAATTCTGCCGCTTTCTCACGCAGCTACACATTGCCCCCAACGATTTGCAAAGACAAAAGGTCAAGCCGGCTCTTGATGTCTTCAGATGTGAAGTTTCATCCGCTATAAAAACCCACCACGAGATCAAAGAACCTGGGTTCGAAAATGTCGATGGAATCTTGGAGTTTTTAAAAATTATGTGGAATTGGTATGAAGCTCACGACATTTGCAACACACAGCAAGCGGTGATGAAACGATTACTAACAAAACTACCATTCTCAAATCAAGAAGACGAAATTTTGAGTTCCTTGATAACACATTTTTAAATTATTTAAGCGATTGGAATGACGCGATAGATAAAGAGATTGATGGCATACCCATGAAGAAAACAAAAGAAGGAAGGGCTAAAGTGAAAAATTTGAAAAAAAAAATTACTAAAGAAACGTATGAAGCATTACGGTTCACTACTTTGTCTTCTTCTTATTTACTGGTTCTGGACGAGTTGCTTCTACCACCAAGTATGCTATTATTCTATTATTACGATGAAAAGAAAAAATTTAAGGTAAAAGTAATATTTTTTTTTAATTTCGTGTAAAGGGTTAATTACTTTTGAACCGGAGGCCGCGTCAGTAGCATTCCTCGGTGGATAATGCACTTTAATTTTGCACGAATGGGGTTTTTGTGAAGAATGCATAGGTAGGATGGAGAAGCCAAAGTCCATGTCGCCATTCCTGTCCCTAATCAGAAATCAAGGTAATAAGTTGCAACAAAAGCCAATAAACTGTAAATAATGATAAAGTTATTTTAAATCTTAGATCTAGGGTGAATGAAATACCCAAGTGATGAGTTCATCAGTAGACTGTGGACCTTTTACGTATTCATAAAATCAGTCTTACCCTTGCTGGTGAAATATTCCCTAGTAAAGTGTGACCTAAAGAATTTTCTTTTACCCAAGTTGAAGGTATGTGCAACTTTCTTCTGCGAACTGGCCCTACCTTGGGAACAAATGATGAGTTACTTGAATGTATATTGGATAAGTTTCTGACAGCTTTGCTACATAACCAGTGTTTACTTGAAATGGGGGATTTCATACCTCTAGATGTCCATCCTGCCAATAAAATCGAAGAATGAAGACTCTTTGTACCTAACCAAGTCTTGGGAATTTTTTCATTCGTTACCATTTCAATAATTGAGTCAAAGAAAACATAACACACTCAACAAAAAATGTTTTTTTACCTCTTAGTTAGATTGTAATCCAAAATTCACTACACTCAACATGAACATGCAAATTATGCAACACAAAAGCTTGAAAGTCGTAACTGTCACTGGTTGACGTTTGTAAACGTTATTTGTGTCTCAGACGAAGATAGATAAACAGCAGTCATGTTTACTCGAAAAATAACGTAGTTGTTTATTTTTCATTGTTGCTACTGCTAACTTTCGTTGAGCAGTGCAACGCACATAGAGAAATCCAGCGAAGTTTCAGAGCTTTGGATCGCTTATATCGCCCTGGATTACTCTATCAATTCAATAATGCAGTTGTTCATAATTCATGTGCATTTCCTCACCACTTAGTAAATATTTCATTGTTTCATTCATAATCCATGTTTCACCTATTTAATTCTTATTCCAGTATCCACCAATTTAAGGGTCTGGATGGGGTGGTAGAAGATCAACTTTGATGATGCGATTCTACTCACTGCTCAAAAATCCTAATTTTAAACAGCCGGCCCATGCAAAAAATCATCATCCCATTAATGTTCAATATCCAGTGCCCAATTTTCAACAGCCGACCCATGCACAAAATCATCATCCCATTCATCAGAATCATAAATGTTCAATAAATATCCCATTAATGTTCAATATCCAGTGCGTAATTTTCAACATTTTCATGCTCGTGCACCCTCCATTGCTCGTCACCCTTTTATGCTCGCAAAATACCAACCTTTACATGCTCATCAACCACCCCATCTCATTCATAATTTTCATCAACCCGCTCAACAAAATCAATCCTCCCTTCAACAGCAAACACGTTTTGTGCTAAGGCCACCACGTCTAGTTCTACAGGAGCCACAACTCTCTTCTTCCACTCTTCTTCCACAACACTAACCACGGGTACCTCAAATTGATCCGCGACGTCGCTTCGAACAACAGAATAATCCAGATCAAAGACGAGTACAACAAAGGGAGGAAAATCAACGTAGGCAGCGAGAAATTAGACTCAACGTTCAACATCGTAGACGCAACAATCAATAAAAAACGTTCAAATTGAAATAACAACAGCAAATTATACTTCTTCGTAAGATCTTCAGGAATAAAATTTTGCAACTCCTCACTCATTCCAACTCAATCAATACAGTAGAGTTTAAATTGTTGTGAATGCCAGGCAAGACCAGGTTTTAATGTCTTCTTAGCATTGAGCGAATAGAACCACCACTCAACATTAAATGAAAAATATATATTTTAATTAACACGACAACAACAGATAAACTCAATGTAATACCCTGTGAGATAGGTCAAACTAGAATGATGTCAAATCATTTTAGTATAAAATTCAGAAGAAATTGAGAGAAAGTTATTTGATTAAGATGTTATTGCCACTAAGATCATCTTTCACCAGTTGGACAGTGGGGCTAGGGCTGCTGCCTTGTTGTGTCAACATCTAAACGGGCCAGATCCACGAAAGGATAGAATGGCAGACAGTAAAGAAAAATCAGTAGACAACCCAGAAAAAGTTGCAGATGGCATGCCAGCACTGAAAATATAGCAAATTGAAGATGAAGTAGCATCCAGTTACCCTCTTGTGGAAATTGGTGCGGGTCATGGACGTTCAGGAACCGGCATTCAGGCCCTACTTTCTGAGTGGGCCTGAACGTCCAGCTGTTTGGCCTTAATCTGGTGCAAATCTGACAAATTCGGATGCCAGTCATTCCGACAATGAACCGATTCTTACCGTTTTGGTACCACATGAAAAATCCCTATCTCTATATCTGGTCTTGTATTAATGTAAAGTGTCCGTTTCGGCCCTCTACTTTTGTTAAATCTATCCGTTTGGGCACTCAAACATTCCGATTCGGAACTATAATTTTAACTCAGCATCATATATATTTATCATATCACATCACATCATTGTAATCGTAATACATTACACAATCAACTAACTTCCGCTCGTCACGATTTTGAATGTCTTCCTCTGCTAGCCTCAAGTCTCCAATCGCAGCGACGATTTTCCCTTTTGGCAATAAATTCAAGCATATTAACTTCCTGTAAAATGTGTGTAATAGGTACAGTCATGCTTGAAAGTTTCTTTAGCAGGCAAATGGCTCTATATGTTTTTATTTTAAATTGACGGAAGGTATAGCATAGGAAGATCACTTAACCTCTAATATTTGTTCATTCTGGTGGGAAAGTTGAAAGAAAAAGAGGAAGAGAAGAAGAGAATGGAAAAGCGCAAAATAAATCCCAAAAGGGGGAAAGGTGTGCTTTTTAGTATACCTTCCGCCAATTTAAAATTAAAACATATATAGCCATTTGCCTGCTAAAGAAAGTCACTTTTCGGACTTTCTTGTCCGCTTTCGTCACGTGAAAACGCCTGTCGATGGGCCAATTGTCGGTTACTGCTTCGGCGAGAGGAATCGGACAAATTCGATGACTTCCGGCGACGTCGGCTCCGTGTGGATAGTTCTTCTTCTTCTTCTTGTTCCTCTTGATCGTCTTCTTCTTCTGTGCATTGCAATGAATCGGTGGAATTGTCTTCGTTGTGAACGAGTTAAGAATGATGAGATGGATAGGGTTTCTAAAGAACAAATAAATTAATTGCCAATCAATTGAATTGTAAATAAGTAGGTATGTTGGTGATTGAGTGCTGTTGAATAGGTAAACAATACATTACCCTTCTTTTACTTTTGTTAAATCAGTGATCTTAATTTTTTTGTAGGGTCGACTCTCCTCTTTCTTTTTCTGCTTTTTTGAGTTCTTCAAATATAGGGAAGGGTCGTTTTGAGAATTCTTTCCGTTCATTGTAGTTGCTGACAAAAGACCGCCAGAATGTAATGTGTTCATTTCGCTTTTTATTCTATTCATTCATTGATGTTTATTAATATGAATTTCGTTTTTTAATTCGTTTTAATATGATGTAAGGAATTTTTCCAACGTTCACTAAAATAAATGTATCTTTTGGACACAATAGATTTCTGTGAAAAGTGTGTTGGTATGAGAGCTGGAAACAGGAATAATTACTAGATTTTCATTTGTTTCGCGCCACCCCGTTTATCACTTAAATCACACAAATTTTAAATTTTTTTTGGTCTTTGGTATCACTTTTTGGGTTAATGGATTCCGTTTTGGAAGGGAACTTCTTCCTCGTTATTGGCAAGTTTATCCGCTGCCTCATTGCCTGTGATCCATACATGGCTTGGAATCTATGCGAGGTACGTTTGGGTTCCGGATGCTTTAAGGCCGAGAAGGAGATTTTAGATGTCTAGTAGGACTGGGTTGTGCACTATTTTGTTGGTTGCATCTATAGCTTGTAGGGCAGCCTTGGAGTAGCTGAAGATGTAGAGTCCGTCGGGTGTTGTGTCGTGTTGGTAGCCGGCTTCGAGAGCTTTTTTTATCCCGTGTAGCTCTGCGATTTGTATGTTTGATTCGGGGGTGAGGTGCCAGGCTTCTTCTTTTTTCATGGTGGGGAAGGTTTAGGCGCAGGATGAAGCTTCTTGGGTGACTGATCCGTGTGTGCATCCGACGATGGTGGTGGGTTGGATTTGTTTGATCCAGTTGTTGAGGATTGCTCGGGTTTTCGGGGGGTTGGCGCTTACTTCAGATTTTTTCATTGGGAACCATAGTTTTCCATGTGGAGCTGTTGCCAAAGGCGATGGCGGTTTGAGCTGTGTGGAGTTGTCTGGGTCTGCAGAGAATAGCCTGTTGGGGCTGTTGCGTGTCTTCAGGTTTTCGATTAGTAGTGTGACATTTGGGGTGCTGCGTGGTGGCCAAGTTTTGGGGTTTAGGTAGTGTTTTGGAGCCAGCTGGTAATTTTCTTGTTGGGCTTTGTGACTTAGCTTGATTAGGTAGCGTGCTGCTAGCCAGTGCATGCGGTGTTTTTTTTGTTTCGAGCCCGAGGTCTGAGTAGAGAATTTCGATTGGAGTGGATCTGGTTGAGCCAAGGATTTAGCGGAGGATGGTGCGGGTCGTCACGTCATTTTTCGTGAAGGAGGAGTTGCTTGCTCCTCCGTAAGCTATGATGCCACAATCCACTTTGCTTCTGATGATGGTTTTTTATAGGATTGCCAGTGTGTCGGTGTTGGGGCTGTATTTATGGTGGATGAGTAGATTAAATATATTTTTCTTTTTTAGGCAGCTGTTGATGACTTAATTGATGTGGGCGTGCCAGGATAGTTGTCGGTCGAAGGTAACTCCTAGGAATTTTGTAGTTGATGCTGGGGATATGCGCCTTCCGTGGATGAATAGAAGCGGGTTTTGGGGATTTTTTCGTGATCGAGAGAAAGTCGGGAGGGTGGATTTGTCGGCCAGGAATTTCAGATCCCACTTTTTTCCCCATTTTTAAAGTTTGTCGAGGTATGGTTGGAGAATCTGCTCGACTCTGCTTGGATCATTCATTGTTGTGGAGACTGCTACATCATCTCTGCGTACGTTTAAGGTTTGTTTTTTTGGGGAGGCGTTGGTAGGTCATTCCTCGTGACGTTAAAGAGGGTGGGGCTTAGTACAGCTCCTTGCGGTACGCCATTTGTTAGGTTCAGGGGGGTGAGAGCTGGTTGCCCACTCTAACTTTTGCAGTTCTTCCGATGAGAAAAGATTTGATCCATTTTAGTATATTTCAATTTATGCCCACATTACCTAGTTTGAATTGGACACCATCGGTTGAAGTACGGTTGAAAGCTTTTGCTTTGTCCAGAAATACATCATAGGTTGGGAGTTTTTTGCTTAATCCTGTAATGACGTCGTTTTCGAGAGAGATGACGTGGTCGATGGTGCTTCTGTTCGGGCGAAATCCAGCTTGGGTCGGTTGGAGGAGGTTTCTTGTTTCTAGATGCCAGTTTATCCGGTTGTTGAGTATTCGTTTCATAATCTTGCTGAGGCAGGATGTGAGTGAGATGGGGCGGTATGAGAGAGGGTCGTTAATCTGTTTTTGGGTTTTGGTATTGGGATGACAGTGGCTTCTTTCCAGGCCTGTGAGGCGAATCCATGTTGTAGGAGTAGATTGAACAGGTGGCGCATGTAGTCTCTGTTGTCGGATGATTGGTTGTCCAGCATTTGGTTGTGGATCTTGTCGGGCCCTACCGCTTTGCTTTTTAGTTTTGTGAGAACGCGATTGACTTCGTCTTTGGTTATGGTAGAGTTGAGTGGGTTTCTGTTAGTGGGATTTATGGCTTTCTCTATCGAAGTTTTTATCTCGATCTTTGTTGACTGGTTTGCGTTTCTTTTTTCTAGGATGCTGTCAATAAGGAGGTCGGCCTTTTCTTTTAGGTCAGTGATTCTGGAGCCGGGGTTGGATAGGAGGGGTTGCACTGCCCATAGGCTTGCCAAGCCCAAGGCCCATAGTTCTTTTTGTCCTTTTTCGGGTTGAGGTTGGTAATGAATTTTTCCCAGGCATTTCTTTTAGCGTTAATGATTATTCTTCGTTTTGTTGCTTCTTTTTTTCCGCCAGATCATCATTTTTTCGGTTGAGAAGTGGTTTGATATCCAGTCAGCAAGTGCGCGGCGGGTATCTTTGACGTGGGTGTTGCAGTTTGTGGCCCACCATGGTTTGGATTTTTCTGGGTTGACTCGGTGGGCGGATTTCGATTTTTGAAGAAGCTGTGGCTGGTTTCGATAAGGGTGTTGCTGAATAGGTCGTAGGCTTCTTGAGGGTTGTCTATGTGGAAGAGTCTTTTATTGTTGAGATTGGCCGCTATTTCAGCGTTCCATTCGTGCCAGTGGTCATCATTCAGTATCCATTTTGTGGGGGGGGATGATTAGATCTTTTGGTGTTAGTCTTATGCTGATGGTGATGACTGGCAGGGGATCGCTGCCCAGGTATGGGCCCAGGGATATTGATGCGTCGGAGGCGACGTCAGCCCTGGTGATCATGAGATTAATTGTTGAGGTTTTGCATGTTGATGGGTTGATGTAAGTGCCTAGTGAGTGGGGAGTTATTAGCGTGGCTTGAGGTGATTGAAAAAGAGCGCTGTAAATTTATTTGCCGCTTTTTTCAGGTTGGTTTGGCGGCTCCAAGATTCATGGTGGGCGTTGAAGTGTCCACCTATCATGAAGTGGTTGTCCCGGTGGATCAGCGTGCTGATTTCTTCTTCTGAGCAGTCTCCTTTGGAGCAGTGCACAGAGATGATAACGATGGTGCCAAGGGCTGGGGTTTTTATGGAGATTCCTACTGCTTCGATTATTTCTGTGTTGATGATGTTGAGCTGGGTAAATGGAATTCGCTGCTCCGCCCCCATGTCTGAATTCCCGGTTTGTATTGATGATGTTGTGGGATCTGAATTTGACTGCGTAGTTGTTGTTCCAGAAGGTTTCACAGATTAGAACTATTGAGGGTTTTGATGATGAGAGGAAGTCACGGAATTCTTCTAGGCGGGCCTTGGTTCGACCACGCGCGTTCCACTGGATGCAAGAGATGTATGGCATGACTACATTTTTGCTTTTTTCCTTTGTCGGTTGGGCTGGTTGTTCTGGTGGGTGCTGGGATGTAGCTTCTTCTAGTTTGGATTTGTAATGATGGTTGTGCTGGGCGTTTTATGCTGGCTGAGGTTGAATCCATGTGGTCGTCTTCTTCGTCTGGTGGGTCTGCTGATCTGGATGGGAGCCTGTATGTTATGAGTTTTTCGAGTTTGTGGAAGCGGTTGGCGAAGGATTCTTTAAATTTTGCTATTCTTCGGTTGGTGTGTTCACTGTTGGCAGAGAGTTTTTCTACTTTTCTCTCGATTGGTTCTTCTTGGAGGTTGCGGATGTCGGCTTTTAAGCGGTCGAGCTCTTCTTGTTGTACTTTCGGGAGTGCGGTTGCAACGGTTGGTCTGCTGGTGACGGCGCTTTACGTTCTTGGAGTTATCTTCCTTTATGGTGATGCCGTTGTTGGTGGCAAATTTGATCACGGCCGATAGTTAAGGTATGCTGGGCATATTTTTGAATCTGAGAGGTGGTCGGGACTGGCGCAGTTGATGCACTTTTGTGTGCTGACGGTCGTCTTGTCCTGGGATTCCCCGCAGTTCTTGCATTTGTTGCCGCTGCTAGTGCAGTGGTTTTTTGTGTGTCCGAGCCTCCAGCATTTTTTCAGTTGTACGTATTGGGTTAGGAAGTCGAGACTGCGAAGCTGAGGGCAATGATAGTGACTCTGTTTGGTATTGGCCTGTCAAACGTGATGCGGACTGTTCTGGTTGGCTCTCTGGATCCGTCAGTGATCCTTTGGAAACGTTCAACTTTTTTGCACCTTGGAGAAGTAGTGCGTCTAGCAGATCTTCTGTTTCTGAGAGAGGGACGCCGCATATGATTCCTTGTTTTCCGTTGGAGGATTTTGGGAGGCTGGCGCTGAGGGATCTGTTTGCTGCTTTGTTTATCTTTAGGAAGGCATCTTGTTGCGAGTGGTTGGTTGGGAAGATGAACAGATCTCAGCCATAAGGTATTTCGGAGTGTTTTGGGGCGCCAGCATGGTTAGTAATGTCTTGAACTATGGCTTTTAGCTCGGCCATGTCCATTTGTCTGAAGTTGGTTTGCCATCAGTGACTTTTAGGATGATGGGGGGCAAGCTTACCGGTGGGCGGTAATGATGATTGCTGTCTAGTTGTGGTCATTCTTCGGTTCTTCTATTCTTTTGATTTCTGGTGGGATGTTGCAGATATTCAGTCATTCTTAAGTGGGCACTGTTTGGTGGAGAGCGTGGAGTGTGGTTGCCGGACCCACTTGAGACGGTATTCACGGGAGATGGTTTACGCAAATCCGTCACTGTGGGCGGAATTGGAAGTCCAGAGTGACGTGGGGGGGGTATTTTCGAATTCTTTGTAAGTTTTTGGATTTACGTTAGGACACGTCTGTATCTTAGGGTAGTCCAAACATCAGTCCAGTTATCTTCTTCTTTTTTTTTCAATAAGGTGTTCTAGAAAACAAATCGTTGACAGCCGACACAACTGTCGTCATGGAATCCAATTTTTTTAACTCTTTGACGACAAGGAATTGTTTTAAAAATTGGCAATCCTGATCATCTTGTACAATTTCTTCAATCTGGCATCTTTTTCTATGGATATTACGATTTCATAGACTTTTTCTTATGCAGAAACTTATGGACTGTTGATTCTTCTTCTTCTCATCTTCCGCTGCTGAAAATATTTCATTTTAATTATAAACAATCCCAATAATAGGCAGACTTATTATATACGGCCTTTATAACACAGAAACTGGAAACCAGTTTCATTGCAGTTCATGTTTTCTAGTCTTTTTTTCCCTTGTCAGACCTTGTCATTAATTTAAAGGTTGTTAATGAATTATTTTTTTAGTTCGTTTTCTTCATCAAACAAGTCGTAAAGGTAATAAATTTAACTGAAAATTACTTAAATTTTTAAAGATTAGTTATGTTATGAATAGAAAAAATATGTGGTGCCTCCGCCTAATCCGCTGCACAACGCCACGTAGCTCCTCCTTTCGCTCACGCTCTCGTCAGTCGACTTGGGTCGACGGAAGACGAGTAATAATTAAAAATTTACAAAATCGTTGGTTGATCATAACATCCAGTAGAATAACACCTGGAGCGGATAACCGTTAGTCAGTTGGTGGAATTCTGTGACTTTTAGAAGAATAAGAACAAAAGGTCTAAAATTGAGCCAGGTGAAAATTTGAAATTTGTTTCCCCCCTTAGTAAAAAGGACAAAAAATCCTTTGTCGCAGGTACCGCCGTTGGAGCTCTCTGTGCACAAAGTATTGGAGAACCGGGTACTCAAATGAAGCTCAAGACATTTCATTTTGCCGATGTTGCTTCCATTAACATTACACAAGGAATGGAAGTTTAAGGACAAGTTACAAGGAGGTATTTTCAATTTTGTACAGGATTTTGTATTGGTTTTTTGTACAGTTTTGTTGTTGCAACGGCTTCAGGCCTAACGCCGGAACGGGAGGAATCAAGTGGAAGTGCTGTTGCGGCTGCGGCTGCCGTGGACACGAGCGTATTGCAGGTTGCAAAAATCATCAATGCGCGTTTATCATCATCACCCTCTTCTGGTACAAATGAAATGCCATATAGGTGTTATCCGTGCTGCTCATAAAGAGTTAAAAGACCCCGTCTTTTAAAAATATATATGTAAATGTAATGTAATGTAAATTAAATATATGTAGTGAGGATCGATATAATGGCAGCAGGTGGTCATTGAATATTCCGTATCGACACTTGGAATGCTTATAAAGGATTTTACTTATAAAAATGCGTTTATTTGACAACGTTGAAAATCACGCAAAAAGAACGGCTTTTGTGTTCATTAGATTAGGTTGCTTCATGACTGGTAAAAACCTGCTGCTGTGCCCTATCTTCTTCTTCTTCTTCTTTTTTCCTTTTGACATTTTTTAACTCAACATTTTTCCTGCAATCCCCCCGACTGTTTAAATTAGCGATCCTCGTGTCAACGAGCAATTGGTCCTTTCCGTCACGCACACGCTCCTCATGCGAGAGCACAACCGCATCGCTGAAGAGCCGAGGTCATCAATCCACACTGGGAGGACAAAATCATCTATCAAGTACGTACCGTACACTTGACGTAATGTCGAGGTTGAACCGCCAACTTTGAAGTTTTGCCATGGCAGCATTGATGGCTTTTGTGGAATAGACTTTCTTCAAATCATATGGTCTCTTAGCCCCACAGAGAGGGGGAGGAAGGGATTAAAGTACTTGCATCCATTTGTTTGCTCGATGATTTTGGGGAGTCCTTTAAATGTAGTTGACCAGTTCTTCCATTTTGAGCATACGGCAAATAGTACAGTTCAGTTTTTCAATATTGTGTGACAATAGTTAAATGTTCCTTACCTTACAATCTTCAAGTTGCGTTCAGTTGCATGTACTCTCCCCAGGTAAAAAAAGGTAGGGGAGAGTCTTTCAGCTTTACAGAATAACTTAATAATTGTTGATAACATGAGACGAAGATGAGAAGAGATGAAATCTAACTCACTCCTTCAAGCAGTGAATGAAGCATCCTGAGTGTCTCTCAGGATACAGTTTGGTAAATTTGAGAGTCTTTTGCTTGCAACGAGAGGCAGAGATAGGAACTGAAGGAACGAATTGAAATTCAGTCCACAATCGATCATCAGCGCGATGCCATCGTTTTGTATTGATGGTTGAATCTAGCAGAAAAAGACGTCGAAGATGAAAGTAACCAACATCTTGGAAATGCAAGTGATGCAGCAACGCAAGAAACAATAACGAGAGATTTGGCAATAACACATATACCTAAGAAACATGTAAATTTCCGTGAGTTTTCTTTCGCAGACACTTTTCCCTTTTTTTACATGTCATTAGGGCTAGTGGTTTTTGTTGATAAATTTGAACTTGTTTATGTTTTGTTTAAATGTTTTGTAACATGATGAATAATAATAAACTGAATTAAAAATAGAAAAATTTAGTCTTATTTAATATATTTTTTTCTAATCATTTATGATAGTAGATAATTCTTTAATTTTCTTTACTTCATTAATAAAAATTCAAAGTGCTGTGATTGGCTACAGAAACCGCGGTGTTCTAAGCGTTTAGAACATTCAAAAAGCAAGTAGGAAAAAGGGAACGCTGAGAGAAATCTGGTTTTAGGCAGATAATCAACATGGAAAGTCGTATGAAAGAGTTTCGTAGAGGTGTTGTAGTTAAAAAACGAAGCTCTCCAACAAATTGGAAATACTCGGATTTTAAAGCAAGTGCCATGAAGAACAGCAATTGCCCAGACCTAGAATCGTTCCTAATCAGCTTTGACTACCATAGTAAGTGACACTGTGAAATTATGGTTAAATGCCCGTCTCGTTGTGTTAATTTTATGCCCGTATCTTGCATTTCATTGAAATGAATCTTGTCTCTAATTTGTTTTTGTGTAGTGGAGGGCAAAAAAGAAACATTTTTGCCAAAAAAGAAAAGCGGTTTTTCCCAACTGGCCGTGGCCAATGGTGTTCTTCAAAAAATTTACTATTACCGAGAACCACACGGACTTCACTCAGAAGTCAGAATCCCACACATCTAGGATCGGCAGCTGCACTTGACGTTGAAAGGGATTTTTGCGAGAGATGCGTTCACAGCGGAGGAAATTATACTAACCAATCTATCTATTGGACACTGCCGGAATTGATTTACATACCGTCAACATGTTCAATTTTTTTGTGGTTTTAGTTAGTAGAATTTCGAAACGTTATACCATTTTGAATTCCATGTACGCAGATTTGAATGAGACCATCCTGGAAAACCACAGGTAATCATACAGTAAATAGTTATTTCTTTTTAAAAAATAAATAACTTCTTATTTTACAGAAAGATCGCTAGTGTATTGAAACATGATACTGGGTTGAACTACGAGATACATGTGATTGCATAAATTGGGCAACAAGGATCCGTTTTGTCAGTGTTGTCGGATTCACATGGACATATTGGCAACGATGACAACCAACTACATCTATCCGCAGCAGATATTTCAAATCTTTTTTTTTATTACAACGCCAACCGCTCAGCCAAGTTTGGATATATGTCCAACTCTCCAATAGAGCTAACTGGCAAGCTCTCCAAGCACGTAAGTGTATTCCACAATAACTTAATTGAAATTCGCTAACAATCTTTCTCCACATTTAGATACATAATCTATGGCTTTTGAAGAGAGGAGGCATCAACCCTTCGGATGTCTACTTTATGGCTCATGGTGTCCACATTACTAAAGGCGAAAACAACAAAAGAGGCGTTGAGCGCAAATTTACCATGTTCATTGGAGAAAAAATGTTGGAGCGGGAGGAGGAAATTAAAATAACGCAAAATTATCCTAAAAGCACTAAAGCGAATATCGATGGGTACATCGCCGGGATGGATGTAGGTATTTCAGTTGTACCTATATATTCCTAACAAATTTTAGTTTTTTAAATTCTAATTCCTTATTAGAGGGTTCATCTCGCGTTCATCGAAATGTTAACGATCGCAAATCCAGAGTACCATAGAAAAAGTGAATACGCGCTTCTTTTTTCCTAACCTCAGCCAACAATCTGCGTTAGCTGTCTTCTTTTTGACACTTCATACAATTTCACTGATAGTCGTCAATGACAAATGATATATTTAACGGAGAAGTAATTGCAAAACAAATATATGTTTCTAAAAGTGTGATAGCTAATATTTTTAATTCTTCATGAACAAACAACGAACACATTTACACATTTTCTTCAACAATTAACTAACAAGTTGTTAAAAAGTAATGGATTTGTCGGATACACCACTGTCAATTATTTGGTTGTCCAGTTTCATTTCGTATTGGATGTGATTCCAAATTTCGCCGACATAAATTTCCAATCTCATTTCGGATTGCGTCTGAACGCGTTCTGAACCATCGCTTGAATGGGCAGGGCCGTGTGGATCACCCGTCCGAAGAAGCGATAACCACGCTGCAATACGCTCGTGTCCACAGCAGCCACAGCAGCAGCACTTCCACTTGATTCCTCCCGTTCTGGCGTTAGGGCTGAAGCAGTCAGAACAGCAAAACTGTACAAAAAAAAATCCATGAATAAATATGATGATGAAAAAGGAAAATTTGTATAACATAGCAACGCAGTGAGTGTGTCGTTTAAAAACCAATGAATGAAACATAACGAAGCATTGGTCCAATGAAATAATAAGAATAACTTGTGCCGTACTTGGAATGAACTGTGCTGGCAAATGTACGCTCGTCCATGGACGAGGCGCGGGGATGACGCCCGGAGATGACGCCCGACTTGGTGACTGCACGACGATGTCAAAATTAAATAATGCGCCACACAATGAAATAAATCTCTTGTCTATAAAACGGAATGGGGGGAAAGGGGGCGGAGTTTGTGTGTGTATCTGTCTGTGTGTTTCTAAGTGTCGTTGCGCGCACGCTGCCATTGGTCGACCGTTTTCTACCTGCGAAAAGGGTCGAAAACACCCGAGGCTACGTCTGACCTCGCTCGACTCGACAAAAATCGACCAAAAAGGTCGACATCACCCGCGGCTCCAATCGTACAGGAGGGCAGAGGGTTGACGCACACACACACACACCTCGGACAATGTGGGCGAAGGGTGGGGTAGAATTTTTCCATTGGCAATTTCAATGTCCTCTATTAAATTTCTTGGCGAGTGCTGGGTTTGAACCATGGCTTCGAATACACAACGGGGATGAGTGCGCGGCAAACATTCCCCGATCGAGTACGCTAACTACTACACTATGAACGGATATGAAAAAGTGAGTTGGATTGTCAACCAATTCATGCTATTGTTTCATTTTCATTTGTTTTTTATTTAGACTCTTTCTCTTACTTAGATTATTTATACTTTACGTGACGCCACTATTATAATCAATTTATGAAAAATAACGGGCAAGGGAAAAAGCTTCAACAAAGCATTTCAATTGCGGGCAAGAGATCCATGGGCAAGGGAAAAATAACGGGCAAGGGAATTTGTATAAATGGCCTAATTTACACTAGCCCAACTGACCGGCCCTGGACGGGCATCCGGTTTACTAGTCCATATATAGTAAAAGAACAAGCTTTTTGGGGAGGAGCCTGTGTCTGTCACAATGCGTACACGCTGTGATTGGTCAGTCCAGTCGCCCTTCAAGAGGGTGAAAACCGCCGCAGGCTATCACCCTCCTTGCTGATGGTCAAAGAGGAGAGTGACTGCAAAGGGGAAAGGGGGGGAAAGACAATGGGGGGTAAATTTCCACGCCGTTGCAAAAAGAAGGGTGGGTATACTGGATGCAAAAGAACGAGTTACACACTCACAACACAGCTTCATTATTATCGATTGTCATGTTTGTATATCGATACTGTAAAAACACACCAAATTCAAATTGGCATTTCAAAAATTATGTTGAGAGAATGTTGTTTTCCTCAGATTTCTACAACAAAAATTTGTAGTTTTGACATGTGAGAATAAGATGGATTACGCTTTGGAATCTTTGAAAGACCATTGGTCAGGCATACAGCTGTGATGTAAAGAACAGAAGATACCGGTCCCTCAACATCCACAAAGCGCAGTCAAGTTCTTATTTCCATCATTTCCCATATATACATTACGAAAGAAAAATGAATATTTCATTCAAGTAAGGTAAGAAGAAAGAAATTTACTAACTGGGCAGGGGCAGATTTCCCACGATAAAATTATGGGGCAGATGATCAACGTGTATGGATATTAAACTACAGAAAAGCGAATAGAACAAGAGTACGACTTTACGCTAGACCAAAGTTCCCCGGTCTTGACCGGGCTCAAGTTACTAGTTAAAATAATAAAAGTCAAGCTGAAATGTCACGTCTTAATTCGTGATGTGCCAATGTAAAAAGCTTGTTGAATTCAAACACTGAACTCATGTGATGGAAAAACAACGATGGATGGGCGCGGTGACTTGCAGCCAGGAGACGACATTTCGCTTAAGTTCAATCCTGATGGAGTGGACGGCGAGACGGAAGCTCCCCGGTTACGCAATGCTCCGTCCAGTAATTGCTTGTACTGAGCACAGATCTTTAGCAAGGAGGTCAAACGATCGTTCAAGACGACCAATTTGGATCTGAGCTGTGCACTGTCCGCTTCAACCGACTGAGCAAAAACTTGGTCAGCAATTTCCCGCATAGACGTCACGCGTGGTTCAAATTGACTCAGTTGGGCGTATAAATCCTATGATTGATATCGAGAAAAATCACGTCAGTAAAATATAGAAATCACATCACGATCACATTTTTATAGTTCTCTCTATTGCTGCCTTACCTGGAATTTCGTCAGCTGAGCCTTCAGCTGTTTAGTGCCCACGGTCAGGTCGATGGGTTCGGCGCCTTGAATATCCGTTTCCGTTCTTTCCAACCAAGTGACGAGGTCACGAATGGTACGGTGGTATTCTTCGTTCTAAACGTTCAAAGGTGATGTCATTGCCAGAAATGTTATAATTAAAAACCAACTTGACAATTACCTGCATGAGAGATGATTGAAGTCTGGCTTGGATGCGAGCTGCCGACTTGCACACATCATCCCAACGGCTATTGGCCGCGGCCAATCGACTTCGAAGACGATCGGCAGCTCGCTGATCGGCGGTTACGGCGTGTTCAACGACGTGGTTGACGACGATATTTAGCGACATGACAATGTTTTTGTGACTATCCAAGTCGAGTGACAGTTCCTGTAAAATTCCCAATGGTTCAATGACGCAAAATTCGACAGAGCATGTGATTGTAATGCGGACGTACTCGGAAGTCTTGGATGGTATCTTCCAGTGGTTCCATGTTAGTCGGAATGCGTTCGTGAGTACGGAATTGATTTTGCGTGCTCCAGCCATCTTTCCAGTCGCCAAAGATCCTGCTCTTGTTGAGCCCATGTTTTCCTGGGACACAGGGGACATGAAGTTGATTTCCCACCGACAGCAGTGGACGAGGAGCGTGGCGATGCTAGCACATGCCCGCTAATTGACGGTCCCAAAACAGGACTGGGTCCGCAAACATCACGAAGGATGGGTTGGAAGACAAGAGAACAAGGAGGGCAGATTCCAGACGTGCACAAAAAGAAAAAGAAAAAGGAAAAAACCGAAATGAGGTCATCACAATGCTCACGGTTTTTCTTTTTTAATCTATATTACTTCCTAGAAGCCTGGCACTAATTATTTATCACTTGATCTATAAATCTTTTTACATTGATAATTTTGATTTTCTATTGCAATTTCTAATGACCTATTAACCATCTTTTCAACTAATTATCAATTGAGATGTAGATAACAAAAAAGGTTATTAGGCTCGTTATTATTGTGATTAGAATTTGCAAATCAAATACACACCTTGCAGGTGCTACAGTGCTACTGATGGTATTGTATTAGGCATTTGAGTGGTTTGACTAACAAATGTCAGGTTGCAACAGCTTTGCGGTGTGCGGATGTGATTAATATATGAATTCTGTCCCACTCAATCATTAATTTTGGCTTTCTCAGTGAGATTGTGATGAGCTCGTCGGTGGTAGAATTAAAGGGTTAGCTTGGAAAAATAAGTGATAAAAGCAATAACAAGTTGTTTGCGTAAGAGAAAAGTTAAACGTAGAAAAGGAAGACTAAGCAGACACAAAAAGTTTACTTTAGGGTCAAGGTTTTTCACGCAAGCGCTCACGCCATTCAAAGATAAGATAAAGAAAAAGGAATACAGTTTGTGAGCAAAATGAGAGAAAGGCAGGAAATAAAAAAAGGCAGACCAACATCCCGCATGCAATCGCCAAACCACCAACCAACAACACAGTTAACGGTAAGGTGGTCTTACCTTTCATCTCGCAAGTTGCGCTCCTTCGATTTGGCTTGCATTTCAAGTTGCTGGTATTCTTCTTGCAGGACCATCGTTTGTCGGGTCAGCGCTTCCAGTCGAGATTCGTTAGTCGGTTATTCAGTGACGAGGCGGTTACACAGATGTTGGGTTAAGTCATGTGATGACCGGCAGGTTGCAACATTCGGGCCTTAAAAAAATAAAAATGAAACGCGGGAGTTATTTTCAAATACAAATCAAAAATTCCAAAAAATATCTGAAATTACCATTTCGTTGGCGGCGTCGGTGGACGGTTCAGTACTGATGGATGTTTTGATCGAGTGATCCAGACGAGCCAATATTTGCCTCCACTCGTCAAGAGCCAATTCCAGGTGTCGTTGCGTGTCAGATTTGACGGAGACCGGAGGTGGAGTGGATCTCTGATACGGAGAAGAAACGACCGCCGTTTTCGCCACATCGGCGTAGGTGCGCTGTTTCACTCCCGTTGCTGCTACTTGAGTCTCTTCGATAGATTTAGAAGGTGGGACCTTTGAAGGAGATGCAGTTCTAGCAGTTTCGACGGAAAAGGAAAGAGTCTCTTGGATAGGTTTAGTTCACGGGACCTTAAAAGGAGACGCAGCTCTCACAGTCTCAACGGAAAGAGAGTGAGTCTCCTGGATAGGTTTACATGATGGGACTTTTGAAGGAGACGCAGCTCTGGCAGTTTCAACGGAAACGGAAGTCTTTCGACCGTCCGGAGCTGATAAACTGATGGCACTATCGTCGAAAAAAGACGAGCTTCTTTTTCAGTCTGGTAGCTGTATATTCCGGAGTCGGAGAGACTTATATTTTCGGCGCCCAATATTATGCTGGCCGCTACAGCTGATGATTGCTGCTTGTCTTGTTCTTTTTGAGCCAGTCGAACTTGCATCTGGGCCATCTTCAGCAAGACTTCATACTCGATTTGCAGTTACTCTTCCGGTTGTGGTTGCATATCAACTGTTCCTTGCTTAATGAGAGCACGGCCTAGTTCTCTTATTTTGGCTCTCGCATTCTCCAAAACTTGCAAATCTTTCGATAATTGCCTCGGAACTTCAACGGAATCAGTCTCTCCAGTCAGGGCATTGTTCTCGATCTGTTGCACCTGAACTTCACAGTGTGAACACCAGACCAAAAGTCGGTCTCGCAGTCCCTGTTAAATAAATTTGATAGTTCAGTTAAAATTAAATTTTTGAATTTCAAATAAAACTTGTTTCCATTAATTACCTGCCAGTGATTAATCAATGAGGATGTATCTCTAACGGCATGAAGGAGGGAGAAAAGTCGAAAAGATTGATCTCTCCATCGGGCGTTCAGACAGGCAACAATTTGCTGCAATTCACCGGCAGCTAGCGTCAACTCGCACGTCCCGAGCCAAGATACAGTATCGTTCATTCAGTTGGTCAAGCTTCTGGCGAGTTACCGGAGCATGAAGTTCCTGGATAAGGTTCTCTAAAAGAGCACTCAACTGTTCCACTTCCTGGATAGATGTGGGTCCACTAGTGTCGCTGGGTGTTGCTTGTTCGATACATGACATTATCTGATCCAATTGCCCGTGCAATTTGAGGACGGCCGACCAGTCGGGCCACAATGATTCCAAGACGGCAGATCTTTCACTGGCCAGTTGAAAAATGAATTTTCAACGTCGCTGTAGAGATTGCGTGGCGCAGAATCAAGTCTCGCAGGCCATGGACGGATCCATGTCGCAGGAAGTGACCAACCACTTGTTCCAGGACTCAGGCAAGAACTGGGGACTCGATCTGGCCGCGCTCAACATGCAACGCGGCAGAGATCACGGCATTCCGTCCTACAACGCCTTCAGAGAGTAAGTCACTTCCGTTTCCTCCTCTTCCTAATCGTTTAGAATTTAAATTTTTAATTTAAAAATTAAATGAAAACATAAAAACAAAAGACGCTGCGGATTGAAGAAGGCCGACAGCTGGAGGGACTTGGCCGACGCCTTCACCAACGACACGCTGAAACATTTCACTTCGATTAACGACTCGCCGGACGACATCGACTTGTGGACGGCCGGAGTGTCGGAGCGTCCCCTGACTGGCAGCATGGTCGTACCCGTTTTCGGATGCATCATCGGCGAATCCTTTCGAGATTTGAGGGCCGGCGATTGATTCTTTGGGTCCGGCCGGTAGGCCGCCCACATTCGTGTCGTATAAACGAACATTATATTTCGTATAAACGAACATGGGCGCCCACATTCGTGTCGATAAGTGAAAGTGGGCCGGCCGTGGTTCACTTAAACGACGAATGTAAGCGTCCTACCGGCCACTTGAAGGGAGGGGGGGGGGGTTAAAAAGATTTCGATCGAAGATTTCGACCACTTTTTTATTTCGATCCGCCCACTTTTCTCCGGTTTCCTTGGTCGAGACATCCTTTCAATTTTCGGAATTGAAGTCGTTGCGCTCAAAAAGATAGGTGATCCAGACCGGCAGGCATCGTTAAGAGTTAGCTCTCGCTAGAAAATCGCTGGCTAACCTTCAGCATTTGGGTCACAGATTAAAAAATTCAACTTTGTGTTAGAATAATCAATTAAGCTACTCGCTTTCACTTCCTTCGTTTCGGAAGTTATCTCTATCTGTTGTTGTTTATAAGCAGGGAGCCCTTTTGTTTTGGTTAGCCTATCACGTAATACGTGACGTCAGAGAATCCCACGACTAGGGGGGTGGGGAAAACGCACGAACTTGTACACAAGTATTGGCAGCTTTTGGCATCGAAAATAATTCTGGGGCAGCTTTATTCACAGTTTTTGTGTGTCATAATAACAATCGGAATTGCTAAGTCAAACGGGCTCCCCCCACCCAAAAAAAAGGGAAGGGAAAATAATCACTTGAGAGTCCCAAGGTGTGACGTATTGATCGATCGTTGTCGCTGCCATTGCCATCGCAAAGAGTTATAAAGTGTGCGTGAAGGAGGGGGTGACGAAAAAGACGGCCACTTTTCCTTTTTCTTCTTCTTTTCCTACTTTTTTTTCTATGGATTTCCGGTCAATCGGATGTACCATGGGTGGTAGTCGTCGTGGTAATTGGCCAAAGAGATACCACGTGAACCTCGGGTCGCGACACACACAGCAGCACCACTACTGTGTATGATCAGTGCTCAATGCCCTCTAGTGCTAAAATTCGGAAAAAGGATGAAAACAGGAAAAGATTATCTACTGAAGACATTAATACATTGAATTTTACAACTCTAACATGACTGTTTTATAGCAGAAACTCTGATCTCACGTTTCACATCAGAAAATAATTGTTGCGGCGAGAAAAGCGCATTTCAAATATCTAAAATTTGACTTTACGTCATTCGCGCTTCGGGCGCTTCCTTCCCATTTCCTCTAGTAGTATGCTTTCTCTTAGTCTACCTGCTAGCCTTCTCACACGTCTTTCCAGAAACAACTTGCGAATTTTGACATGGAAGTTATAATTGAGATGAGTAGACGCAAATTACTGACAAAAACACCATGTAAACTGAATATGACTGCAGATCAGTTCTTGAATGTGGGTTTTGAAAAATCTAATTCGAAAAACCTGGATGACATGCTAAGAAAATTCTGTTTAATTCGTATGTGTCATGAAAAAAACCACAAATGTTATTTTTAATATTTTTTTTATTTTTCAGTAAATCCAAACGCCTTAAACAAACCATTACCAAGACCAAAAAGTGGGTTTCAAGTCATCAAAGATGGAGTAGTGAAAAAAGTTTGCATTAACAAGGAGCCCCACGGGATTATCTGTACAAACGATGGCCATTTTGGTTCATACGCAAACCTTGACCTGATTGAGCTAAATTGTTCTCCCTGTTTTGTTTCTGGTTCTCCGTTTACATCTACACGGAATAAATGGTCATTACTCCCACTTTTGGCGATTCGAGTAACGTGTCCGTCGTAACATTCATCGTCTGGTGCTGCCATCAATCATGATGTGTTCCCCAATCTACGAAAGACAGTAGTCAACAACAAAGAGTAAGTACCATGACTAATTCATTTTTCACTAATGTAGAAATGTAACCACAGATTTCTACAGGGAGATTGCTCGTTTTATGTTTGAAAAATTCAAGAAAATGTTTGAAATTCATGTGGTAGAAGAATGTGGGATCAATGGCTCCCTTCTAGACCTAATGTTGGATTGTACCAGCCACGTTAAAAACGCTGAAATTGGATGTCCAATTCCAGGGTCTCACATTAAGGACGTGTTTTCATATCATTACACAAACAACGATGCGGTTGGATTGGTGGTAAACGCTCCAGGTGAACTCACCGGCAAAATTACCAATCACGTAAATGTTTTTTACTTAATTGTTAACTTCAAACATCTTTTTAAAACTTGAACATTAATTTACAGGCCAACTTCCTGCATAAACTAAAACGGTGCGGAATTCCACCATCGAAGGTGATTTACATTTCCCATGGTGTTGAAATTGGCAAGAAGGGAGTCAAGAAAATTTTTTTTACAAAGTTAAGTGGAGATCAACTCTTAGAAACATCAAAAATTCTCATGAAAGATGGGCAAAAAGTTATCCCAGAATGCAATCTTCCCAAAGTGAATGGATTCTTTAGTGGAATGACTAACGGTAAAAATATTATTACTTTATTTATTTCATTTTTTTGAATCCGCTTATTTTGTTTATAGATGCGACTTCCCGTTTATTAAGAAACTTAAACGACAGAAAATTTAAGTCTTGATTTGAGAATTTCATGTTTGATACGCAGCTAGGATTTAACATTTTTCCTTTTTCTATTTTTTGTGTCGTGCTGTACCAAACTTAGAGCTTGTGAACTGTACAATTCCTTCTTTAATTCTTCCTCATTCTAAAAATAGTTTTGTCAGACAAGATTCCACTATATCCATGCTGGTGTAATTCTTTAATGAATATAAACGTTCTTTAAAAAATGGCAAAAATTGTCTCAATAAACATATCAAGTGTGAATAACTTCGCATTTTTAGCAGACGCTGCCGAAAGATGAGATGTTAAACGATATGAAGTTTGAAATTCCAGCCTCCAGTTGAATTACTTGAGTGGATTCTTTGTTTTATTTGGGAAAATGAATTTCGATTCGCTTGCAAAAAATACAAATTCGCGAAACTGAGAAAAAAGCCACACCCGGTATGTGAAGTTAATACTGTGTTTTTTTTACGATTCATGAGTAATTCATTTAACATTACGAAATGCCCTATCTACTAGTAAGTAATCAAATGTTGTTTTTTCTTTCAACACAAATTAACCATCTTTCTCAGGTTGTTAATTTAGATGCTCAAAGAGAATGGACGGCAAATTCTAAGTGGACAATTCAGGCAAGTATTTGCTGAATACAACTAATTTTCAGAGCTGATTCCATCAAGTGGTTCTAAATGTTACAGAGACTGGACAAGAAGTATCGTAACCAAATATTCAAGTGTGGTGAAAACAATGAAGTTTATTCGGTAACTAAAGCAACTATTTTGATTCAAATATCTCGTGCGAAATAAATAGGCAATCCGCTAACGACCACGTTCGAAAATATTCCCAAACAAGAAATGAACCAACAACAAAGAGTAGTCAAAGACTACATAGAAATGAATACCAACAGGACAGATGGAACCTCAGTCAAAACATCATCCGCACGAATTTCCGACAAGACATCCGACGGCCGCTAACAGCTCTTCAAATTTGTAAAGAAATAAATTATTGGATGAGACTGAAAACAAACAGAGAAAACAGGAACGGCAAAGATCAATTTCCTGATGAATTGTTCCTAATGCATCGAGAAATCAAGCGGAAAAAATTGAAAATGCCAACAAAAAAAACATATTTCCTGGTTATTTGTCGATCGGTAATAACGAAAGTTTTCTAAATTACATGAAAAACAACAAGGAGCAAGAAAATTATCCCTTCTATTGGATTAATCCCGGTATGGGATTACATACATAAGGAACCCCGTTTCACCTTTTTTATAATTCTTACGTTGCTATGACACACATTGAAAATAAAAAGTGTTCGTGTGTTCGAAAATATTCCCAAACAAGAAATGAACCAACAACAAAGAGTAGTCAAAGACTACATGGAAATGAATACCAACAGGACAGATGGACCCTCAGTCAAAACATCATCCGCACGAATTTACGACAAGACATCCGACGGCCGCTAACAGCTCTTCAAATTTGTAAAGAAATAAATTATTGGATGAGACTGAAAACAAACAGAGAAAACAGGAACGGCAAAGATCAATTTCCTGACGAATTGTTCCTAATGCATCGAAAAATCAAGCGAAAAAAATTGAAAATGCCAAAAAAAAAAACCTATTTCCTGGTTATTTGTCGATCGGTTTGGTCGATCTTCATTGGCTGAATAGTATATGAACGGTGCTGGATCTTCGTTTCAATCGACTTCTGGCAAATCCGACAAGGATGCCAGATATCTTATCTGTTGAAATAGGACAGGTAGAAACAGGACTAGTGGATGGTAGAAATAGGACTGCTCGCAAGGAGAAATAGGACTGGCAATAATCAGTTGCAAAAAGTAGTCCTATTTCTTCTTAGTCTTAAAACGTAGTCCTATTTCTACCTGTCCTACTTCGTTTAGTCCTAAATCACCGCCAATCAGTAAGAATATGAATATAGTTCGTCTGTAAAATGATGAGGGGTAATGGCAGGCAACCACGCCATCTATGTCTTTTCATTTGTGTGTCATAAATGGTTGAAGTTCAACTTCAACTACAAGTTCAACTATTACTTCGTTGAATTATTTATCGAAGTCCTTTTTATCGTATATACCTAAAAGGCTAAAAGTTGAAGTTGAACAATAAAGCTCAACAAGCAGTTGACGTGAAGACGCTCCCTTAAAGAGTTCGAGAGGCGTCAATATAGAGTGGTTTGAGGTTGCCAACCTGGTTGGGTATTTTCCCATTATTGGTGCATCCCCGAACCGTCCATAAACACGAAATAAACGGTAAAAAGGGCCGAAACAGAAAAAAGAAAATTGTAGAAGGAGAACGGTCAACTACCGAGAATAGGAAAAAAAGATCAATAAACTCAAAATACGTTTGTCAAAGTTGCGATCGACGGGTACTTACAAATGCAAACTTTTAAACTACATGTCCTTTCTTGATTTTCTCCAAACCTTAGACTTAATATTAAATTTTTAGTGTAAAACTGTCAAATTTACCGTTAATTTTCATCAATAATTTTTGTATCAATGAAACTCAGGTAAAATAGGGGGTTGGGCCTTTCTAACATCAGGCACCGTTACACTGAGAGTGTGGCGGACCATGTTCACCAACCGTTCGCCACGTGAAATGTCAAGGAAGAGGATTCACTTCACTCAAACAGAATAAGAAAACTAAATTAATTTTACCATTTTAATTCATCCTAATTTTAATTAGGCCTTTTCTCTCATCAAAATCTAATTTTGAAGACGGTGATATCTATCGACGAAATGAGGAATTCTATCAATATAATAGGCTTTACTCCTCGTGATAAAAGAATCCGGACTATTTTGCACTTAACAAGGGCCCTATACTTCAATCAACAGTGTCTCAATCATAAAAACATACAACTGTCGGTACGTTTGATCCTACATCCCTTACGTAGAAGGTCACAACCCCTGGATGTTTGGTGAGCACTCAATGCTAAATATTAAAAAATCAATAACAATGAAATGACTTACCTTCACAGGAAATGTCCATCAATGGGCCTGGATGAAATGGGCGTCGATGTTCTTTGATGGCCATATCCCACGCGATCACCATGGCCCCCATGGCCCCCATCGCCTACATTGCCCAAATAACCCTTACGTCATAAACATTAACAAGGTAGACTCGATAGACGTGAAAAGTATCGTCATCAGCACCAACTACGGCGCCTCAGACTATCGGAACGGGACTACCAAAATCTCGGGGAGACAGTTACGACAGCTTTAACAACGTGAACAAGCCGACAACAGCAAAGGGCAGGCCTATAGGGGCTACAAAGTTACAAGGCCGACAGAGGCCACAGAAACTCTATCGCCAGCAAGTACAGGGAAGCAAAAAGGGACGCTTTGCAAAACAAACATTTTATTTTTAAAGCTTATGGTATTAAAATATTTTGGTTTTTTTTAATGTGTTTGCCTAAAATGTAAGGATGGACTTCGTGAATACGATCAAGTGAATACGATCAGCAACTGCAAAAAATATAGTCAATGGACGTGAAAGGCATTGTATTCAGCGCCAACTACAGCGTTTCCAGACTTCCGACTCAGATTACCAAAATCTCGTGGCTATAGGGAAATTTAATGGATTTAAGTTACGACTACAACGTTGTAAGTAAATAATTAGTTTATTACCCCCTTTATATTCATTCAATTACGTTTGGCCAAATTGTTGCAACAAAAGATTATGTAACTACATTCTTTTCAACTGAAATTACCTCTATTGTGTTCATTGTTTGAACTCCTCCCCCTTTTAGATTCATAGACTACCTCAATTTCTTATTGCATTCTATACTTTTACTTAGCATTCATGCAGAACTGCATTCTTTATTTTTGCTTCGCATACATGCAGACATTCATAAATAAAACCATCCATACATGCATACATACACAGCACCACACATATTTGGTGCATAGAAAAATTTGCAAACAAAGCGATTTCAAATTGCATTCATTCAAATGGTTTTTATAAACTTCACTTTCACCTTCTTTCAGGGTTTATTCACTTTGTACAACAGGATCTCCTCAATCGTCTTCATCTTAGGTGATGTAGATTTCAACCAACCAGACAAAAAAGGAGTTGCAATAATCCAGTAACCCAATCCCAATTGATTACTCATATCAAAGTGGACTAGCATAGACAAGGCGTGACATAATTTGGGTTTCACAAACTTGGATTCCGTCCCTCATGAACTCGATTTAGCATCGTAATAACTTAAATAATAACAAAACTCAATTTTGTTCGGTCTAATAGGGGTCACTGATCGGGATCAGTGCGTACGAATTTTATAGGCGTAACTTTTAACTGCCCCTTTAGGCTTTTATCGCCTCCACAAGGTGCTGTGGACTTCATAAACATCAAAAGTTTTTTTTTTATTATTTCCTTCGCAGTGTTGAGTTTCAGTGAAATCTAGCGTCACACAAAACAATCTCTTATTCTGTCTCTTCATCAAGTCACCAAGTTCGTCGTCACGTCTTTTTACTGTTAATGCGTCTTAAACGTTTTTTTCGACGTTTCATCTTTGTCTGAGTCTGATCTCACCTTGTATTATCGATGTGTTTCTCTCTCGTCTCATCTTGAATACATCTCGGGTATTAAACATTATTAAGTTTCTATCATTGCCATGAAATAGAAACTAACACCCAGATGCCAAAAATGCAATTATTTCTGCTCCTGATTATGCCACCGAGAGAAAATTTACTGTATTTGTGCATTCCACAATGCTCAGTGGACAGGAAAAAGATGGGGGTAGGGGTTTCAGTGGTGTTTACAGGAGGTAAAAGTACTTTTATTTTTAAATCTTCTAAATACTTAATTCGTCGTTTCATTTTTAGTCTTGAACTCAGGATGCAAGAATCTAACAGGATGCAAGAAATTGTCTCGTCTTTCTTCCAATGTGTTTATTTCGTCTGACTTGATCTGTCTTTTTTCAGAATAAAAAAAATCAAATAAGAACGATGCACAAATATTTTAAGAACCTCTATCTCGTGTAAACGGCGGCCAGAATAACATAATTTCAATTGTTTTCGCACTAGAACAAATTAGTAAAAATCTATTTATGAAGACAGCCAAGAAAACAAAAATGAAAAATAATTTTTTACTATTAATTTGGAAGATAGGACAGTAGAACCTAAACCAAGTATTACCGTCGCTAGAACTACAGCATTGGACAGTAGAACCTAATAAATAAAAGAAAAATAATTTGGCTTGGCATTTTCCCTTGTTTCTAAACAGCATCCCTTCAATGACTGCCTCGAACGTCGAAATTTAAAACTTTTATTTCTACATTAGACTTGGAGAATTATCTACCGTGATAATTTTAAAATATTGTCCTATAAATGAACTTACCTTTTATTAAGTAGATTTATCATCATACCTGTCTAAGTATTAAAAATAAATGTTTCAAATCCCGTTTTACATGTATATTTGCCATAAGAGCTCTTGAAACCGGGAGAAACGACGATGGCGCCGTAGTGGCCTGCCTCAGCATACGCTTCAGTTTCATTGTATGGCGTGACTCTACCATTCTTCTCATCCACCATGCTCTCATCATGGTCCCCTCAGAACATGCAATCGATTATAGAAATGTAAAATCGATTGTAACGATTGAATACTCTCCATCTAGCGGCGAAATCCCTTCCAACTTGCCAGTACTTGGCCGGCGCCATACAGCAAGCAGGTGATTCAGTGAAAAAAAACACAAGATCTGTTATGAATACTTGAGAAAGTTGGACAGCAGCAAGGATCTTGAAATCAAGATTGTCCCCAACAAGAATGACTGTTCTCTCATTCTCATGGAGACGTAAGTTGAGAATTTCAGTTCCTCCTATTTGAACACGAATTTAACTGTTCTGTTTCTCTTTAGCGGTATTGGCATGACCAAGGCTGATTTGGTTAACAACTTGGGTATTATTGCCAAGTCTGGAACTAAAGCTTTGATGGAAGCCCTCTCTGCCGAAGCTGACATCTCCATGATTGGTCAGTTCGGTGTGGGTTACTACTCTACTTACCTGGTTGCCGACAACGTGACAGTTCATTCCAAGCACGAGTTCATTCCAAGCACAATGAATATGATGATGAGCAGTATGTTTGGGAACTTTCAGCTGGTGGTTCTTTCACCATCAAGCCTGATCACGGAGAACCCATGGGTAGGGGAACCAAGATTGTCCTCCACTTTAAGGTATGTTCTTTGTCTTCATTGGCATGATTTCAAATATGCTCATGCCTGTTTGTTTTTTCTATATTGACAGGAAGATCCGATGGATTACCTGGAGGAGAAGAAAGTCAAGGAGGTTGTCAAGAAGAACTCACAATTCATTGGCTACCCAATCAAGCTATTGGTTGAGATGAGAAGTAGCGCGACAAGGAAGTGAGCGACGATGAGGCTAAGGAGGAGGGAAAGAAGGATGAGAACGAGTAGAAACTAAAGGTCGAAGATGTTGGTGAGGATGAGGAAGCCGACAAGGAGGCTGGCAAGATAAAAAAGAGGACCATCAAGGAGAAATACTCTGCTGATGAGGAGCTAAATAAGACCAAGCCCGTCTGGAGTCGCAATCCCGATGACATCAGCCAGAAAGAATATGGAGAGTTCTAGATACAAGTCATTGACCAATGACTGGGAGGATCATCTTGCTGTCAAGTATTTTTCTATTGAAGGCCAGCTCGAGTTCCGCGCTCTCCTCTTCTTCCCATGCCGTGCTCTTTTCGATCTGTTTGAGAACCGCAAGCATGAGAACCACATCAAGTTGTACGTTCGCCGTGTCTTTATCATGGACAACTGCGAGGAGCTCATCCCCGAGTACCTCAGCTTCATGAAGGGAGTCGTCGACTCTGAGGATCCCTTCAACATTTCTCGTGAAATGCTTAAGCAAAACAAGATGTTGAAGGTAATTTAAATAGTTTTTGTTACCACAACATTTACTGAAACTAATTGTTACTTTCCTCAGCTATACTGTAGGTCATTCGCAAGAACTTGGTCAAGAAATGCATGGAACTTTTCGAGGAGTTGGCTGAGGACAAGGAGAACTTCAAGAAGTTTTACGAACAATTCAGCAAGAACCTGAAGTTGGGAGTCCATGAAGATTCTACCAACCGCAAGAAGATCGCTGAGCTCATCCGTTTCCACACTTCCTCATCTGGAGAAGACCAGGTTTCCTTAAAGGAATACGTTTCCCGCATGAAAGAGAACTAGAAACACATCTACTACATCACTGGTGAGAACCAAGATAAAGTCAGCAACTCCTCATTCGTCGAGCGTGTCAAGAAGCGCGGATTGGAGGTCATCTTCATGACTGAGCCCATTGATGGGTACGTCGTCCAGCAGCTTACGGAATACGATGGCAAGCAGCTCGAATGCGACACCTATGCTACTGTAAGCTAAATATTTTTTCCAACTACCAATTGCCCAATTCATCTTTAAAAATTTGTTCTCAAATTGTTTACTTCTAGGATCAAGTTGAAATTGTTTGTGATTAATTTAAGGGACAAACTCAAGGTCTAAAATATAAGGCACTTGGTGAGAAAAAGAATAGGCAAAATTTAGAGGAAGAAGAACGGAATAGTATGGAAAAAATTTATAATAAATATTTCAAAACACAATTATTTACATTTTTTATCAAATTTTAGGGCATTTTTTTAGATGAAAGTATTATCTTTTTTTGTGTTAAAAATTTTCCGTTACAAAACAGTGAGAGGCTGCTTCCAGGTTATCATTATCAGCTCAGAAGAGCACTGAGTGGATTTAAACACGAGAGCTGAATTTTAAGAACGGCTACCCCACTTTAATGTGATTTTATTTCAACAGTTATGCGATCATAATATAAAAATATGGCAATACACATTTGTATATTTTTTAAAGGAATTGACATGGATTTGGATTCTCAAGCCGACAAAAGTCTCCACCAGAAGATTGAAAACCATCACTTCTCAAGAAGAAAACAAGACCTTTACTGGAGATTATCGGTGCCAAGAAAATCAAATAAAAATGCTGAAGCTTTCAACTGATGCATACACCATTCTGGCAGAAGATCAAATAATTTACCATGTCATTGGCAAGTTTGTTGTCAATAAACAACACCCCAATTATCTGGTTATTCCAATTGAAATTGGTATTGGCAAAATAATTGATATTATGGAAATTGGAGGAGCAGCACGCTTCTTTCATGGTACCATCACACGAACGAGAAGATTGAATCATCTTATGGAAAATGGCCATGATTATGAGAGAAGAGTATCTAATTAAAAAAAATACGTCAATATCATCTCGAAGTTCTTGCCTTTGGATACGTTAATGAGATCACAAATTTTGAAGATCTTGATATATTTCACTCGAACACGGAAAATGTTTAAAGTCTCAATCCTTTTTCGTCATTAAACACCATTTGAAGAAATTAGGAATGTTTCCCAACAGCTACGCCTTGGAGGCCTTATACAAATTTACTCTTGGTCGCAGAAAGCGTGACTCCCGCACCTTCAAATACGTTCTATACTTCATCGAGCTGTTTCGTTCTGCTGGGTCTTTATGACAATTGGTCATTCCTCAATCATTTGAGACAAACAACGTTCTACATCTTACGCTGATCCAACATAGAACTTTACCTTCCGTATTTACATCATTATTTAGATTTTTTTTCAAGGCAAGAAGAAAATTTTTTTTGTCTGGCGATTAAACACCAGCCAGTGAGTGGGTGTCATTGAAGTTCCAATTGTCGGCGCATTCATATCGCCAAAACAAGACCACTGCTTGATCGTTTACTACCATACGTAGGCCGTAATCTCCATGGTGAAATCCATTTCAATCGGACAGGATTCAAACCCGTACTAATTCCATTAATCTGGCCTTATATTAGATCGTACACGAAGGCACAAAAACCAGATCAAATAGTTGTTCCTGAAAGAAATCCACCATCTTCAGTCAGCATTTCCCATGGCCAATAAAGTATAAAGAATTAATTTGCAAATTTCCGAGCTTGAGTTTTCGAAGCGATGAATAATTTCAACGGTTTGGGTGGTCTGGAGGTGGTCTTACTAATACCGAACCTTCGTTTTCGATCGTAATCTTTGAATAAATGTACCTATTGGACGCAATGGTAAAAAAGAAGGATACATTTATGTTCATGTGTTCATTATCTAAGACCTTATTGTTCTTGTATACTGTGTAAGGGATGAGCAGTCGTGAAAAAGAAATTTTGTTTGCTGGCATCCCTGGTTTATTCTGTCCGTTGAATGCTTCTAACTTTGTGCCTGTCTTTGACTGCTATGGGATCTGATTCAAAATAAAGTATCTGGTTGGCTGTTGGTTGATGATGATTCATTTCCAACGATGGCCGTTTGCCATAATGATTTTGGACAGTTTCGACATTCCTAGATCTTTAAATTTCCCGAGAGGATATCTCTGCTGAGAGGCATTGTGATTCAATTTCAGTCTTTTAACCATCGCACTATTGAAATCGGATTCTACATCTAAAAATACACATAATTAACAGTTAACTTAATAAAATGTGAAAAACAACAAACTACATACAAACGAAAACAAAAAGCTCACTTCCACTCTAATTATTATAAAAAAATTACACAGCTTTACCACTATTTGACTTAAAACTCCCTTTTTTCTGTCACCATTGGATATGGCTTTATTTGTCTTCGCTGTTTCATGCCAACACAAAAAAACATAACACAAATAATGTGGTTTATTAAAATACAATGTATGTAATCATAAAACAACTTACAAACCTCTCCCACTATGTGATTGCAAAAATCCTCTCCGTTGGTCACAATTTCATGTGACTTTAGTATCTTTACTCGTGAATGGATCACAACAGAAATACTCGATTGGACAAAACACAAATAAACAGCGTGTCCTAAATCTGTAAAGAACTTATTTATACCATCTGTTGACCTCTAGATTAATCTAAACCCACGAGACCAAGAAAATTACTGCACTCAACTACATGAATTATTAAACTCAACGAAATTTACCTATACAATGTTTGAGAAAAGCTCCAGGTGTCAATTTGTGCCTTCTGTAGGCATACAATTTTCCTGGTACATTTTTTTCTTTAAGAATGACTGCATTATCAAAATTTCGCTACACAGCTCCACTATAGCTTCCACTTTAACAATTTTCAGGTTAGAACTTTTTCCCATACTAGCGTTCTAGATTAAGTAACTATACAAAAATTGCTATCTGACTCTTTTTTCTAAACAACAGTTGTATATCCGCAAATAAAAAAACGACAGCTATTTGGTTTCATTTTGTGATTAACGGTTCTGTATGTCTTCCTTTAAGATTCTATTAATTGGTGTAATCGGTTTTAATTGGACAAGGTAGGGATATTGGAACTGCAGTGGTTTGTCATCATGTGCTACGACCTATTGGCCGGGATGAGAATTTGTGTTCTAAAGTGTGAAAATAGATTTTTTTGTTTATTTATTAATGGTGCTATTTTACTAAGTTGTATATGCGGATGAAGTGTTGCGTATTTCGCTGTAATGTTAGTAATGTGAGTCTGGTTTCTTGGTTTGGTTTTTGAAGTTCTTTGATGTGTTAATGATTACATGTGTATTAAGTGAATGGTATAGAAATATGTTTCATTGTTCTTCTAACGTTGTAGACTTCTACGTGATGTGGAATAGTGAATGTTTTGTTGTAGGTATTATGCATAGTAATGAATGTATAATATTTTTAGAGAATGAAATTTCTATAATATTCTTTTTATGGTGGTATTTATTTTTATTACATTAAGTCTTAGTTGTGGTAATTGGGGCGAAGAACTTATTTACAGTAATTTGGTTTTCGTAGGAATTGTGATGATAGGATTTTTTATTTTTTTATTTCGAAAAGTTGTGATATTGGGACAATAAATTGCAATTAATTTCAGATCACTTTGAAAAAAATTATGGTTTTTAGTATGTTAAAATTGATTGAATTGAAAGTTTCTACGTAAACATTTTATTTTTTATTTCTGTTGGTGTTTTTATTCCATTTATAAGTTGTTTCCATGTTTGATTTGTGGTCGATAATTTTAATCAATTAGACAATTATTTAATTCGTTTCCCTGTTTAGTTAATGTTTTTCTTATTATTATTGCTTGTATATTTCCTCATTTGACCACTGTTAGCGATGATGTATTTTATTTTATTTGTTTTTTTTAATGTATTCTGTACTACCAAGTTGTATGCTGTGTGTTGGGCAGAAGTTTTTCGAATTGCTGGGTGTCTTCATTATATTCATCAAAAATTTCCTCTTGCAACAGATTTTTAATAATTTTTCGGACTATTCTTCTATTTATGATTTTTTTTCTCTTTTTCTGGATAATTGACTCGCCAAAGATTTAAAAAAAAAATTTCTGGTGTTTCAAATGTTTTTGAAGGAAAGATGCGTCGTTGATCATGCAGTTGATGTCTGTATGGACTTGAATTCGTAAATAGATTAGATTTGTACATAGTAAGAGACGGTTTGGGTTTATTTACCTATCATGGTGGTAGCTTAACGGTTTCTGTTAAAGGATTTTTGGGGGAAAAGTGAAACCAGGAACTGCCTTGTCCTCGGGGAACCAAACCAAATTTGGAGTTTAGTTTTGAGTTATCTATATTTGGTTAAGAAATTACATATGTTTTTACTGTGGAATTTCCTCTGTATTTTAGCTCACACCAATGAAAGCATCACTTTGTGATATCTTGACTCTGCAATTGACAAAGTGCTGTTGCATCCCGGAAATGAATTTCAATTGGTTTGACAACATACTTTTTCCCATGAGAACTTGACGGTGATTGGACAACTGCCACCTGATGCTGCTGTCTTTGCAGGAAATACTCTTTGTTAGCACGTTGAGCAGTAACCTTCCCACACGATATTCCCAAGAAACAACAACCAGTTTTACATATTAAGTCAGACTAAGGAATGGGTAGTTTAGAGCAATGTCCTGCACCGACTCAGACACGCATTCAACTATAAGACGGAAATCACGTTATTATTAAAAAATCAAGTCTGAAATCACATACTTTGTTGAATGACTAATAAAGAAGGACAAAAATTATGCAAGCATGAGAGATTCGCCTTCGTGGACTATCCTGAAATATTCACGATTTACTTCAATGATCTACAATAACAATAACAAAGAATTTTACCATAGAGATTACGTGTTCTTAGGAGAGAAAATGAACTGCTCCATGCTCTGCAGACTTTTATGTTTTTCTGAACTTGCAGATCGAGCGCTTGAGTGCAGGAGTCAAATTTTTCCACAATTTTTTTTTGTTTTTAATCGTGGGAAAACGAATTGCCATAGTAAAACTACGTTTAAGATTCGTCTGCTTGGCTGCGTCCTGGTAAGGAGTGTTGTCCCCCTATACCCCTGCTGAGACCAAGCACGCAAATATTTGTGCTCCACCCCCCCCCCCCCCAAAAAAAAAAATAAATAAAAAAAAACGGGAGCCACAGTATCACACTGGACGGTAAAAGCCTATTTTAACAACCCACTTTTTACCTTACATATTCTTTACTTAATCAATACCATATAGAAAAGTAACTTAACGGGGATGAGCCCGAGGGCAACAAGAAAAAACAGGGGATTTTGGTGGGTAAAGTAAATTACAATAAAATATAGCAAAATAAATATCAACCATTCTCTACTTTACTTTACCAACCCAAGATCCTCGTATTTAATCACGATTCACCCCCCTTGGAATCTACAGCACTCGTTAACCAACCTTGATTCGAATTTTTTCTACGAAGTGACTGCTGTGGTCCACGGTAGCGTATTACATGTTAGAAAATCCATGTAGATCAACTTTAACACAAAGAAAATCGCATTCCAAATTCTGAATTCGCCTTACACATCCACTGAATATCCTCAAGTATCTCAGAAATCGCTGGCTTGCAATCAACGAATTCTCTAAGGCAGCTTTGTGTCCTGTTATTCATACGTTTTAATGACCATGGTGACCGCTTCAGCCTGCATACCAATAATAAGCATCTTGCCCCAGAATTGAAAATAAAGTTAAAAGAATACAAGAAAGATAAAAGAAATGTCGTTCAAAACTTTCTTAGAGCAAACAAGAGAAAGAGGTACATAAATCAAGAGCTCCATATGTGCTTAAATAACCCATACATTTTTTTTATTAGGATGTCGCTGCTCATTTAACTGCATTGAAGTAAGAATTCCAAGTCTTCAAAGAAGATTTCGTCGCGAACATTTTCGACGGCCTCTCTGGAAAAGTAAAACTTGTAATTCAACAAACCTGGACTAGTCAAACTCCAAGTCTCCGTTATTTTGTTGTGAAACACCATGAGACCAATTGATTTGTCGAGCTGCACTTATTTGACCCTCTTGCGGTCACCCAACTTTCCCTTAAGTGCACCTAGGTGATCGCAAAGTGACGCAAAATGAAGTACTCCCAATTAATTTCTTAAATTGAAGTAATCTCAAGCCTCCGCTTTCCCTTGGGTTATTCAAAACATTTCGGTAAATGATATTTTTTTAATTGACCAGTTCCTAGATTTTAATTTAAAGCTAACGAAATATTTTGAACCGCCTCTTCGAATTTACAGGAGAAAAAAACACTACATTTTGAGCATTTGTTTTATAGCACTTCATTTTCCGTCACTTTAGCGATCCGTATGAACCCCACATCAATTGTGACCAACGAAACCCTAGAATTGAAAGGTGTTCTTGTTGAATTTGAGTTCCGCCGATATTGTTATTTCATCCCACATTAGACTGCAGTAGCGTTCATTCATAGGCCTGTTCCGCATGTAATCTGCGAGTTCTTTAATTGCGAAATAGTTTAACCCAAAATTACTCGCCACTGCGCTAATCATGTTGCGGAGTACGGACAGAGATGGAAGTGGCAGAATATGCTTTTATCTTAAGGTGTGTATAAGCTTTGGGGCTTTCAATGCTCAACAACAGGGATTCTAACAGCCAATCGTCGTCATATCGCTTTTCTTTCCAATGTTTGTTCTTACAGGCTACTCGTCTAAGTATAGTCCTAACCGTGCATTTAGCCTAGATAACAATACAACAATTAGATGAGCATTTCGATTTAGATAAGACGTCATATTTGTGATAAATAGTAATAGACGTTTCTTGTACATGCACAGAAATGTAGTAACAAGTGGGAAAGTGTGAGCAGAGCCCAATAAAATTGGGGGGAAACTGAATTTAATCCGGAGGCTGAGCTTCAGGATGAAAGATTGGCGGACCACGCTTTGGTGCACATAGTTTGCTCATACATGACAAACAAAATCCAAACGATTGGAGTTTTCTCAACAAAGGGAGCAGTTAAAGGAAAATATATCTTCAAAATCGTTATGAAGGCATTGATTCTCCTGGAAGAAGTCGGGGCACGTGTTTTATCACTAGTATGTGATGACGCATAGAGAAACGTTACTGTTTGGAATCAGTTCAAAGTAACGGGAAAGACTGGAGAAGTTGTCAACAAGTTCGCGCATCCTACCCAAGACGAAACACCAGTTTACTGTTTGAGAGACGTCCCTCATTGGCTAAAGTGTTTGAGAAATCATTTGTTCAACCACCAAAATGTCCAGGTATTATCAACACACATTACTCATGCGATGTTATGTAAAAACCTTTCTGTCATTGGTTTACAGGCTGGTGGCTATAAGAGTTTCTTTCGAATATCTCGAAAAGCTGTATAAAATACAAAATGATAAGTATGACGCCGTTAGTCGGGGAGGCTTGCGAGTGACCCGTAAATGGACTCATGCCATCATATACCCCAACAGCTTCCAGAAAATGCGAGGTTTTTACGCTGCCCAAGTTCTCTCCAAATCCGCATCCTACGCTATTGGATATTTCCACTACGACGCGGGACAAAAATTGAAATTGCGCATAGTTAATTTCTTTTTCATAATTACATTTTTTAAAATATGAAATGCAATTTAGTGCTAGTCCAGTTACTCAAGACTATCTTTTATTGGCAAACAATTGGTTTGATACAAGTAATGCAAGGTTTAAAGGCAAAGGGGTCATTCTCGAAAACTGGGAGACAAATAAGAAGGTAGTCACAAATATTTAAACAGCCCTCATATTCATATTTCGCGATTTAGGCATTGACAGATTTTTATGACCTCCGCGAAGCTTCAGAAGCTTACCAAAATTGCTGCCAAAAAACACGTAACAATAATGTCGCTCAAACTCGGCGATATTCGATGCCTTTCGTGTAAAAGGGTTACGGAGATGGGGAGGACGACGGAGCGCAAAATCCTTTATTACATGACAACAATGGCGATTCTGATTACCAAATGACGATAGAAAATGACGAATGCTTCGACGTGAATGTCGCTGCTCAGTTTGAAGAAGCCCACCCCAGCGGTATCGACACCCAAGGTTACTACAATGAGCAGGAAGACATAACTGGCGAAGACTCATCTCTACCAATATTTGCCTCCACAGTGACGATGAATGGGCTGAAAGTTACGATCGCTAGCATTATCGATATTACCGAATTCTTTTTAAGGAAAGATGACCCTTACAAATACGTCTTGACGGGCACATTAAACCAAGATTTAATAGGGGTAATTATTAAAGTCAAAAAGCAATTGTTCTTTTCTAATTTTGTTTTCTATTGTGAAAAGATATTTTGGTTTGATTCGCGCTGCTGATAGTGAATGTGAAAAGCAATGCAACTCGTCTTTTTTGCATTTGTACTGCTTGCTGTCGTTCTACTACATGACAAAAATTGCTTTACAGGGGAATGTAGATTATGCCGAAGATATAGAACTTTTCTCAAGCTTTAAGAAAATGTATCAAGAAAACAAGAAAGCTAACAAGGTGGAAGAGAAGAATATGCGGGATATTCTGTTGGACGGAATTGTTGTAGAGATTAACAACTACTGTAAAAAACTTTGAGAAAATGGTGTCAATCGCGGAAACGGGAACACAATAAACGACAACATCGTTTTCTACGTTTGTGGAACCTTGGTAAATAGAAGAAGAAGGGGTTGCCAAGACTATTATCCTACATTAAATGGTGATTTATCGTATCTTTGCACCAAAAATAAATTATTCACTGACTTACTTCTAACTTTATTTCCTTAAAACTACGAACATATTATTCATCTGTTCTGAAGGCAAAATTGCCAAATTACTTTTTTTTATATTTCTACTTTTGTTAGGAACGTTGTTTGTTATTCCAAATGATACGCGTTGGAACGCCTGGTTTGACGCAATTAAACACGTAAACAATTTGGTCTCAGACGTAAATACTGTTAAGACAATGAAGAAAAATTTGAAAGATGTCTGCGAATTTTTGAAAGTTCCTGCTCTCACTTTAGAAGACTATTTGTTTATTTCAGAATATGTATCAGTGATGACACCAGTAGCGTATGCTTTGGATGTCTTGCAAGGGGAGCAGCATACCCAAGTTTCGTCTGGTTATTTACTGCCAACCATTGTTGTGATTAGAAGACGTCTTGGCCAACTCGCTGAGAAAGAACCACCCCTTCTAATCTGCAAGCCGCTCGTACAAGTATTACTAGACGGCATATCCAAATGTTTTGATAGGTTTTTTAACCTGGAATATTTTCAATTGGCTGCTGTCATCCATCCCAAGTTTGAGCTTTGCTGGTTATACGACAGAGAAGAAAATGAAAAAAAAGCTCCAGAAGAAAATTATATCGAGAATTTAAAAAAAATACAAGCAATGCAGGAAGAAGATCAAAGTAATTCAAGCCCCAGCAAATCTATACCGCCCGAAGAAGAAAAACACGATTTTTTCACTCTATCAAAAGGAAAAAATGTGACCAATCTTCCGACAATATTTGGAAAATTGAATTAACCCGTTACCTTGAATCAAAGAAAACAGATGACCTCACATTTCTCAATCAATATCCATTGATAAAGCGACTTTTTTTTACTACAATGTCGGTCTGCCTGCCAGTGCTGCTTGTGAGCGTCTCTTTCCCCTTGGAGGTCGCATTCTTACTCCATTACGAACGCTTTTAAGCGACGTCAACTTTGAAATGCTTGTTTTTCTTCGATGTAATAAGAGGGTTCTTGATAGTTTAAAACAACAGTGAGTCATCTATGTATAAATTTTTTCCCTGTGATTAAACTGAGCAGAGTGTCATGCATTTTTGGAAATTTTTGTGTTTTTTTTTTATTTTCATCGCAAAATCAACGTTCATCGCGATACCGATACTTTTTTTTGCATTATCGGCCGATAATCGAAAATAGAAAAAATGGTGGGTATCGGTATCGTTATCGAAAATATTTTTTCGAAGTATCGGTTCCCAACCCTGGAAATTGGTGACCGCAAGAGGTGCAAATAAGTTCAGTTCAAAAAATCAATTGGTCTCATGGTGTTTTAAAATAAACAACGGAGGTTTGGGGTTTGACCATCTTACTGAGATATGATGAACAATCTGTTGTCGTGCAAAATGAGACATGTTATTAAGATAATATAGTAATAAAACATAATCTAGTTTTTTACTTGGAAATTTGATTGGCTCAGCTGTAGCTTTAATACGACCTCGCGACGGGACTTCAATACGTCTACCATTCACAGTTTTTAGTACAGTGTTCAGAATGTCACTGTCATCGAAATGTATATCACTCAGCTTACTACTTTTTGTTATGTCACTTGGGTTTCGAGGAATAGCTCTTTCCTATAACTATTTTTCTTTTCAGTATCCTCCAATACAAGGATCTGGATGGGGTGGCAGAAGGCAAACTTTAAGTTGCGCTTTATCTCACTGCCAAGATAAACTCATAATTTTTAACAACCACCCCGCCTTGTGCCAAATTATCAACCCCCTCATGAAAATCAACCCTTTCATTTTCAACAACCACCCGTCTTGTACAAAATCATCATCAACCCCCTCAACAATATCAACCCTTTTCTTGCTCAACAACCACCATGTCTACAGCAACCACGTCTTTTTCTACAGCAACCACGTAACTCAACAGCAACCACGTCTAGCTCAACAGCAACCACGGCTAGCTCAAAATGATCCACGACGACACTAAGAATCCCAGAATAGTCAAGATCAACGACGACAACATCAAAGGGAGGACAATCTACGAAGCTAGCTAGAGAGAAGACACAACGTTCAACATCGCAACCGCAACACTCAATAAAAAGTATTCAAATTTGAATAATAACAAGGAAATTGTACTACTTGATAAAATCTTCATGAATAAAAATTTTGTAACTTGACACTCTTCACTTAATCCAGCTTTGTAACTAAATCAATGCAGTAGACTTCACGACGTGGATCAGCAAACGCCGAAACAGATCAATAAAGTTGTCTAAATCACACGCATTCAATATTAGTAATTTTCTATAAGAAAAGCAGTTATTGTATTAACCTATACTATGTAACTTAGCTTGTGGTTTGGAGAAATAATGGTCATCACAGCGGCAATTCTGGTCGAAGCTGAAAATGTGGATGGAATAGGTTACCATCAGAGTAACATTCGGCGTTTAAGGGATACATTGTTGCTTGTACTTACTTTCGTTTAGCAGTGTGCTACGCACAGAGAGAAATTCAAAGGAGTTTCAGGGCTTTAAATCCCCTGTACCATCCACCATGTACGGTTTATCATTTCAATAATGCAGTCGTCCACAACGCTTGGGCATTTCCCCATCATTTGGTAAATATTTCTATTATCTTCTTCTTGTTTAATTCCTTATCCCTGTTTTCACCTGTTTCACTCTTTGTACTGTGTTTCTTTTCAGTACCCGCCAATACAAGGGTGTGGATGGGGTGGCAGAAGACCAACTTTTATGTTACGCTACCACTCACAGCCAAGGAATCCAAATTTTCAACAGCCAGCCCATCTTGTACAAAATTATCATCGCTCTCATCAAAATCAACCCATTCAGCACATCCACCATTTCATGCTAGTGCACCCTTCATTGCTCGTCACCAGCCTTTTCATCCTCATCAACCCGCTCAACAAAATGAACCCTTTTTGGCTCAACGCAACCATGTTTCGTTCTACGGCCACCACGTCTCATTCTACAGGAACCACGTCTTGCAAAACAGCAACCATGGGTAGCTCAAAATGGTCCACGCCGTCACTACGAACACCAAAATAGTCAAGATCAAAGACGACCAAATCAAAGGGAGGAAAATCAACGTAGACAGGAAGAAAGTAGACACAAAGTTCAACATCGTAGACGCAACAATCAATAAAGAATGTTGAAATTGAAATAACAACAAAGAAATTGTATTTCTTCGTAAGATCTTCACGAATAAAAAAAAATATTTTAATTAACACGAAAACAACAGATAAACTCAATGTAAGACCTTGTGAGATTGCCAAAATAGGTAAAATATGAATGATGTCAAGTAATTTTAGTATTAAATTCAAAAGAAAAGAGTGAAAGTTATTTGATTAAGATGTTAAGATCATCTTTCACCAGTTGGACAGTGGGGCTAGGGCTGCTACCTTGTTTTGTCTACATCTACACGGGCCATCCACGAAAGGATAGAATGGCAGACAGTAAAGAAATATCAGTAGATAACCCAGAAAAAGTTGCAGATGGCATGTAAGCACTGAAAATCAAGCAAATTGAAGATGAAGTAGCATCCAATTATGGTAATCCGTTTTACCGCACTAAAAAAATTGTCTGCACCGTATTTTTTGTTTTTTAGAGACCCCTTGCCATCTAGCGCTCGGTCTGCAAGATTATTTTCTGCCATTTTTCATTGAAATAGTTTGACAACATGGAGAATTGGAGATCTAATCGTGTAACTGATAACGTGGAATTCGTGTTAAATTGTACTTTATCGTGATGGAAATTGAGCAGATGAAGGCAAAGTATGGTAAATTTTTAAAAATTGTATTATATTCATTCATTAATTTACATAAACCTAATGTACTTTTGCAGCTCAAATCCTTAGGCTACAATTACAGTTACTATAACAAGATGGAAAATTAAGAGGAAACTCTTTTCAAAATGTGAATGATGTGGTGACGAATTCATCTCTAACGGAAAGAGAAGAAGAACTAGCGTTAGGATTCAAAAAGTATCAAAAGGATAGGTTTAAACCAAAAAAATTCCGACTGAATGTTGTGTGATTACTGTGTGTTTGTATTTTGGTGGAAAATAGGGTTCCAATTCAACGGGAACAAAGAGGAAGATAGAAACTAACCAAGTCTAGCGAGCAACTCTTCTATTGCATGATGAAGAAATGTCAAGAATGTCTATAGGAATTCGTTCCATAAGCTATTACAGAGACTGCTCAAGTAAAGAAATGTCAGATGAATTAGAGAAGTATGTAATTTATAAAGTGAAAAAAGACATTGTTTGTACGTGAAATTTTAAATTTAAATTCCCTCTGTTCTAGGTTTTTAAAGGACTGGATACCTGTGGAGGTTATTGCCTTCATATGAAAATTGGAAAGTTCCTGAAAGTTGTTCAAAGAAATGTCCGTGATGGGAAATCTCTCAAGGTAATTTAGTTGTAAATGAAGTTAGAAAAAAGTATTATAAACTATCTCAAACTTAATTTTATTTAGGGTCTGTTCCCCAAGATGGTGTTTGTTGTCCCCATGCAAACCAACATCATGGTTGATTCAAATTACAGTGTTGACATGATAAAATGCAATGATTTAGTTAGTTAAGAGACCAGTCTACATTTTTGTGCAAAAGTTTTTCCAAGGTGATTTTAAAGTGTAATATATTTGCTTTTCCATGGACACATGAATATTTTTATTTAGTACAGTAACTAAATTATAAAGGCTGCAATTTACTACATAGACCCTCTAATTTTAAATTGTCACCGTACAGTGCAAATTGACATGATTAACAGCTTACAGAGAAATAAAGTGATTTATTTGCATGGCCTGAATCATGTTCTCCTTGTTCATTTGTAATCCTTTTAACAGTTTTAATTTTTCAATTCTGCAAAAATAAGTCAATTGCTACATTAATTTATTATACTGACATGACCCATCTAGAAGCCCATAGCTTTATACTTTGATAATCTCAAGCGCGTCTGAAGTAAGAAGAAAAAATTGTCAAATGGTGTGCGCGAAGGAATATAATACAATTTTTGAATAAATTGCAATCCTTTGACTTCAGCCGCTCAATTTCCATCACGATATTACACAATTGTCACACGAATTTTACGTTATCAATAAGCAATAACACGATTAGATCTCCAATTCTACATGTGTCATCTTTTCAAACTATTTCAAGTAATTTAACCACTGAAAATGGCAGAAAATCAGCTTGGAGACCGAGCGCTAGATGGCGAGGGATCGCAAAAAAAAGAAAAGGAGGGTGCAGACAAGAGCAGACAAAAACATTATTTTTTATTGCGGTAAAACGGATTGCCATATTCAATTACCTTCTTGTGGACATTAGCGCGGGTAATGGACGTTCAGGCACCGGCGTTCAGGCCCTACTTTCTATGTTGGCCTGAACGCCCAGCTGTTGAGCCTTAATCTGGTGCTAATCTGAAAAATTCGGATTGTTAAATCTATCCATTTAGGCACTCAAACATTCCGCTAAGTCACTATAATTTTTACTCAGCATCATATATATTATTCATATCACATCACATCATTGTAATCGTAATACATTACACAATCGACTAACTTCCGCTCATCATGATTTTGAATGTCTTAAACTGCTAGCCTCAAGTCTCCAATCACAGCGGCGATTTTCCCTTTTGGCAGTAAATGAAAGCACATTAACTTCTTGTAAAATATGTGTAATAGGTATATCGTACAGGATTTTTTTTTAAGAAATTAATTGCCTGCATATAGAGCGGACTTGATTGGATTGCTTACTTCGGTATGCACTTGTTAAACCTAGTTTTTTCAACCCACATCAAATTAACTCCACATCATCACTCTATCAAGACTACAAAAATCACCAAACACGTCTTCGAGTGCCAACCATACGGCTTTTTCAAAGTCCATTACACATTGAGTCACCGCTTTCTTGTTTTTCAGAATCTTGTTAACGATGATCTTTAGAACGCCCTTGTATTCTTTTCGTGTACGCTTTGACATAAGGACGTGAGGTTTTAAACGCGGATGAAGGCATTGATCGTCCATAACTGTATGAACGGATTCTTGACGATCTTGAAAGTCCCGTCCATGTACCACCATCGAGAAGTAGCCAAAAATCTTACCTGTTTATCGGTATAACAGATAATATGTCTTTTTTTCGGTCTCCATGTCCAGTGTGTACATCCCAGACATTGAGACCCTCTGGTATGCCATTGTCGTCGATTTTGAAGCTAAGGTCTTTTGCATTTGCCAATCTGGTTTTTTTCTCTGGCGCAGTTTATTGCCCTGATCAGATAATCGTCTTTAACCATGCGCATCTTCTGATCGGCATTGAAGTGAGCATCGGTGATTGGCTGTGCCACGGCACGACCAGAAAGTCCTTTGTCCTTTAAACCTGCTTTCATTGCATCTATGTAAATGACAAGGCGTTCATACAAATTTTGTGTCTTTTGGGCAAGAAGGCAAGTCTTGTCCGCGCTACGTCGCGGAAATGCCTAAAGCGATAAAAATGAGATGTAGAATGGGAGTAAGGTTTACTCATCTTAAATATATAATGCCTTTTTTGTAATATGGTGCATTAACAACTATTCTTTTTATTCCTGTTGTTACATCGGTAGATAGTCCCACCATCTTTGAGAACCTTCCACACGCCCAACTTCTAACCGTGCTTGCGGTCTACAAGTATTGGTGACAACCTATTAGAATAAAGGGGAAAAAGTAAAGAAATCAACCATATGAAATCAATTATTATTACCAATTTCTGGCTTTGAAAGCTAGTTTCCAACGCTTTGGTCGTGCTTGTTGTCGTCGCTTAGATCGGTGTTTCGGTGAAACGTGACGTGAAACTTCAAGAGATTCATTTCCAAGAGATAAATCACCTTTGGATTTATCATTGTCACTTTCCAGGCTGTCTTGTCCGCTTTTGTCACGTGACAACGTCTGTCGTTCGGCCAATTGTCGGTTACTGCTTCGGCGAGAGGAATCGGGAGAATTAGATGACTTCTGGCGACGTCGGCTCCGTGTTGCCCGTTCTTCTTCTTCTTCTTGTTCCTCTTGATCGTCTTCTTCTTCTGTGCATTGTAATGAATCGGTGGAAACGTCTTCGTTGTGAGCGAGTTAAGAAAAATAAATATAGGGAAGGGTCGTTTTGAGAATTATTTCCGTCCATTGTAGTTCATGATAAAAGACTGCCAGAATGTAATGTGTTCATTTCGCTTTTTATTCTATTCGTTCATTGATGTTTAATATGAATTTCATTTTTTAATTTGTTTTAATATGATGTAGTTCATTTCTTGTGTCGAGGGTAGGATTGAAGCAATAGTTGGTTTGGTGGTTTAGCTGGGATTTTTCCAACCTTCACTAAAAGAAAGGTATATTTTGGACAAAATAGGTTTCTGTAAAAAGTATGTTGGTATGAGAACTGGGAACAGTAACAGTAAATTACTATATTTTCATTTGATGCTATTCTCAATGGTAAACATTTGGAAGGACATTTTCAAATGATATGATATGATATGATATGATATGTACTTTTTATATTTTACTATGGGAGTATGGGGGTCTGCTGTATCACAGGTTTAGAATATGGTTTGTTGACCATATTTAGTTATTTGCTGATCTTGTTATTGGTAAAATATTTGAGAAGTGAGGTTGCTCAGGATTAAACGTCACATGTTGCATAAGTCAATGATAAAAAATTATAAAATATTTTTGATGGTTTAATTGATTCTGAAAATAAGGGAACAATCTGAATTATTAGGATTTGGAGATTGCCTCTTTATAGAGATACAATCACCATGTTAACAGTTTCGTCCGTATCTCTGGACGTGACTTTTTGTGTTTTTAACGCACTGAACTTCTTACCCCACCGACCAACCTAATGCGCTTAACTTGAAGCTAAATTTATCATCGATCATTACGACATGCACCTCACTTCTGGTACGGTTTGCAGCATCGTCCTGGCTTCATGATACTGCATCCTTCTGGAGAAGCAGAATATCACTCCTTCAGGGCTTAACCTGAATGATCGAGCTTTGCTTACTCAATTAATGATAAAGTTCCATTTTAAAATAAAGCTATACTTCTACTGTATAAAATTATGAGCGATTGGAACTTACCTATAGACCTGAACTCAATTCCTCTTGCAATATCAAATCCCGCAGCTGTGTCAAAATTCCAAATTTTTAAAAGTAACGATAAATGATTTATGTATTGTTATAATTGTTTCGATTTACCCAACATCCGAATCGGCATTAGGACGCATGTCGGATTATCGGCTCTCACTCGGATATATCCGCAGGCCCAAGTGTGTTATGTGGGATCCCTCCCCACAAATGTTTTCTGAACTCCACCTCTCACATCAAAATTTAAATTTGCTACTTCAATTGCACTCACCTTAGCTTATGGTGTTTTTCATATTCTTAATTATTGGTGAGATTGAACAGGTTGCAATAACCTATTATTGTTAATTGATCACCTTATATCACGAAATTTAATAAAAGACTAAAAAATTAGCAAACCTTTTGGCTGGTATGACAGTGCGATACAGTTACCCCACGAACTATATGTATTGTTTTTAGTACTAACAGTATATCCTGTAATTGAGTTCAGTAGTCATCTGCGACGAAAAAAGATATATTTCATGGAAATTGGATAAATAACTATTTACAACGTCCGTCAGCAGTACCCGCCTCTTAAAATTCAGGCTATTTCTCCAGAACTCCTTCAAGAAATTCCCCCGTATTACAGGCCACAACAAATTCCTTTCCATTAAAATCTCCTCTTCTGAAGTGATTCGTCAATGAAATTGTCCCTGGATGCAATTCTTTGTATGTAAATTGATCTTCTTGAATAAGATGTAACTGAAACATCTACTAGATTTCTGCTACAGTCCTGTGTTTTTTGTAAATAAAACGTAAGATTATAAACTTGAAGTAGCTTTTTAATTGATTGCTCTTCACGCATTTTCATGGCTTTTTTCCATAGGGTAATAACGTTTTTTTTTTCGTGCAATGTTTCCACGAAAGAAGCATGCAGCGCTTGCCATTTCCAGGTTATCAATTATGAGCTTAATACCAATGCCAATCGGGATTATCAAGCATCCTAGGAACTGTTGGTTCGTAACGACTGGTAGTCCCAATGAAGCCGTTGATCATTTTTCTTGTCCAAAATGGTGTCAGCAGCCACTGAAAGTTTTACCATTATCGGCAAAGGGCTCCAACGCTCACTACCTAAAGTCATTCCTTCTTTCTTTAATGAAGGGATTTTTTTGCATCCGAAATGATTCGAGTAATAACAAAGAAACGATGAGCAGCACAGCACAGCAGAAAACTCTCCTGACGCCACTAGAAAGTGTCGTAACACTCTCTCAGTATGTCTAATGGGGTGTGGAAGATTCTTGATCAACAACGTTTGTGTTTGCTTTTGCTCTTAACAAACGTTAAAGAGACGACGAAGAAACTAAGAAGAGACAAAAAACAAAGAGAAAAGACAAGTTTATGATATTTTCAATAACGCCGAAGTTTGATGAGCTGTAAAGGAAATATAACATTTTTTAATTAGTAGAAATTACTTTAATCATTAATGTTATTTCATTCCTCGGTGAAATTTTTTTTGCTCGGTCTGCATTTAGAATAATAAAAGTTTGCAGTAGTCAAATTACCCTTGATAGGAGATTTGAAAATTGGATTGGCGACTGAACAATTAACAAATATAAACAGGTGTTGCTTAACCATTTAAAGATCAAAATTGATGCAAAATTTGTTCTCCTTCTTGATTCTGCGTTTTAAGGCTGAGTTAGTTTGATAGTTTTGTAGTGTCATCATCAATATTTCATTAGACGATGACCCCTTAATTGTCACAAACCCGGCAAGCAAGACAAAAAAGTTGTTGAACGCAATAGCACGTAGTTAAAGGTATGAAAGAAAGCAATTAAATATTGCTGGTAGCCATAATAACCTGATCGACAGTTGATGCTGAAATTAGAGACGTACTCTTTGACCACTCGAAAGTATCGCGATTGTCATAGATCTGCTGGTTGAGTAGAGGAATAAATTCAAGGTGAGCGATGAGTAGCGGTGACGTAAAAAAATAATACTGTAATCCTGCAATCAACTGCAAGTGTATGTGGGATGCTTTAAGTTGGCAAACAATATGTTATTTCCCACAGTCAATTATAGTTTGCAATCACATGTTTTTGAGACCATAAACGCGAGAAGTTACACATAACAGTAGAAAAAAGGCATTACCTTTGTGGTTTAGTTTACCAAACTTTTTTTACAAAAAACTTACGCAGGATTAATAATATTACTCTATCGTTAATTTATCTTTTTTATTTGGCTTGCCTTTTTTTCCTAGTCATAACCTTTCGGTCTAGAGCTGATTCAAACTAATAACGATTCGACATCAATTTATTTTATAATTGATATAACGTTTGGAGAAAATTCATACGCACGTTTGCATAATGCATCCACATCTGAGATATTTAATGTCTTGAACGATAAGATATTCAGTTATTCTAGACTGTTGACTTCACTATTGCCCATGAAATCAAGTTCTTTTAGCTCAGACTGACGTGGTAGAATTTTGTATTTTCGTATCTTCGTGACTTTTCCATAAGGTACAGTTTCTTCTCGCGCGATTCTACGACAAAAGAGGCATTTCTAAATCAATCTAAATTTTAAATTTAATTTTACATTACTATAATTGCTTCCTTTGCATGTTTTCTGTTGTTTTTTTAACATATGGTATACAGTTTCATTTTTTCATTCATTATTTCGCTTTTTTCCCACATGAATCGGTGCCAATGTCACAACAGTCCTTTGCATGCAGTCTATTCAGCTTGTGGTATCCAAAAGTGTAGAAACAAGAACTGGAGAGTAGCTGGAAGAAGACTTCTTAAAATGCTCCTTTGATTTGAGATATGGTTGTAACTGGGGAAGTCTAGTTTTTATTGAAATTAGGTGTTTAAGTCCAATTCTAAACTCATGCAGGAAATTAGTGACTAGATCAGAGTTTTTTTAAAAGATGGTACCCTTTTCAGTTCTTCACTTGTTCATTTGTTTCTACAGAAGCTAGAAGATAAATTCCTTTGTAATTTTACAAAATTTTCATTAAATGTTGTCAATGTAATTTACATAATTTTCTTTTTCCCCTGATTTGTTCTAAATTTGAAGTTACTCACCAACTATATAATTTTGGAAAAAGGTTTGATGTTGGTGTTGGCTATGGAAAACTATAACTTCGCTTTCCTGTCTGATTAGCATATATATTTTTTTTTCTCATAGGACTCGGTGTCAATGTGTAGTGGTTTTGCACTTTGCAGTCTGATTCCTGTTGAAGCTGTTGCTATTTTGGATTTTGTTGATTGTGCTGAATATTTGAAGTACGCTCGTGTTATCTTGAAGTTCCTGCTCGAGCTATCCTTAAGTATTTGTGTTGGGTTATCCTGAAAAAGTTGTGCAAGTGATACCTGGTTTGCTGACTTGAAATATTGAGTCTATTTGTTATTTTTGTTTTCATCCATGCAGCATTACGATTGAGGCAACTTTATCCTATTTTGCTGTCCAATGTCGCATTTTTCTGGTGTTGCAGCATACTTAATTTGGTAAAAGATTTTTTGCATCAAGATAAAACTGTGGCTGTTCTTTGGTGATAATTTGTTACGGAAGTTGCATCCAGTAGTTAAATTATCGTTTTGTCTATGCAGTTTATGGTTTCTACCGAGAAAGAAGAAAAACATTAATACGGGGTTTTACGTCGAGCTAAAACGTAATAAACATATGTCTTCGTGATTAAAAAATTATCGAGGAAGGGGGGGGGGGAGGTTTATTTGTTTTCATTTATAAAAGAAGTGAGGGTTACATTGGTTGAACCTGAAACCTGAAAAAAAATTCAGAAAAAAATAATCATTACCCCACCAAGATTTTAATTGACTCAGTATAGAGTAGACCAGGGCGAAATGGAACACTTTTGGATATCTGCCGTAATTCTTATGATTTCGGACAAAAAAGACACATTTTAATATTTCTGTTTGTTCTGTTTTGTTAAGCTACATCTTGGCTACCTGCTGATTTTTTTCAATTATAAAATTGTAAAATAAACGAGACATGAAAATGATATAGGTACGCTTTTTTCACTTGACCTGCACTCGACCGAAAAAAGACGGGGTAAAATGGAACGACATTTTTCTCAGCAATGGCTGAATAAAATATATTTAAAAACCAAAAAAAAATAGGATATTCATTTATCTCGAAGAATATTACAATGTTTGCGAAAAACAAGTTAATAATTCTTAAGTAATTATGGTTTTAAAATGGGACTATTTTTATTCATTTTTCTTTCAAAATTTCCGTTAGTCATTCATTTTTGCCACACTCGCTGATGCTACTTGAGGAGAATTTTCCCGTAGCGAAACGCGGTAGAAATACGCTTTAAATAGAACCGCTTGGTTGAAACGCTTACTATGGAATGTATTATTATTGCATTCTAGAACGCCTTGTTTCCGTTTTTCTTCATCACTGTATGCGTTTCTGGAAATATAACTTAAATTCGTAACAAAATGCGTTTTTTATATATTCATTTTGCATTTGAATTGAATTTATTCACGTATCAAAGTTTATCTTTGTTGGTTACGATAATTCAAACACACACCACTAGGTGGCCTCCGTACATCTATATACGTCCGTGTGTGCAACGTCTGTGCGTGTCTCTATAGTAACGCTTTAACGTCGTAGTCGCAGTAGTCGTTGTCGTCAAATTTTTGACTCTGTAAAATCAAGTGTGGTACTACATAATTCGTGTAACGCATATTCGTGTAGCTCTTATATGTGTAGTCAAGTGAAGCCATACTGTTGATGGCAAGAGAGAGAAGCCCACATACTGTTTGTGATGGCTAGCTTAAATAAAGAAAGAAAAGAACAAACGCCCTTGTTGACGTTTCCTGTTTCCCCACTTTAAGATCCTGGTATGCACAAATGAACCACCACGATTTATCTCCAAGGTGAGCCTCTTGTCTTTCCAGTTCACTCTGGTCACTTCACCGATCATGGCTTTGTAGCACTTGCCCAAGTCAGAGTGTTTCACAGCATTCCACCAATTATAGTTGAAACCACACAGTCCAGCAAAGAAGGGGAAGTCCATGTAGAAAAATCCATTGCTGGGATCAGGGACTTTACTTATTTCTTGACACAGACGGCCAAATATTGCACAGACTCCAGATCCAAGCAAAGTGCAGTACAAAAATGCTTGTGCTATCTGACAATGAGCCGTCAAGCTAAAACTTCCTCCACCTGATAAAAAATTAGTTAAGTTTTAGGCCATATCACCTTGCCGAGCTGCCAATGATTCTTGTTCAAGAATCAAGTTGACTGCTGTGATCCATCGTAACAACGGCTTAATAGTATATTGTAAAAAGTATACTCGGAATTGAACTCAGACACAATTGCCATGTTCGTCGTTGTTTTAACAGATTCATAGATTCCTATGAACGGGCCAAAACGCTTATCAAACAGGAAACACAGTGCAATTGAGATAGAAGCATGTCTCAAGTCTTCTTCACTTTACACTTCAATGCTGATCTTGAGCTCAGAGTCATCTGATTACACTGCTGTTGTTGCAAGCACTTGTCGTACCTCTCTTGATTTCTTTCCTGAGTTGTTAGTCATGTACTGCACTGCAAATTGACTTGTGAGATCCATTTTATTACAATGGAACAGGCCAATTGAACAATCCGTTGACTCATACCAATAACATAAATTTCTCTCAAACCTTCATGATGGGATTTCTTGAAGATGCAAACATGCATTGCTTCTTGTTCTTCCACCTTTTGTAAAGCAAAAGTCAACAGCTGAATTGCTTTAGTACACTTTTCACCTGTAATCAAGGCCTCACTGCTTCAGTTGCTCTTTTCCTTCCATATCTTTTACCTGACTCATATTTATACCAACTTTTATCGAAAGAACTGCTTTCTTTGAGAGTACTTAGTTGCTCTATAGTGTAAGAGCCCAAAGTGTTCAGAATGCTAATTTCCAGTTGGTCCTATACTGACTCTCCATGAAGCTTCTTTAAAGTCTGGATTAAATATCTGTAGAGGTACTTGACGAGACTAGGTGAGAATTCATGGGTTAAACATCATCAACTGGAGAATCTTTTAAGCCAAGGTAATCTTGTGTCTTGGGTTTCAAACTTTCCATGTCGATGATTTTCTTGTACAATTCTGCTGTCCCATTTTTCTCAGTTGACTCATTTGTCTTGATCTTTCCGTTACTTTAGTAAGTAAAAATCTTTTTTTTAGTCACTGACAGTCTAATTTCTCTTTTCTTTTCCTATTCTGCTGTTTTAATTGAAGATCTAGGTCATGTGAGCTACGAATTGACTTTGGCAAAGTCGATAATGGATTACATTTTCACTAGAGAGTTATGCTGTAAAGTGCAGTAGAAGGGACGGAGTGGTAGAAGCAAAGACACTAGACCTGGAATTGGCCATCTAACCAATATGTTAGCCATTTTTTGAGGTATTGAATGTGCTTCAAGTGTCGGAATTTAGTTCGTTCTTTTCATTTCACAGTTGTCATGACTAATAACTAACAAACAGACTAGAAGAGAACGTCATAACTACGTCGCTCTGTTGAAGCCGAATTCTCCAAACTTTTAAATTTGCAATTTATTCTTGGTTTTCTTCTAATTAAACAAAATGTAATGCCACAGAGTGATGTAGTTATAAGGTTTTCTTTTAGTTTGTTTGTTATTTATTAGTCAATTTTTTAGTTATTTGTTTGTAAAAATTTCTTATGATTTTTCATTTTGCAGTTGTCATGACTAATGTCTTAGAGCATCAAAAGAAGCCGATCCAAATCTCCAAAGTACTCGAGTGTGTCCAGGCTGCCAGAAGAGTTCACCAATTTAACTATCATAAATCAGTAAATGTTCCCGATTTGGCAGGCCATAATGGATACGATGAAGACAGTGGAGGAAAGCTTGAAAAAAAAGGAAGTAATTTCGTTAGTGAAGCAGCGAACAAAATCTATTGTGGAAGCGCTTGAAACTTATCAAGTGCTTTAGCAATCGGTGAGTAACTCAGTCATAGTATCTCTGTCAGAGTTTTCTCAGTCGACCATCAGTATCTCTGTGGGTATCTCCAGGGTTGTTAATATCGCCGCGATGAACGATGAAATCGTCATCGGAAATGAAATTTTTTGTTCGAGCGATTATCGCGCGATAGGTTTCAAAATGAGTATCGATCGATAATCGCGTTTTCATCGCCGATGACGCGATAGCGATAGTTTTTTTTTAACTGCAGACTGCTTAAAAGTAGTATTAAGTTACAGCTGAAAATGGATGAGCACTACAGTGGTGTATTCGCTCATACAAGTTTTTTTTAATACCACGTCCGAGCTGGAAAACAAGGGATATTGTTAATATAGTTTTTCTTCTTTTGAAAAAAATATGCAGAAAAATATTTTATAAATTTTATTTTTTATTTTGCAACGTTGTAAAAAGTATCGGCGACTATCGGCGATTATCGCACCGATACTTTTTTGAAACTTCATCGTTCGATAGTCGGCAATAAAAAAAAACACCAATATCGCTATCGCAATCGGAAATACTTATTTTTTGCGATATTAACAACCCTGGGTATCTCTGTGATTGCAATTTCTTAGTCCAAATCTCTTTCGGTATATCTCTGTCAGTGAGATATCTTAGTCAGAATATCTTTCTGTATATCTCTGTCAGTGCAATTTCTTAGTCAGAATTTCTTTCGGTATCTGTGTCAGTGCTGTTGTGTGTGCTATTTCTCTGACAGTTAATAAAATGATGTTTCTCACTTCAATGCATGTGTCTAAACCTTAACTTTAAAAAAATATGTAGATAAGAGATAAGAAAATAGATGAGTAAAAGTTGTTTATACAAGGTTCACCAAAGGCTAATTGAGAACATGAATCTTCCAGAGAATTGGAAAGAAGAGATTGATGAAGATCCTGAGATATTGTATCGACAAGCAGTGACAACCAATGAAGTTTTACTCAAGCTGGCGAAGAAAAAGCATTCCCCTGGTGTTTCTAGCTCCTTGTCAAATGGAATCAGCATCACTAGAGTGGTGTCCTCATCTGTTTATTTAGCTACAAGTCATGGCCTAACAGATAGCTCTCTGTGGTATGATACTGTAGCCGAATCTAACAAAAAAATCCTCAGGACATCAGAATCTTGTTACCCTTTACTACTGACTTTGAAGAAGTGAGGCAGTATTCACAGCAGTTCACCAGGATAGTTGGCGGATCAACAGGGATGCCATTCCGCAAAGTAGACACGAGGATAGAAGTTGGAGAGACCATCACAGATTTCATATTCACTCCTTACAACCTAGCTAGGTGGAAGTGGTTCAACCATGACTGTTTGCCAGCAACCTTCTTAACAATCTATATCAATCAACGCAGTGTTAAGGGCGCTGACATTTTCCACCTCCTTAAGGGGGAGATTCAGATTTTTCTCCACAGTATTTCGAAAACATCCTATGTTCTTCGTTGGATTATTCCCAACAAACACTGAGGAAGGGACCAAAGCCCTGAGGATGGAATTGGTAGGATTCATAGATTCAAGCATCTTTTTCTTCCAGTCATCGTCATCTGTAAAAACAATTATAAAAATTAGATGAAGGAACAGTAATATAAGGATGAATGATCTGAAAATTACCAATCGCAGGCTTGGTGCCACGCGTAGATTCCGTGGCAAGATTTACTGATAAAGAGTTATTGCGATCTAAAGATCCATTCACGCCGTTACGAAATCCAGAGTCATTTCCACTATTTGAAGAGCCATAGCTTCGTCATACCGAGACACAATCCCTCTATTTGAAGAGAATGCTTAGCGATTTTGAGAAACAGCGACACGATCCACAGCCGGGTCAGTCGACTGAGCCAGTGTTGTTTCGAGATCCTGAATATTTTAAGATCCATCAATTGTTATTTTTAGTCACGGGGCAATGATTTGAAAAGCCGGTGTTACCGTTTAGAGATCCTGAGTCATCGTTAGGTGCAACAGCATATGAAGAGTCAGCTGCTCTGTGATTTTGAAACACAGATTCACGATTTAAAGCTCCAACTCCACGTTTTGCCGAACCAGTATCACTATTTGTATATCCAGTGTCACCATGTAGAAATTCGTCGTCTCGATTGCGTTTTTGCGTTGAATCCTGTGATGGAAATAGGCTTTTGGAATTCCTAGTGCGATCAAGTGCAGCGAAATCGCTGCACGAACTGGAATCTGCTGAAACCGAAAACAAATATATTTGAAGATAAATGTAATCACCGAAAAAACCACAGATTTAAGTAAATAGATGACACAGGGATAGAAAACTGCAAATTAGGTTCACTTACATTTACACAGCTTCTGCGACATTTTGCTCGTACTAAATCAAAAACAAAACCATCTGAAGAATCTGCTGACTCTCCTTATAGTTCACGAGCCATTGCCTGACTCTTTACTTCCAAACCCTGGAAAAGAATTAATGAAAATCGATGGGATTGACTTTCCAGCATCAATAAGTGACCCACATAAAAAAATGCCTGAAGCAAGACTAATTAACGATGGAAAATACTTTCATTTTGGAATTGAGAATGCATTAAAAGGTGCATCCGTTGGACTTATCCATCGCGATGCTGACCTTCTCCAGTTTGTTTACGTCTATCTGCAGAATCCAGGTCTCTTGCCAAAAATCCTGCGCGACAGAGTGTGATTATTTATTTAGTGATTATTTAATTTATCTGTAGGTATGCCTTTACTTAGAAACTCAGCACAGGCAACTAGCTTTTATGTTTGTATTGACTGATCTTGTATTTGACTTTTCATTTATGTCGAAAATGCAAAACTACAACATTCTCCTTTTCGCCTTTGGTTCGTTTTTATTTTGATGAGATCGAATCAGTCTTTTTTCTAAATATTATTAATTTTATCAGCCTTAATACACTATTTTTAATTTAAAAATAATTACATTTGCAATTAGATTGAAGCTTTTGACATAAAGTCCAAACTTGATTGAGCTAAGGCTATTTTGAAGGGAGAACTATACGCTATACATATTAATACTGTAACAGTAGTACCCTATTACAAAGTCGATACCCACATCGACGAAGCGAAACTCCCCGAGGATAAGAATGCAGTAACTATCACTCCAATTCTAGGAAGAATCCATTCAATCCAACCCACAGCAGCACACGAAGAAGGTACCGAAATCATTTTGGACACATCTGTTTTTGTAGTAGGGTTTTATGTGGGGAAGGGAAAACCAGATAATATTTCTAGTTTTCTCTCCAAATTGATCGATGAATTCCGTCAATTGTCCCCATCGAATTCAGAAACTGTGTGCATTCAAGCTCGTTGTTTGACAGCTTCGCTTCGTTGCCTAATAGCGGATGGGCCAATGAGGTCTTACTTGAAACGGACTAAAGGTCATTCAGGGTACTGGTCATGTAATCGTTGCATTCAAAAGGGAGAAATGATTAATCGTGCAATTCTGCTTCGAAATGTCGATGCCCCAAGGAGAACTGACGCTAAATTTTTAACGTACCATACAAAAAGCTTATATGGTGACGAATACTTGAAGGATATTAGAGATGTCAGTCCTTTCGTAAAAATGGATTTCCCAATGGTTACAGGGTTTATAATAGATCCCATGCACACTGGTATAGAGGGAGCTTTTTCCCGGTGATTTGAAGGTTTCATTCTTGTTCCAAAAGAGGGAAAACTAAGTAGTGCCAAGATTGAGGAAGCTTATCGTCGAATTAAATTCTTTCATTTATGTCGTCCTTTTGGATTTGACCGTTATGTTGGCAAACTTGTCAAAATTACCAAATTCACGTGAAACGCAATATCTTGTACTACTTACTATATCCCCTTTTTCAAGGAAATCTTCATAAAACCAATCTTGAACATATCATGCTTTTACAGTACGGCACATTGCTGTTGGGAGCATTTAACAAAAAAACAGTCTCTATAGAACTGATATCATTGAAGCACAAATACATTTTAGAGATATTCTATTGATCTTACCGAGCTGGGTATTCATTGCAGGTTTGTTAGCCATCAGGTGACTCATCTATGGGAGGAAGTTGACAAATATGGGTGCGGCTTTGAGACTAACAGTGCTTTCCCTTTCTAAAGTTTTCTAGGCTTCTTTCGGAGATGCTTGTGTAGTGGCAATCTTCGAGCAGAACCAATTAGAAATCGTTGTATCGAAAAGAGTAAATTCCAGCTACCAACATCTTCCGGCGGCAAAATAATAGAAAACAAAGTGCAATTGGTTTTTTAAGCCAAATAGTTAAAAAAAAACGCAACGCCTTTTACAATTCATCGATAAAGGTGGTTTCTGGCCCAAAAAGCTTGTGTTTAATAACTTTTTTCTGACTAATCGATTCTTCAACAATGTATAACTATCGGATAAATTTGACGTTTTTGCCTGCATTGACATTGTCAATAATGGAGGCATTGTACATGTCATCTCCCAAAAATTCCTCACTCTTGAAAATTCTTTCAGAAACCATATGTGTCTTAGAGATTTCCTATTTATTCTGGCTCTAACCTGAGTGCTCAAACGTTTATGCTGCGTCCCTCTGAAGTTTTTGTTAAAATGATGGCTCTACCTTTGAACCCATTTCCCCCTATATCACTTGATAATGTTGGTTTGCGATGGTATTTGGTTCCTTTGTTTCACTCGTATGAAAACGGTAACTGATAAGCCTGCCCATGAAATAAATATTCGTGTCTGCAATCATTTAATAAAGTTACAATTACTGTTTACGAGGTATTGGCAACTCCCAGAATCTTCATACAGCCATGGTCAGAATCTCCCTGTCTTTCCTCTCATAGAATCCTATAGAATCTCAATAAAATCCTGATTTTTCGTAATCATGCTCGCCAACATTTATTCATTTATTTGTTAACTGAATCATCAGCTAATAATTAAATAGTAATCTCATTCAACATAACATGCCGAAAAGAATTAGATAATTATGCAATGCTTTCACCACCATTATTGAAAGTTTTGTTAACTTTCGTGTTGAGGTGGGCATAAAGTATAGATACGATTTTGCTTCCTCATTAATTGTTGACAATGTTTAGCGTAATGGTTAGCATACACGCCTATCATTGTCGGAGTTTACGGTTCACATCTTGATCTAGTCTGGAAATTGAAATAATTATTTAAGTTTAATTTCATTTGCTTGAATAGAGATTTTTAACGCTCTTAGGCACATTAATAATAAACTGGATTTATTTCGCATTCAAGTTCCATTTTTTATGTTTAATATATCCCTGATCGCGATGCATCAGCACTCCGTCTGATAACCGTTTATTACTGCGTTAAAACGGTTTGCCATCGATGGGTGGTGCTCGGTAGGGTTGGGCAGGCCTTTTTTTCTTACCTTTCCTCCTTCAAAAATTGAGATTCCAACCCCAAAATGCCCAAAAAATGCGTTATATATATCCATCGCATTTAACGCAACGCATAACAAGACGCGGTAAAATTCTCCTCGGGTACAAAGTGTTCCATTAGACCCCCAAAAGTGTGTTCACTTTAACCCCGCAATCTTTTTTAAACGCCATTAAATAGAAAAAAGCAAAATCTTTAAAAAGGCTATCTTGCTTTAATTGTAATTGAAAAACCCTGCTCAAACTTAAAAAATAAAACAGTATTCTTAAACATTCACACCAGTGCTTTTACTTTTTCTATAATAACTGGAAAATTATTTAAGCTATTCTGATTAAATTTACCCCGATGATTAAAAAAAATTCAATTTCTTATATACCTTAAAGAATTAAAAAATTTTAAATGTGTTTTTTCCTTAAAAAACCTATTTTTATGTATACCCCATGTTCCATTTCACCCCGGTCCCTTACATAACATGAAAATTATAAAAAAAAAGTTTGAAGAAGACAAAAAAAACAGAGTGATAAGTAGTGGCTGTAATCTTTATTGTTGATGAATCATCTTATCTAATCACAATAAATATTTAATCAATAAACACTCTAAAGAAAGAAATTTCGAAAAAAAAACGAACAAAACTACTGTGTAATTTCCAAAACGTCAGGAAATTCAGCACACACATTGCTACAAAAGACTTGCATAACAGGTTCAGTTTGAAAGATGAGTCAAGATGCATTCAACAGATGACAATTTAAAGAAAAGGGATTTATTTGGGCATGCTATACGTGGGAATCTACCAGAAGAAACTATCGAGAAGAAGTCTGAAGTTTAGAAGAGGATACTGCTGACGCATGTTGTGCGGTGAAAAAAACTCCAATGGCGACCGGCCTTGGTTGCTCCTTAACAAAATTTTCATCCAAATTGTTCTTGGTTTCTTGTATAAACGTTAAGAGTAGGCTTTGAAAGAGAACTTACGCCAATAAAAAGTGCCCAAGAATTCGTTTTAGGCACATATGGGAGACCGGGGTTATGTGGGAATAATTTAAAAAAAAATTTAAGTTGTTTTATGAAGTACGAAATTCGATGAACTCCATTTTGTGGTAGAAATGTTACAGGAAATTTGTCGATTTAATCACAGTGGAATTTCAAATCGTTTTTGTGGGAAACAATTAGGGCGTGCAAAGACAATATTTCCTTAGAGTCGATTTCTTTCTTGAAGATGGCTGGTATATCGAACGCTATGGGGGCCAGGCATAGGAAATTTCACTATGTTACTGCCGGGAACACTACCGACTAGAGAAAATTCCATATCGGAAACGCCTCCATCCAGGGTCACAACAACACCCAATTTTTCCTCCTCGGTGTCTGGATCCTTGAACACCGATATTAATACCGGTTGATTTTTCCTCTCAACATTTCAGTCCAAATCCTCCTCCTCACTGAGTTTCTGAGTCGGAGGGCCTAGAACGCTTAGTGGACGCATGCTAGAAACACCAGCACTGTTATCGGAGGCATCACAGCTCCCGAGTGACTTTCTTTCACTCCAAATGAGAAAAATGAAAAAAATTTATAATAATGTTGACAAGATTGTATGTTGTACAAAAATACTTACATTCAACTCCATGTTTGCCAGGAAGCTCGTTAAACGCTCCTAAAACGCTCGAGAAACGAATCCACTGGGGAAATGGTAAAATCCTGTGAAATTTCAAATTCGGTTATTCAAATCACCGACAACGTCTAGTCTTACACAACTGTCTAGCACAACACAAAATACACAACACAGCTTTCCAAAATTCGTATCACGTGTAAAGGCGACTTGCCGAAGTCATTCCTTCGTTCTTTAATAAAGGGGTTAGTTTTGCATCCGAGATGGTTCAAGTGATAACAAAGAAACGATGAGCACGCACACTAAAACCCTCCTGACGCCACAATAAGAACGTGTTGAAACACTCTTTACGGGACAGTATGTGTAATGGGGTGTAGAAGATTCTTGGTCAACAACGTTTTTGTTTTTGTTTTTAACAAATGTTCGATAACATCAAAATCATTCGATTTGCTAACATAATCCTTGCATCCCCTTAATAAAAGGCTTCTTCTTGTTTCCCTTGAATTTTTTCATATTTGTAGAAATGAACTTCAATCTCATGTCCCAACAATAAGCTGCGCTAAATGTTTGATTTCGGTTTAGAACCAAAATTTAATTAGAAGAAAGATCAGCCGTGAGATGTCTTCCTTCTTCTTGGCTCCATCATGTTGATTGAGATCGTGAAATCTCAACAAGTATTTTTCAGCGAATTCAAAACGGGGATGAAACAAGTGGTCGAATGTTCATACTGAAGTTTGCATCGTTAATGAAATTTCAATCCATTTCGGATATTCGGAATATCCGAGGGTTTCTAACAGTCATTCTTGTAGAACATAGTTCCGCTCATTAGGGTTTTTTTATCAAATTTTCTAAATTTGCGGTTGTGAAGAGTTTAATAAGGTAAATTGCACACGCGAAGAGAGCCATGTACTCCGCGGATGTCCCAGTCTTTAAGAGTAAACTTGTATAGCTATAAGTTATCCAATACGTAGACATTCGGAAAGTAGCAGAATAAAACCTTTGGATCATATTTCGGTTAGGAATTTGTTTTTATTTAACTGCTTTTTACTCAAGGTTTCAACTTTACTGGATAAGTAATGTTTTCTCTTTTCATGAAATCCCAGACGGATGTAAGGGTTTTAAATGATTAGAATGAGAGAGACAACTTGCCTTTTTTAATGTAGTTTATTGGATAACACTAACAACAAGTTACATTGGAGTTGCTTCTACTCTTGTTGTTTCTTCGGTTGCCTCAGATCTAGGTCCATGTCTTTGGCGAGTGGCGACGCAGCCAAGCAGCTGATCTTTCTTCGTAGCTTCGTGCTGAGGCCTAAGCCACTTGATACAACCCAGTTGAGGTAAATTACCTTTTTTTATTACTTGAATAAAATATTGTTTGCTTGTATTTTTTTGCAAAACTTTCATGCTTTCATTTTTCATAGGCTTTGGGAAAATCATGGACAGGCTGCATTTGAGAGTGTCAGTCTGTAAAATCATGATCTATAAACTTCGATCACTTCTAATGTCTAACTATAATCTAACGGATAAGTTTATAGATCATGATCTAATGAACGCAACTACAACAGGAACGGAAATTTTAAAAATCTCTAGCATGGTAAAGGAGTTAATGTTAATGTTAATGTTGCGTAGATGAGAGGGCGTAAATGGCAAGATAACTATAATCGTTAAAATCAGCAACTCTGACCAGGTGTGTAACTATACGGCTTAGATGCTTGTTTTTCTACGATGGATCATAAGCCAAGTGACCAAGGCGAGAGCAATGCTGCCCTCTCAGTTCCCATACCAAAGAAACTATGGTTCGTTGAAATGTCCAACCGCCACGATATTCAAAATATTTCGCGAGGTAAAGAACGAATTCGACTCACATTTTTCATCTCCTAACCACATCTTTGATCGAGACAGCTACGAGGAAGTTCTGTCAAAGATTAAGGAACCCTATTCTTATTACAAGTTCTTATTATTTTTATTCTTGTCGCATTCATTTTGCTTGTTTTATTCTTATTAGAAGTCCAATTCCTATTTCTTGTACACAACATCCAAGAACACTCCTTTATAAAATCTAATAATGGAGCATACAAATTTAATTTCATTTTGAGGCAAAACGCTACCAAACTTACACTTGCCCAAACAAATGCTTTCATTCTCAATCATAGGAAGCTTTCTAAAACATGGACGTGAAGCATTTCTTGTAATGCAAGTGATAATTATATTCTGAATCCTAATTACTACAAATATATGCTCTACTGTGTTTCAGTTGAAAAATAAAGCAATATTAATAAAATTCTGGAAACCTGATTTCATCAGTCAGCAATTACGACTAATTGTCTATAGTTTCAGAAGAAATTCAAAGTTCCTAGTATACAACATGATGATCATCGGCTCAGAAGCTGGTTGGAAGCAGCGAGCAAAAAGAAGGGCAGTCTCTTTTCGGCTTAGCTCCGAGTTGTAAGCTCTCGTCTCTCGTTCAATACAAGTTTAGCTAAACCGGAGTTCGATCTATAGGCTCAACAATCTAACATGGCGCAGTTGGTTAAACTTTCCTACAAGTACCTCTGATTGGCACAATTTCGTGTGGACATTCCGCAGCTAAGACTTTAATTCTACGCCAAAATTTACCTGGCTCATTCTCGCTGTAGCTGTGTGGCGTTCCACCAGGAGCAACCTGTTGCTCCATTACACGCCCCATACGTTCCACCAGAACCATGTGGACATTCGCGGCATCTCGCTGGCCAAACTTGCCCCACCTTAAGAAAAACATGCCATATTTGCGTTAAAGCTAATCATTTCGCTCCCAAATGCCCCGGGAAATGCAGTAAACTCAGATCTCCCGGCAGTCAAATAGCAACGGCAATAAAATGGACGGCGGCATCGTTCAGGAAACAAAGATGGGGCGCACCCGCATCGGCAATGTGTAAGACACACAAAACGACCGCCGCACCCCTATCTTATCTGTGGGAATATTAGGCGGCAATGGGATACCCACGCGTTCATTTGACAACGTCAACCCCGACCCAAAAGCAGAAGATAGCGTAGGTGGGCTAAATTTTTTATCCGCAACAGGAATCAGAACTATGATCATAATCTTTCGATCTGGTCATGGCGAACAAGTCGGCACCCCTCATTGCCCGGAAATACAGGGTGTCCTACTGAGCTAGCTGGATTGCATAGCCGCGCATATTAAACAAGTACCCACTCCCGCTCCCACCCCCTCGTTCATCAGCTTTGGTGCAGACAATTACGGTGCCCGCATCGCATCTACCAGAGGGCGACTTCCATTTCCTAGACAGTTTAAATATTCCAGCGCCCCCCACCCCCTCTACCGAGCAAACGGCAGACATCAGAGTGGCCATCGTTAATAATTGTACAGGCGTTTTTGACCAATCTATGGGTCTTTAGTGCATGGTCGGCCTGGAGATGGTTTTCCAACTACAAGGCGACGCGGTCCCTTACTACGTCAATGAAGCTCGTCCCATACCCTTTGTTGATAGAATAGAGGTAAAACAACTATTGACGAACGACTACGTGAAACAGAGTTTAATCGCTCCGGTAGAGGAAGCATCTAAATGGGCCGCACCACTTGTGGTCCTTCGTCGCTCGAACGGAAAATGGGGAATCGTCGTGGACCATACCGCCTCAGCCGTTTTGTTCGGCGACCAACCCACACCACTTGAACGCCCAGGGATGCTGTCACTGAAATCGTAGTTACGCGCACTTCTTCACATGTTTTGACGTTACAAACGGCTACTATCAGATACTACTACATCCATCTAGCCAAATTCTCACAACATTCATGACCCCCTGGGACCCTTAAAATTCTTGTGGGCGTCAATGGGACTTAGTTGCTCGGACGACGAGTACAATCGCCGGGCAGACATGGCACTCGTCGACCAAGTGAATACCGTGCGCGTCTTGAACGATCTACTCCGTTTTGACCGGGATTTTCCAGCAAACGTGAAAGGAGTATGTGCCCTCCTCCAAGCCGCCCGGAATGCCGGCATTACCCTCAACTTTCGAGGCAGTCAAGTCGGCGCTGCTGGCTTCCCCTATTCTAGACAACTTTTATCCGTCCCAGGAGACGTCCCTACAGGTGGACGCTTCCCGCAAAAATGAACTGGGATACGCCCTCCTACAAAAACATGACGCACAGTAGTGGCTCATCGATGCGAATTCCCGTTGGTGTACGGATACGGAATCCCGCTACGCCATCATTGAACTATAACCGGCGGTGGCAGAATGGGCCATTCGCAAATGCAAGTTGTATTTGAAAGGCCTCTCGGCATTCAAGCTAGTGGTGAACCATCAAACGCTCGTGCCCATTATAAACAATTATATCTTAGACGCAGTGGAAAATCTGAAAATTCAGCGGTTAAAAGAACGCCTTTCCCCTTATATCGATGTCGGAGATATCACGATTTTCGTGATACCCCCATTTCGACAAATTTTTCAGGCATTTTATTCGGCGTTGCCGAATGCCGTATATGTGACTTCGCCCCACTCCTTCGCTTTTTCCATTGTTTCCTATGTATCAAGTCACATCTGTATCGATATACAAGTCCTTGATACATAGGAAAACGGGAAAAAGTGAAGGAGTGGACAGAAAAGGGGACGAAAAGCACGTTTGGCTTGGCGAATTTGGCCCCTAAAAAATTGGCTTTTAGTACCATTGAAGCAACTGGTAATACTTTATTTTTTATATTTTTTATTTCCATTTAAAAAATAACTGCATGGGTAATTTTGCAATAGCCAATGCGGTCGGAAATGCCATGGTCGCCCCTACTTTGGTCGCATCATGAAACATTTAAAAATCTATCTCAGTGGCTAAATGACGGAGGAAGAAATGCTCCTTCAGCTTCAAGCTCTTGGTCAATATTCCACTGTTACTGTATTAATTATGTTCCCAATTAACGAAATCTTTTTCAAATTTTTAGATACGCTGGCCGTAATTGCTCGAACGATTGGCGAACAAACCCTTCGGCCGTTTGCTGATGAATGTCTAAACTTCACCGTCGAACTAGTTCAAAGCAAGGACCAACCTAATTTGCGAATATGCGCATACGGAGTGATTACTTCGCTGGCTAGAGTCATGAGAGATGATACGGCTGCTGGTCATTGTTCCTTTATTGATGAAGGCCGTCGAGAGTAACGAAGGGGTTACGGTTGCAACAAAAGATGATGATGACGAATCGGCTTTCCAACCTTTAAATTTACTCAACGATGACGAAGCTAGCCGTCTCGCCCATGGAAAACGAAGATGATGACGAAAGCGATGTGGACGGCTACTCTGTGGAGAATGCATATCTGCAAGAAAAGAAGGAAGCTTGCCTTGCTCTTAGGGAATTGGCCCTGCAAGCTCGGTACGCTTATGTTTGATTCCGGTTCTAGGTTGCAATTGGCTTATAAACTTATTTTGCATGGTACCACAGAGGACCGTTTACTTCGTACGTGGAACAGTGCTACCGGTCCTCTGTTTACAAACTACCCTGGTAGCACGCCTCTATCTATAGGATGTACGTCGCCCATCTTTTGCAGCCGAGTGAGATGTCTTAACCCGACGTCCATTGGATTGCCTATGTCTATACTAATGTCGCGCTGTAAGACATCTAAATGGGTACGGCTTACAGCCGTCTGCAAAAGACTTAAATTTAAGCAAAAAGAAAAAAAAGAAACGTTTCTCGATGGGCGCGAAACCACGTTCTTTGGAGTGGTACTCCAGTGCTCTACCCACTACACCACTCTATATTACTTTTTAACTGTGTTTTGTTCAACGGCTTTAAATTAATACTAGCAGTTAAAATTATGAAAATGTAAAGTCCTTGTCTTCCTAAGCTATCCTGTGGACAGATAATTTGGACATCTCACAGACGTCATGTTACGTCTGTCTGTTAAGCGTCTAATTTCTAGACACAAATGGATGTCCGTGATCGTATGAGAAACGTAGATCTATAGGACATCTATACGAAGATAGCATAAGGCCGTAGTAAATTGAGTATCTATGTGATATCCAATTTAGGTTGCAGATAGATCAGATTTGATTTAGACATTAAGACATCTATATGATAGACGATGGATGTAAGTGTGCTACCAGGGTAGTCGATTGTGGTATCCTTGTTATGTAAGCCTCAACTACAACAGCCATGAAGATATTTACAGTGCTGCACTATCCGCCCTTACTCAGTTTACGATCTGCATTAGCAAACAGTATAACGGAGAGTAAGGTATTTATAATGATTTTTAATCGAATTTTCGTTTTTTTTAATGTCATTGATTTCCCCCTCCACAGCTTGTTTGGCCGCACTTTCAATACTCATTCCCAAGCTTTCGGAAGCCATCCGCACGAATTGGAGGTTCGAGGTGGTCGGTGAAGCGCTTGATTGTCTCACTGATCTTTTGAAGGAGTTGAAAGGTGTCGTGATCAAACCCGAGGGTCATTTGGACACTGTGTTCATGTGCATGAAGATGATCTTTTACAAATTGGTGCAGTTAACTCAAGAGTTAGAATTTATTATGATTATTTATTCAAATTTTTATTTCGCATTTTTTTTTTCAGACGCCATGCCAGACAATGGAACAGACAGTTGAAGGCGATGACGAAGAGACTGGTACGGAAGATCTTGATTCGGAACTTGTATATATAGAATTTCTCGAACACGCCGGAGATGTCCTACTCGCTTTCGGTAATGCAATGGCATCTCAAGAGTTTGCACCGTAGGCTACTTTGCTGGACTGTTGTCGGCTCTTCTTCACAGGGCGGTGAGTTTATTTTGTGTCTATGACTTTCTATCAATTTATCTTTCTAATGATTTCGTTTGTAGAGGGAGCATTGTACGACTGCGGAAAAGTCTTTCAGTACCAGCGTCCTGGCGGAGTGCATGGGATCGCTCGATGGCGTGCTTAAACAGTTGGTACCAGATCTCTTCACGACTTTGACCAACCTGATGCGCGATTCGGATAGTGAAGTGCGGACCAATTCTGTTTTTGGATTGGGAGAACTCGTCCTCCACGGACGTGAATTGCTCTTCCCGTTAGTATACTTGTACTTATTGGCGGAAAAAACATTTTCAACTGGGCTTTAAATGATTTTATTTATTTTGCAGAAATTTCCCGCTTATTCTTCAGTTACTTTCCGATGCATTATCGCGCGTGACTTATCCGCTTGCGCTGGATAATATTTGCGCAGCATTTACTCGGATGATCATCGTCAACATCAGTGCAGTACCCATGGATCAGGTATGGGACTGCGGTAAATTTGTGTGTTATCTCTCGATTATTTACTATTTCCCGTGTGTTTTGTAGGTTTTCCCATTACTGATGAGTTATCTTCCGTTGCGGGAAGACAGTCACGAGAACTCTTCGGTGCTTAAATGTTTCCTTTTTCTATCCTCTAATGGTCACCCGCTCTTTGCATCACATTTACCTCAAGTCATGAACGTTATATTAACGATTCCCACACAACAGGAACTCCAACTTGGTATTTTTTTTTGGTTTTTAATTCATTTTATTTTCTTTTTCACGTTATCAGACGTTTTGTGTTTGTCTATATTTTTGCAGAGCAAAAACCCATGATTAATGAGCTGATGGCGCAGTGGCGCACATCGCATCTGATTTTCCTGATCTGTACAACGAATGGGCGTGTGCTCTTCCAGCTGAAGTACATCAGAAGTTGAAAGAGGTTTTGGCTTAATTAGTGGGGCAAAAATTTTTAATTCTTGAATCTTCCTCCCCTTAAAAATTGCAACCTATTGATTGGTTATTATTAGTTTTTTTAATTTTGTAATCCGTTTACGAATTTTGGAGTTGAATCCTCCGAAGGTAAAGCATCGAGGTAATGTGACAGAACCAAGACAACGTTCCGTGTATACGAATCAGAAATGTGTGTATTTATAACTACTCCCATTTTAATTAATTAACTGTTCAAGTTGACTGTGCTGATTTGATTGCGATACAGAATCATACCGTTGTCGAAAACTTCATCATTTGTTATCTCAATCAATCTCACCATTTTTTTCCAACATGTTATAACCAGTAAATATCACATAGTCGATCAAATTTTCTCCTAAAATTGGACGAGAGAATTGAAATGCAAGCAGCCTCAAACTGGTCATTATATTGCTCCCATATATTTCAGACATCGGTAAAAGATTTAAAACTGTCATGTTTAGTAGTCAATTTTGCTTCATACTGGGTTTTCCATAATGATCGAATATGGCCGTCAGATTATGAATCAGAAACTGGCGGAATATTTTACTTGCATTATGTACTGTACATAACAAAATGAATTGCACCACACATTCTTCTTTCTCTTTGGATATTTTTGCAGATGAGAAACCAGCCGATGACTACTCCCCTGCCATCATGGAAAGCTCTTTCACGAAGATGATTGGATTGCAGACCCGTGATTTGGAACTCCAGCGCGAGATCAATCGATCGGTCGCTTTGGTTCCATTCATAGAGCCCGCAGATATAGTGGCTCGTTTTGTGCTCTACGACATTTCCACATAGATGTGGAAGCCGTCAATTTGGTAAGTCCACTCTCACACTCTATTCTCGCTCATTTTCCCCATGAATGTCCTTTGCGTGAATGTCGCGGTATTCGAATCACAGTCTCTGAATTTCAACTAAACGTGGCGTTTGACAGTTGACAATCGACGATTGGGAACTCAAACCCTTTTTTTTTTTTTCGAGATTTGCTGGTGTAAGGAAATTGTCTTTTTTTTCTGGACTTGTTCTTTTTTAGCGCGTAAAAAATGGGACAATTTGAAAGGACGAAATTCGGAATTTTGCTGGCGCTCGCATAAATCTTTCACCAAGGTAACAAAAACATTTAGAAAGCGTTCTTATTTTTTGGGGAGGCAAAAAAAGATAGACGTCATCAATGTAGATGCAAAGAGGGGAGAAGAAGGGAATAGGCCTCTGTTGTAGCGTTGCTTTCGTGTAGAAGAAGAACACGGCGGCGGCGTCGGCGGGAGTTATTATCAGAAGGGAGAGAGTCAGATCCCCTTCCCATCAGCCGAGAGTCTTTTATGGCTGGAAGAGCTCTAGCGCTAGCAGCAGCAGCAACCTCGACGCGCGCCAGGAAGTCGAGCCGGAAGCGACCGGATGAGATCGGAAGTACCGCATGGCTCGTGTGCCAAGACTGATGCTTTCTCTCTTTGGTTCTCTCTTCTGGCGCACTAGCGCTACTGCCACCACTGCTGCTGCAACTCTTATAAATAAATAAATAAATAAATATAGATGGATAGATGGAATGATACAGTATATGCCATATACACAGCAGCAGAGTCGGCTGTATTTATTTCTCTCTGCACACACATTGGCAGATGCAGAGGCGCTTCCCATCTTCTATCAATTTCTCTGAGCCTCTTCTACTGCTACACTCGCCCCTTCTCTCGCCCATCCTTCCTTACTTTCTTCCTTCCTTCCTTTCAGCCATCCGGCTTCCGGTTCCTCCATCTTTTCCTTATAGATCCTGGCATCCGATCCAATCCACCAGCGTCGAAAGCGCAGACTATATTCCAGAAGCAAAAGTCTCAATATGTAAAAGCCAATAGCCGACTGGTGAATTCTTCCCTCCCGTATTTATACTGCTCACGCAATTGTTTATCGCGATCGTTTTTCACTTTGGCAATGAACGTGGGGGTGGTTCGGGGGGAGCGCTGCTGGTCGTACATCACCGGAGTCAACCTTTCCCCAGCTTAAATATTTATCGTTATCGTCGTCGTTATCGTCGTGATATTTATGTTTCAGATTGGAATCTTTTCGCCAGAATGTGTAGAATTAATGAGAATACGATCAAATAATGAAAGAAAACTGGAGATCAAAAGCATATGATTGATATGATAAATATGTGAAGAGAAAGAGGGCATCCAGCGTGTGTCAATCACAATTCCGGCGGCGGATCTATCCGCATCGTTCCTTCCGTCTTTTCGGTTCAGCACCGCCAGCACACAGCAGCGGCAGCAAAAGACGCTAAAGATAGATCCTCGGCCTCCTTTCTGCGACTCCTATTTAAAGGAGCTTCCGATCTCGGAGCTAAACAGAGAAAGGCACGTCATTATATCTGATGGGCATCAAAATCAATTCAATTCTCTTTTTTTTTCTTTCCTCGTGCCATCAATGTCGCAACGAATTCTAACCAAACACCTTTTCTCTTATATTATTCGATATTATTTTCACTCTATAAAAACCGATTGGGAATAATCGAGTGGCGCGTGCCAGATTACCATTCAAGAGAGTCTGACTAATCAAGTACTGTATCACTGCTAGTAGAAGTAGTTGGATGTCATACAGTCGTCGTATTGAATGTGTGTGAAGTAGGAGGTTGGGGGATGATCAATCGCGGGTGCGGCGAATCGGTCCTACTCCTCTGCTCCCCCCGTGTTTCCCATGACAGAGTCACTGTAATGTGCGGTGGTGTCCCCTCCCCATCCGTACTACCCCACTACAGTGTGTGTCTAGTGTAGTAAATCTCAAGTGACTGTCAAGTGGCAACACAACAACAACTCACTAGTGCATCGGCAGAATACACAGAATGGAAGAAAAGGAGTGGGACAAGATAGTTGGGGTAGGCTGTGAAAGGATGGATACAATACGAGAAGGAGGAGTCGATTAGGCCGGAGGGTGGAGATCCGTCGCGCTGACACATCATCGCGGGACAAGAGGCGACGGCACTCGGAACGGGTCATCCCGTTATAACGATATTCTAATTCCTTTTTACCGAGAATGTGTTCACTTTTTTTCCCGTTGGTGAATTTATGGGACAGAAACCAAAAAAAAAGATGGGCGGGTGTTAGTCCTCTCAACTGTTTCATTTTTGACACGCCGTTGACTGCCTTGTGTGTATAGCATTGGGCCAACACGCATTGAAATCAAAGAGGGTTCCTTTTAATAATACGAAGAAGAAGAAAGGGGATGCGGTATAAGAGAATCCATTAGCGAGTCACCCTTGGGTTGGGAGCATTAAAAATGGGAAACCACCAGCCGTCCGTCCGTCCTCCTCTAACAATGTGCTGCGATGTGTAGCCGCTGACCTTAGGGTAACTATACCTTGTGACTCTTGTGTGCGTGCTGGCTGGCCATTAAGTGCATTTTTGATAAAGCACGGCGCGTGGACGGCATTTCACTCTATTTCTTGCCTTGCCTATATTGTACCGGGAGAGTGACGTAATCGGCTCGATAAGGGAAGGAGCGATGGTTTTGGGTGCTTGACTGGAAAATTGGAATGTCGAGTGACCCGAAATAAAACTGTGTTTGTTTTATCAAGTAAAAAAAATAATAAAAATTGGACGCAGAGTTCTGTCTGAATTTCCAACCCCGTTTTATTATTCAGCGCAGGCAGGCGGGCGCCATTCAATCAAGGGATCATTAATCGTCATGTTACGGGGCGGATCCCGTTAGTTTTTTTTCCCCCATCCCGAGCACGATATTTTTCCTTGTTATTCACTTAATATTTTTGTGGTTAGCCTTTTCATTCATTCACTTCTTCTTCATCAAAAAAGTTGACTGCACTCTCTAAGTCTCTAGCAGCTTTTCCTCCTCTCTCTCTCGCTATGAAGGAGAAAAAAAGGAGGGAATGGCAATCGGATGAAAGAGAAGAGGAACCTTGATGGATGATGACAACACCATTAATACCACTTACAAGGCAAGACACAAAAATTGCGTTAGAGCTCGTCCCAAAACGGACGAAATTCTTTTCTTCTCTACGGCGGCCAACGAGATCCGACTGTGCATGCATTTTTATTTTGCGGGAAAAACAAAAGGTTCGTCGTCCCAATTTAGTTTTTGTTGAGTTTTTGACTTAGGGGGGTGCGCGCTAAATAATTTATAGGTCCGTTGTAGTCCAAGGAAGAGGAGGAGGATTGAGCCAAAAATTCTTTGCGACGAAGAAGAAAGAAGAAGAAAAGAAACAAAACAAACGCAAGTTCCCCGATGAGGAAATGGGTGGAGGCAAAGTCACGTCGAGTAGGAGGAGTCACCATCCGGCGGCAAGCGCAGATTGGAGCGCGCGCGCTGGATGGCAAGTAGTAGGGTTAGGAGGACTGTCGCTGCCTGGACATCAGCTCGGAGGAGATTTCTGGCCAAAAAGAGAGAGAGAGAGAAAATAAAAAAAGGGAAAAAGCACTTGGAAAGAAGATGAAGATGAAAGTGAGTGAGAGAGGAGAATATGGAAAAGAGGAGGAGCCGGAGGAGGGAGTGTCGGTTGGTCGGAAGCAGGAGCTCTCGCAGCTAGGAATCCGTCCGGCGGTTCTCTCTCTGTCTGATGCGAAGTTTCCGTTCAAACTTCCGAGGCAAGTGGTCCCAGATAGATAGAAATAGACAACGATCCCGGGCCGCCGCCATCCGCACCAACCAGCAGCAGCAGCTTCTTGTCGATTCACTTGGCTGCTCAGTGCAAAGTGTACGTATATCTTACAAGAAGTGCTAGACGGGCTACTATATACGGACAACCCTTTATCAACTCCTTTATATTCTTTGGGTGGAATTTTTGTTTCACACCTCCGCTTCCTCCGCTCTTTTATTTGCCTCCTCTTTCCTTCGCCGTTTCCTTCGTTGACTTGATCAATTCGAAAAATTAGTGCCGGGTCCATTAAGTGAATCTCCCAGCCCAACGTCTTTTTTTTCCACCATTCGAGTGAAGCCGTCACGCACGCGTGTACGCCGTGTTGCAAATGGGAAACTCGGTCTGTGCGTGAAAGTTACGTGTCTTTTGAGTCGCCAATTTCCCGAGCGCTTCGAAAATTCTCCGAGTCAATTGCCCGTCACTGCGGTGAGGAGATTTGCGAGAAAAAAAATCGGCCAGCAGCAGCAGCCACAGCAGAGAGAGGCTCTCTCTCAACGCTGTTCTTCCGGCCATCCGATCCGGAATCTCTGGTGAAGAGAGATCCGGTCAGGAGGAAACGGAAAGTGCCGTGGTGGACGGACGGACGGACGGACGTTTGATATTGACCCATCCTCTAGTGCCATCCCCCACTCTCTCCCGCAATTTCATTGCCGTTGCATTTTAATCCGCCAGCCCGTCAGGTATAGTCTTTTATAAATCCTCGTATTATATTGTCAGTTCGTTTGTTTTTCTTACGTAAGTGAACTCGTTCGTTCATCCTTTTTCACCTGACGTGACGTGTACCGAAACGGACGACTCATCTCCACTTGGGTTGAATTTTTGTTTGCCCCCCGTTGGTTGAATGGGAGGGAGCCGGGAGTTTTTAGAGTCTGATAAGTGAACGTTTTTGAAAAGTGAGTTGGCATATGAGAGAAACAGAGTTTAGCTGGGGGGTGGGGGGTGGGTGGTGGATGGTGGATAAAGAGGACTGGAAGAGGAGGTTGAACGCGAACGACGTTTGTCAATTTCGGTCGCTTCCTGTCCCAAATGACAAGTTCCGGTGCTCCGCACGGAAGCGCGTCAACCTTGATCAAGCGCCCGTCCGCACATGCATTCGCTCTCTCTCTCTCCCTCCCTCCCTCTAAAGCCTTTTTCATATTGCGTTCACAATTTCTGTGTTGTTGAATGTTGGTTTTTTTCTTCCCTTTTCTTTCATGCAAGTACCAAGTCAAGTCACTTTGACGAGGTTAATTGCGTTTCTATTTTTGCCTTAACTCGATTGCTGACGTTTTTCTTTCTCTCGTAAAAATGGCAGTTGTGTAGTCTCTGTAAAGAGAAGAAATGGATTTCAGCAGTAGCGGAGGTGCCGGAGGTGCCAGTTCGGGTGGAGGCAGCAAGAATTACAACGTGACGGCGAGTCTTCATCACCACCACCATCAGCAGATTCACCACAGTGGCAGCAGCAACCACAATAACTCGTCCGGCGTAGCGTCTCATCTCAACTCTGCCCACCATGCCGCGTCGCATCAACACCATTCCGGCGGAGGGAACATCAGTCCTCCGCAGTCGCATCATCAGCTCGGCCATCAACTGGCCGCCCAGGGATCGACCGCCGCTTCCACCGCCGCAGCCACTACCGTCGTCAAATCGGAAGAAACGGTCACCGCAACCAACAACAATAACAACAACAACAACATGGCGACGTCCTCGACGACTTCCGCCTCGCAACAACAGCAACAACAAACAGCGGCCCAGCAACTGGCAACGGCCGGTTTTGGTGTCAGCGCAGCCGGTGTCAACCTCTCGGTCAATATCGGCGTTAACATCACTGGAGTCACACCGGAATCCGCAGCCGCTCCTTGGGCCACCGCCGCCGCCGCCTACACATCCAGGTAAGAAAAACAACGCATTAATGACTTACAACAACACTCAAGTTGAACCGATTTCAATCGTTGAACGATTTTAGATTCCCGACGTTCGCCAACCCGACGACTTTGGAACAATTGAAGCAAAGCATCGAGCAACAGGCGCAGCAACATCATCAACGAAATGGCGGAGTCAAGAATTTTCTGGGCGGATCGGGTCCTGGTGGGCATCACCATCTGTCCGGACATTCTTCAGCTACTCTCGGCTCATCCGTGTCTTCGGGGTCCATGGTCGGATCGTCCGGACATCACCACCACCATCACCAGACATCGGGGACGCTGGTCGGGGGTCCGTCGCATCATCATCACTCTGTCCATCATCACCACCACCATCAAAACTACCACGCCGGAGTAGCTGTCACGACCTCGACGGGCGGACATCACCACAATCCGGCCAGCACGGCCACGTCTCATTTCGCTGCCGGGTTCGCAGCAGCCGCGGTGGCCGCCGCCGCCGTCGGTTCGTTGCAGCAACACGAGTCCGCCAACTCTGCTGGATCCGGATCTCAGCAGAATGGCCTCCATCTCTCGACGACGAGTTCTTCAAAAATCGCCAGTTCATCCGCCCTGGTCGTTGCCTCGAGCAACGCTGAAAAACGCAACAATCAAAGTATGTCGCCGAAGTCGAGAAAACGATTCAATTGATTTCGAATCATAAGTTTCCTTATTTTTTTCAGGGAATAAGTCGGAGCAGTTGCAGCAACAACAACAGCAACAACAGCAGCAGCAGCAATCGAGTCCTTCGCATCAGTCGAGAACATCGCCCGATTTCGGTGAGTGATGAATGGACATTTGTTTTTATCCTCCCGAGTTTGTTTGGGCTTAGCTTTCAGCACGCAACATCCTGCTGATTCATTCCAATCTATACTGCAGCCAGCAAGACCTACTAAATTAAAGCTGTTTGGCCGAAAAGGGATATACGTGTACTCTGTCCAGTGAGTCTCGTGCGTTGGTGGAGTGAATGGATCTCTCCGATCCGGATAGGCAATGATGGGTGGGCGGAAGTGGTGGCTGATGGATATACACACCACCATCTATCTTGATGGGATGTCGAGGAGTAGTAGGACAACAACAAGCGTCGATCAGCGGTGACATGACGGTGTGTCACTGTTATACTAGTTCTCAGCGGAATAACTTCAGAGAAAAGACGCCTGCGGGTTGGGGGAGGCGACTAGGTTGTTTCCACCAAAGTGGCATTGGTTTTAGTTAGTGTCTATCTCGTAATGAAATCGTGATCGGGACGATTGCAGCCACGCCAGGTTTCCTGTCGTCTTCTCAGTTCTCAAAAAAAGAAAAAACATATTTGATTGTGCGACTTTGACGCTATTTATGTTTTTCTTTTCCCAACCGCCGTGCACGGTCACGTGACCTGCCTGTCTTGATGGATTGCGCCGTTGCGCGCCCTCTTTTCTTGTCCAAATTTTATTTCGTCTGCTGAAAAGGATCTTGCGAGTTATTTTATTCGGGCGTCGGGATGTTGTTGTAATAGCAAAAATGATGATTGAGGGGGCGCGTACGGTTCGTGTTTGTTACACCATAGAATGGGGGAGGGGGTGCGAGTCTATCGCGCAAAGTCATCCGAGCAAATCGAGTCGAGCGCGTGCGTCGTCGTTTTTCGAATGAATAGAAAAAGGGAAAATAAAAAGAAATAAAAAATGCGCATCCATTCTTCTTGTTCTTCTTCACTTTCCCACCCCTTGTATATACGCCGACGCCCTTTTGCCCTCGTTCAAACGAGCAGCGTTGACGAGGGGGGTCCTCGTCAATTGTCCCGAAACTGACGTGCAGCGTTTTGTTTCCATTTTGAAACGCGATTTGAATTTCCCCGCTTGACAGTTCACACTGATTAGCAACCCGCTTGTTGGTTTATTACAACATGATCCTTAATTCTGCTGATTGAACATGTCGTAGGGTTAGACAAGTTTGACTTTCCGTGTCCGAATTCGTTTTTTGACATTAGGTAACAATTAATTTTTATCTGCATCGCAGGTTAACAAGTCTGTTTGGTTAATGTTGTTTACCACAGAATTGCGAAAATTGTTACTGATTAGGCAATTAGAGACAACGTGATTTAATATCAGCGATTACGAGTCTGCTTATGAGTGATGGACTTGCAAGTAGCGTACCACACACGAAGCCCATAAATCACGCAACAACAATAACACACACAAAAAAAATGGTCGAGATGAAGAGGGTTGGACCGATGAGGCTGACTGGAGAGCTAGTGTCACGCATTGTTGGCTCTATTTGTGATATGCAAGTCTTAATCGTCACCAGTGTTATAATAGCTGTACCTACACTAGTTGTTGTGCGCTCTTGTAATAGAAAAGCTTTGGCTGGCCATTTATTTCCCTATTTTCCCACCCATCTCCTCCTCCTCCCCCCGACACCAAATCAAAAGAATAAAAAAGGCAAGAAGAATGGGGGGTGTGTTTGATGTGGGAAAGTTTGGATTAGGCCGGCCGTCCAGCCCAGTAGCTACTGTGCACTCGACAAGGGGAGAAAAAAAGGGAAGTCACGAGGACAATATCAGCAAAGGAACAGCATCATATAGAGGAGACATGAACCGTGAAAAATGGCGCTCTTCACGAATCCCCTTTTCAGTTCACGGAGTCACTCTCCCATGTCCTTATCACACACACACTCCCTCCCATCTGTTTTCAATGATGTTGTTTTCAATTTAAATTTGTGTTTTTTTTTTTTTAAATTCAAAACAGCTCTGATTCAAAATTTCTAACCGGATTAAAATAATTTTGCAACAATATTTTATATTTATCAGGCAGTGCTGCAACTTGTTTATTTCTATTGAATATCGTCTGCTTGTTTTCAATGTTCAAGTAAAAAAAAGCATGCTCCAAGTCCAAGGTTGGTCCGACTCATTGTCAACGTTCAACTTTCTCAACTCTTACTTTTAACTGTCTTTAGTACCCTACTTGTTGTTTTAAATTTTTATTGTGCCTTTGTGCGCTAGCACATTAGAAAATAAGGTTATGTAAATTAGTGCCAACATTGTTTGTGTCGAAGAGGTGCGAATTTAATTTCACTGATTTACGCTGATTTTTTACATTTTAGTATTAATTTCTTATTGCGCCAATTTAACGAATACGTTAATTTAGTTAAGCTTTGAATTCACAAGAATTCAGAAAGAATTCACAGACTGGAGATGTGAATTTCATTGATGCTTTGTCAAAAATTGGGTTTCCTTAGTAAAGCATTCTATTTGATTTAGTTGTTTGGAAAGAAACAGCGAAAGCAAAGCAAGAAATTCAGAGTGGCTTTGTGAGAAGGCTTGTGAGAAACCACCAAGAAACCATGTTCAGTTGATTGCTGATGCAAATAAAAATTAGAATTACAAGAGAAATCACTTATCACAACGAAAACTCCCAATTTAACTATTTCTGTGAATGTGATGTTGCTTATTTTCACGTAACCTTACATTATCAAACTATTTCATCAAAAATTACAGTTAGACTGTTTGCTGCCTTCCATTCATTAGTCTGAATCCATGGACAATTTGGAGAGGAATGAATCAAGAAGATTGAAAAATAACGTCAACTCAACACCATTTGATAGAACACCGTTGGATTCGTCAGAAGAGGAAATGGTCAGGCCATCACTAGCGGGGGATGGTTCACTCCATTTCAGCACTCGCAAACGATTAAGATCTGCAGAAATGGTTCCTGTGTCCGACTCAAACTTACTTAACGGAAATCATGTTGAAGAACCCGCACCATTGGCAAAATCACTCAAACGATTCTCTAGAGAAGTATTGTAACTCAAAATTGTGTTCTAAAAAATATTTTTCGCTTACTAGTGGTTTGTTGCTTCCAAATACAGGAATTGGAACAAATTATTATGGGACATATGGTTGGCTACATGTCAACCTACAAACCATATGCTGAATTAGAGCAGGAATTGGATAATTGCAAAAAAAGGATTGAAAACTTCCAGCAAAAGAATATTTTGCTCACTAAAGAGGTTTGACAGTGTTAAGAAATTTTATTTGGTTGAGGGGGAGATTTTTTATTTTAATTGATTTTCGTTAACTTAGGTGGTTGATCTGAGGAACATAGTCAAGTCATTCGTTACAAAGAATGCAAGCAAGTATAACAGACCAATAAAACAATTGCGATCTGTTGGCATACAAGTGAATCCTTCAGTCAATATTGACGACGTTAAACTTGAGGTATATGAACTGCGAACTTGCGAAGACATTGACACTGAGTTCACCCGTTATCAAATATGAGCGAGGAATCAAAATCTAATGGAAATAAGTTTAACACATGATTCTACTTTACAGAATGTCGAACGTGACTCATCACCTTCTACATCATCCTCTTATTGCGCTTCAATCCCTGTAAAGAAACGTGAAAAATTGAGGGAGGAAGATGTGCAACAGCAAGCTATGAGTATTAAATCTGATCAAACTAAAGAAGACGATGATCTTATGGTGATGTTTGAAAATTCGACGAATTTCACTCAGTCGGGCATATCCCTTGATCAACATAAATCCATACCTGTCGTGGAGCCGATTCCGACAAAACCAATTGTTACCGTAACGAAAACGACTAATAATTGTGTGTTAATATTTGCATGTTAAATTCATGTGTTGAGATGTCCAATAATTTTGTGTTTAACTTCCAGATACTGCTGCTCTTCGCATTTCATGGAAATTTCCTGAATCAAATCATGCGAAAATCGTTTCTTGTCGTGTTTTTATGTTGATTGAAAATAAGAACCGTTCTGTCAATAACGACCAAAATTGGTTTCCAATTGGCGGTGACACCTCTAGAATGTCGTGCACTATTCCTTTGGTAAACATATTTAATAGAGCTTTGATTTAACTTAAGCCATTTTATTCTCACAAATGAGACAATACTAACTGCAGCAATTCCTTTTAGGGCCGTCCTGACAAACTACAAAACCGTTATCAATTCAAGGTAAGAGCCACCGGCATTAACGGACAAGAAGGGCCATATAGCGATGTGGCGCATGCTGACTTTCCATAGGACATAGTCATAGTCCATGGTCATTTGCAAACTTCTACTAATAAGCTGTTGTTGGTGAGAAAATTATGGTCTATTGGTGCGCTAAATGCTTATAATTAATTAAGCAACATTTTCAACTTGTTTCACCCCAATGTTCAAGAAAATTAATCGTAATTTAATTTCAATATTCGTCTAATGAGTAAAATTCTGTGTCATATCACTCATATGCTTTTGGTTTTCCTAAATCCGGTAATCTGAATTGATGTTAAGTGTGCGATTTGAATCATAATTGTTGAAGTCAATATTCTCTTCCGCCCCAGAGCCAGAGGCTTAGTCTCTCTGTCATTTTAAATGATTTTATCATTTCAATTACATTTTCTTCATCAATTTAATTCATTGGTAACATGCTTTGAAATGTTTGTCAACATGTGATGTCAAATAAATACAAATACAATTCATGTAGATTATTTTTCTATGTTCGAATATGCCTAGCGGTAACTGATAGCGTGACTGATTTGCAAAAATTGATAACGAAGTTTGAAAAATCTACTAAGCAATTTTTCCTGACCACCAGATTTTGAAGAAGATAAGCAATTTTTCCTAACCGCCAGATGCCCCCTCATGCCATGTAGAAGATAAATACAAAAGAAAAAGGGCAATATTGCAATGAATAAGCATGGCCTGGAATAAGCCAATAAGGCAATAATCCAGTCAGCTGTCGTTCGTTAGTCGTCTCGTGAAAAATAAATAGTAGATAGCCTAGGGTGTTCATATTTGATAGTTTTCAATATTGTCATCGATTCTAAAAAGTGATAACTGATAGTCTGATACGTCGTAAGACGGTCATCAATCAAGTTAGTTGAAAACTTGGTTGTTTATTTGACATGTTTTCGTTAAATGACGAGGAAAAGAAATTTTTTAGACAGATTTTGAATGCAGAGGTAAGTAATAAATTAATTGCAGTTCGCTTAATTTATTTTCTATACCTATAAACTGTAAAATTCTGTCTACAGAATCATGGGACTAATGTACTACCAGTCGAAAGAAATGACCAAGCTTCTCGCCAGCAGCATTTAATAAAACCAAAATCAGAGATTAGGTGTTGGAAATGGAACTCTTGTTGGCGGTGTCGACCGTTCAACTTCCAAGATTGAGATAAGAGATGACACCTTTGTTGTTGCTAGTTCGTCCTTATATTTCACACTGCCGTATAATACAGCATTTTGGTATTTCAATAGTTGGTTTAGGGTTGAGTAGGGTAGGGAACAATAGATTGAATGGGAAGAGAGGGTAAAATTGGGGCCCTCTGTTGAGGTCCCTACAAATTACACAGAATTAACAATAGCAATAATGTCGATCACTGTTGGGATGCAATAAATTCCCAACACACTCCCCAGTAGAGCCCGTTCAATTGGCTCGACATCCTGATCGACTTGATATCCGTTGGATTGGAGATCTGAAAATGCGGTTGAAGATGGATGGCCTGGATTAAGAGGAGCTGTTTCGTTGACTGGCTACGGATTCAGTTAATTGTCCATTCCATTTGATTCCGATTGAGAGTTGGCTGACTCTTTGGAAGTTTGCCACCAGGATCCCATACCGATTGGTGTGTGTTGGAATCTTCTTCAATGTCCTTTAACACAAGAATATTTTTTAGTAGATGTGAAACGATTTTGTTTGGTACCTGGGTTAACGAATAAGAGAACAGCAACTGGTTGATGAGATGTTCTTCTATACTTGGTAACCTTGAGATGCGTTTAGGAGCTGGTTTTACTGGCTCCAAGCGCTTCCGTTTCATTGAGTTTTGTTGATTGGCCAATTCCGGAAGAATTGCTGCTTGACTGCACGGCGATCTGAACTTCGGAATGATTTCTTGGTTGCTTTCTACGTTTGTTGAATTGACAAATGCAGCGGCTTCTTGAGGATTTTCTTTCGAAGCTTCCTGGATTTCTGGCGACGATGATAAATTTCCAGAAGAAGAGAAGTTGGTTTGTTTAAGTTGACTCGGAAAAGAGTTAAGTGTTTCCAGCGATGCAGCTGGCCTTCCCGAGGGGAAAAAAAGAAAGGTAGGAATATCCTTTTCTTTGGAGCCGGCTGGCGGAATCCTAATAATTGAATCTTTAGTTTTTAGACAATTGAATGTGTCAGGAACTTCTGCTTGATAAGTAGGAGTTTCTTGATGACTAAGAGAGTGAGGAGCTTCTGCCGGATTGGCTGGAGCTTTTTGAAGATTGAGAGTACCAGGAGCTTCTGCCGGAGTAGCTGGAGCTTCTAGAATAATGAGAGGACGAGGAGCTTCTGCCGGAGTAGCTGGAGCTTCTTGAATAATGAGTGTGCAAGCAGTTTTTTCGTTGCTAGAGGAGCTCAAGAGATTTTTGGACTCCACTGCATCTACACCATCTAAGTTTGCAAATTTGAGGTTAGTTGCTTTCAGCTCGTCTTCAAACCTTTTTTCGTCTTTGTTTCCACTGGATTTGACCGGAATATCTGAGATTGATAGCCCTTTTTTTGGTCGTTGTTGGAGACTGGCTGTTCCAGGCTCCTTTTCCATCGGGACTTCTTTTGACTGGGCTGATTTGACGTTTTGGTCGCTGTAGCAACTTTTCGCGTTCGATGATGGGATTTTTTCTGCTCCTTCCAGATTTGCTGAGTTTTCTAACTTTGAAACAAAGGAATTATTTTCTTTTATTTCGTTCCTTTCAAACCTTTTTTTGTCGGGATATCCGTCTGGCCCATCCGGAGAATCCGAGAGTGAGTCTCCTTTTTTCGGTGGGTGAGGGAGACTGGCCGTTCCAGTCTCTTTTTCTTCCGTCTGGATATTTTCTTTTGACTGGTATGAAGGGGTGTTTTGAAAACTACAGCTTGTTGTCGTAAGCGACGACACTTCTAGTGGAGTTGGGTTTGGCACTAATACTGCTGCAAATTGAGATGTTGAGAGGGTTTTGAGAATTGACTCTATTACTGGATTTGTTTGAGAAGCTGGCTCCTGAGAAGCTGTTGGTGATAAGTTGACATCTCCTGGAGCGACGGGCACTGAAAAGGCTGTTGAGATGGCTGCGATCACCTGACTGATTATGTCCCGATTGAGTTGTGCTTGGGTTGCTGCCTGGTTTGCTGCCTGGGTTGCTGCCTGATGTTGGAGAATTTGGAGCATTCTTTCTCTGTCCTTCTCCCATTCTTCGTCATCTGCTTCCTTTTCGAGTTTGTCTAACCATTCTCTTCGTTTTTTCTTTAAGATGTGAATTTTGGCGACAATAACATCGTCCATTGTTTGGTACATGGTGTCGATGTCTGCATTGATCTCTTCTTGGTCTTCGCCTTCTTTGTACATTTCAGCCTGGACCCTTTTTGAGAATATCTCATAAGTTTTGTAGAATCCATCTAGCTTTTTTTCTAATTTTTCGACTTCGATAAACGCTTCCAACGTCATTTCTGTTGATTTGTACGTTTCGACGAGGTTAATGATACGGGTGATATGCTTTTTAATTAAAGTTCTTGCGTAATTTGGAGCCATTGTGAGTTGGAGGTGGCTCCTAAGGAGCTGCTGAGAGTACGAAAAGAAGATAATTAGTTTAAATTAATGTTTTGATTAAGTTGATTAGCCTTTTTGTTTGTTGTTCTGCTCGGTCTTCGGAGATTCGTGGTGCCGAATTAAATTCTGCTGTCTTTTCCACTTTCTTTGAATTCCTTTATGTGAAGATATCTGCAAAAACTGAATGATTTTGGAGCTAGGGTAATTTTCTAGCTCCTTACAATCCCACAAACGGCATAATAACAATTTTTAGGAAAGAGAATTTAAAGAGTTTTTGCCGCAAGACGGCGGTTTCTAATTCCCAATTTTGTGCTCAGAGGGCGCTTTGTGCCTTCTCAGAAAAAGAGAAAGATTTCCCTTTAAGCAAACAAAAAATGCAAGAGCGTAAGAGCGCGAGATTTGTTTCGAAATGGCGGAAGGCCTTTGTAAATAGAGAGAGAGAAAAAAAATTCAAGTTTTAATCACCCTAAGGCGCACACGAGGCGAACGCGTTGAAAGGGTAGAGAATTTTCCCGCGTTTTTTCCAGTTTAAAGGGGAAACCGGCCTAGCCCCCCAAAAAAGAGAATATTTTTCTGTCGTATTTAGAGAGATCGTTGTGCCTTCTGAGACAGAGAGAGATTTACCCAAATGATTGAATAACAAACAATGCAAATTAATTCAAAAAATGAGAGAGATTTGTTTTCGGGAAATGGTCTAAGGCCATAGCAAAGAGAGCGATAATTTATTTAAGTCTTTTCACCCTGGGGCTCACACGAGGCGAACTCATTGAAGGGTTAGAGAAGTTCCCGCGTTTTCCCAATCTAAGAGGTAGGGAAGCAAGCCCCCCCAAAAAAAAATTCTTGAAAGGAAAGAGATTCCCGCGTTATCCCATTTTTAAAGAACGGGCAGTGAACCCAATCAGCTGAGATTCGTTTTTACAATGCCGGGAGGCGTATCAAGAGATAGAGAGGGAATTTAACCTAAGGCTCACACGAGGTGAACACGTTAAAGAGGTAGGGAAGTTCCCAAGTTTGCCCAATCTTAGATATTGGAAAGCAATATCCCCCCAAAAAAAAAAAATTTGTTGAAAGGGAAGAGAGAATAATCAACTTAGGCGATGATAATTTACGTGACAAAAAAAGAAATCCCCCTTCAAAAATGATTTAGGAATCCTATTTTAATTTTAAGAAACTTTGAGGAAATATTTTAGCTTTAATTCAAGAGAGAGAAGAAAAATAATTTACTGTTTAGAGGGATCTATTTGCTTACTAGACCCCTGAGAACAAGTTAAACTCAGAGAGAGAGAAAAAGATTCTAATAAATGACTGACCTGCCATAATTAAACACAATTTTCTTTGATAAATGGCGGCAATGATTAAGCAAAAGGAGATAACGAGAGAAAGATTTGAGTGTGATAGAGCGAAACTAACTTAACACTGGTTGGAGAAAACTCCGGTTCGAAGGACCATGTTGGAAATGGAACTCTTGTTGGCGGTGTCGACCGTTCAACTTCCAAGATTGAGATAAGAGATGACACCTTTGTTGTTGCTAGTTCGTCCTTATATTTCACACTGCCGTATAATACAGCATTTTGGTATTTCAATAGTTGGTTTAGGGTTGAGTAGGGTAGGGAACAATAGATTGAATGGGAAGAGAGGGTAAAATTGGGGCCCTCTGTTGAGGTCCCTACAAATTACACAGAATTAACAATAGCAATAATGTCGATCACTGTTGGGATGCAATAAATTCCCAACATTAGGTATCAAGATAGGCCTACAACATTCTCAGATGGTTCAGCAACAGGTGGAGCTCAGTTGCCTTTCAAACAGTCAGCTAGTTCTTCTAATGGAGCTAGAAATAGCCAACAAAAGAAATGGAACAAGAACTGCGAGAGTGGACTTCCTGCTTACAAAAATGTGAAAACTGAATCAGCCAGCCCCATTGATCCAAATAAAACAGGTGGTAGGCCAAAAACTGGAAATTGGAGATCAAAAAATGTTAACTCAACCACAACTGATAGATCATTTACAAGGTTTCTTTCTGATTACAAAATGCTTATAATTTTTTTTTAAATAATTAAGTAAATAATTAATAGTATGTTCTATATATTTCATGAAAGACCCACACAAGACAACCAAGCTGTCCTTAAAACATCACCATCATCCATTTTGAGGCAGGATGTTGGTGGAGCCAGACCAAGGACACATAATGTTGTCAATCCTCAGAATGACAGAGAAAAAAGAAATGATAAAGATGGGAATTTGCCAACCCATCAAAGAAATAAGCAACCTTTCAAGCACTATCCTTTAAACTTTAGTGTTGTGCAGAAAATGATGACGGAAAACACTGAACCTCACATCATTGTTCAGAAATTTACGGACGAAAATGCTGGACTCGGGCAGTTTTTACAAAACAACTCCGCAAATTGGGAGGTTACTGAACTCATCCTCGCAGTGATAGGAAACTTTTGCTTGAAGAAAGGAGTCATGCTTTTTCACAACGCCTTTATTAATATCGTTCAAATATTGGCTGAAAATTCCGTGTTCGTTAATTTAGAAAGTGTCATACTATATATACCTAAATCTCGGTCCACAAATCTGGGTTCTAAAGAAGAACGTTTAAATCGACTCATTAACAGCATTAGTTATTTGACGACGGAGATGCTTACGGTGATGCCAGCGCTCACCTGCGACTATTTGGGGGAAAGATTTTTTGAAGACGTATGTGCCCTCAAAACTGTGCCATCCATCAGAGATTCAAATGTTAGCGATGTTTTTAAGGCACTTGAAAAAGAGGGAGCTGATCGCCTAAAGGTCTGTATTCGTATCAAGCGTAAGTTTGTTTGAAATTGTTTAATGAGTAAATTTTTTTTAGAATGCTTGGGAACAACATGCAAAAGCGAAAAAAACCCAAAGTAATGAGAAACAAAGACAAACCAACAGATTTCAACGTCAGGAGCTGCTGTCGCTACTTAAACCGCCAGATGATTTTCGACAACTCAGCGTAATGCCGGAATGGGAAGACGTATGTTCGGACGCTGTACCTTTTCTACGCCCAAATATCATCAAGGGAAGCTATCCAGATGTGGATACCTACCTCGACATTCAATTCCGGCTATTGCGTGAAGACTTCTTAAATCCTTTGCGCGAAGGACTTGTTGCCTTTAGAACCAAGATGGAAAAACAACCGAAACAGCACATTCGTGTCGACAACATTAGGCTGTATTACGACGTTAAAATCAAAGATGACGACACCCCCGCCAGCGGCAACTACCTATTAGAGTTTTCAACCAAAGGCTTTCAGCGTGTCAACTGGGAAGGCAGTAAGCGGTTGCTTTTTGGATCTCTACTTTTATTGTCGGCCAATAATTTCGACTCCTTCATGCTATTCACCGTCGTTGACAGAAAACCTGAGCAGTTGT